>NC_090823.1:59152681-59502264 GCF_000390325.3 Nicotiana tomentosiformis
GAAATGCGATGATTGATATAAAAAGGTTGATGTCTCGAACAAGACAGCCTAGCCGATCGGGTCGTGATCAGACACCATGCCACACACATGGTGGTGATTGTGCTGGGAATTGTAATTGAAATTGTGATTGTGGTTGATGTCTCTAATGAGATAGCCTAGACGACCGGGTCGTGATCGGACTCCGTGTTAAAGGTACGATGGTATTGATATTGAGAGTAATTATGGTTGATGTCTCTAATGAGATAGCCTAGCCGATCGGGTCATGATCAGACTCCGTGCTAAGAGTGTTGTGGTATTGGTATTATGAACGATGGTATATCGGTACTAAGAATCTCCAACCTGAAAATATGGAAATTTACTTGAAATCCTATGTGGTTCTTAACTTGATGTTTTGGTATTGTTCGAGGATTCCATTGATTATATGATTGTTCCTCCTTGTAATATTATTCATTATATTGAGAGGGTATTTAGTTATACATACTAGTGCTATTCGTCGGTACTAACGTCCCTTTTGTCGGGGCGCTGCATCTTTAATGGATGCAGGTGGTTCCACAGCAGGAGACATTGATCAGTAATAGCAGCACACTTTCTTCTCAGCTGACTTGGTGAGCCCCACTTCATTCCGGGGTCATGTATCTTTTGTTCTTTGTGTATTCTATTTGAGGTATAGTCGGGGCCTTGTTACCGGCATTATCATTGTATTCTTCTTTATATATAGAGGCTCCGTAGACATAGTGTGGGTTGTATATTGGTGCTGGAAAAGTCAAACTATGTTATGTTGTGGTTATATTTCTTGTTCCATTTGAGACTTTAAAATGATGAAACTATTGTTAATGAATTGGTATTGTAGACTTGATCACCTTATTGTCTAATTAATGAAAATATGTAATATCTCCATCCATGTATGAGTTTGGGTATAAGAAAATTTAACAGGCTTGCTCAACCGGGTTCACTCGGTTGAGCGCCGGTCGCGCTCCCCGATTTTGGGGCGTGACAAACTTGGTATCAGAGCCTAAGGTTTTAAAGTGTCATAAGAAGTCTCCGAGTCATGCCTAGTAGAGTCCTTATTATCGGTGTGTTGTCGACCACATCTATAATTAGGAGGATACATGGGCATTTAGGAATAATACCCTTCTTTCAGGTTCTTGATCGTGCGATAAAGCTGGTTGTAAGATTGTTCCTCCTTTGACTCATGCTTTACTTTAACATTCAGTACATGGAACCTAAGAAGAAGGCAAGAACTGGCCAAAGAGCCAATGTCACCCCATGAGTGGCAATTGACACTATAATTGATGATGCGGGTGAGCACCCGAGGGGTGAAGATATTCCCCCAGTTACTACACTGCCTGATTCTACTACAACTGATCAGACTGCACCTATCCATATTGAAGAGCCTTCATAAACATGGTCTTAACAACAAACTGAATCGCAAAACATTGCATGTACCTACTCTTTGAACGAGGCACATTATTCTTGAAGGCACTTTATCACAAACTCTCTTATTTACAACCTATTGTGGAATTGAGCTCTACATTTATTTCCTTGAAATGAGTTATAACCGTAGGTTAACACTTCCCACTTGCTTCCCCAAATTCTCAACAAGGGACTATATGTGATGAATTTCTTACAGAACCTGTTGATTCAAATGGAGAACATCTGCTCACTTATGCACGCACCATCATAATGTTTACCTACATGGTATTGAATCTAATGTAAGACAGCGTAGTGTTGAGATCCTTCTTGAACCACTCTCTCTCTCTCTCTCTCTCTCTCTCTCTCTCTCTCTCTCTCTCTCTCTCTTATGTATGTGGCTCCTATGGTTTGAACTATCAATTTAATCCCTTTGTGAACGTTATGATGAAACCTTTTTGCTATCTAGTAACATGAGAGCATATATCAGCACCTATCATATGTGTACATGTCAATTGAAAGGGGTCACTTGTCCGCATAAAGTTCCTCTGAAATTTGAGATTTTCACAAATTCATCATAGGAAGATCTTTTTGTTTGCCCAACTTAGTATGACTTTCATGTCCACTTAGATCATTCCATAGTAAGTAGCTCACATTTTTATCCTAGTATTATAGTTTCCCATGACGTGGCCTGGTATTGCAGTTTGAGAGTTATTATGGCAGAAATGTGTCTAGTTTATAACCAGTGTTCAGTTTCTATTTACACCTCTACAACATATTCTGACTGTGATCCTTAGTAAGTAAATTCATTGTGCTAGTTCCCGAAAATTGTTGGATAACCATGAGAGATCGCATCTTTCCATATATTGCTGTAACACTTCCTTTCTCATAAGGATACTTGATAGGTTCTTTGTCAAGACCGAATACACTTTTGGGGTTATCATAGCATCATGCATGTTTCTCATGTTTTTCCCCTCCTTCGGTAGCATATGGTACTTTTCAGGTCATAAGACCTGTGGAGAACTCATTATGAACATTCACAAACCTCCATGATTATTTTATAGTGTCTCCCTGCATTCCGTTATCTTTAGACACTCAGCTTCTAGGATCATTTACTATGCCATTGTCATGTGCAGAGAGTTTACTATCTTTATTATTCAACATCCCTGGGTGGATAGAAGTTTTATTTGTCTTTCTCCCCGGAGCATCATATTAACCATTAGCACCTCTCTAACCAATGTATGGCTTAATCCCAATATTAGGATGTGCTAGCTACATGGTTTCACTCGTGTATGGTTAGAGTTAAGTAGCCTTACCACGACCTTTCCCTCCCCACTTTAGGTGGATGTTTCAGATTCTGGCACATATCATGAGCATATTGATTTGAAAGACAAGTTTGTCATAGCTCTAGTCCTCTAATATATGATCAACTATCGGGAAAGGCTAAGCTGACAGAATGATAATAATCTCACAAGTGTTCAACCTGTATTTCAACCTCGTGGGCTTGTGGCATAGATTCCTTATGTCAAATACTGTTAAAAGCGTAACGCAACTTTAAGTATTTTGAAACCCCTATCACATTAATAGTGCAAGAATCTTTTTATTTCGAGTTAAACCGATTTTCCCTACACTCCAGGAGGCGACTGGTGTAACGTACTTGGCTATTTCTCCTTAAGGCTTACTATTGCCGAGCAAGGCCCATATGGAATAAAACAATTGTTGTTGACCCTTTATTAACTCATCATCTTCCAAGAATAATGTATGCTAATGTCTTTATCCTCCGATCATGCCACCTATGTATCCCATGTCTAAAACAACTCATTTCGTTTGCATCTTAAGATCATGTACATGGTTCCCACGTTTTCAATGCCTACTAGGCAACTCTATACCTCATTTGTCGAATCAATGTTGTTATCACAATGATTAGCCATGGCAGCACTATTGGTAGTAACCTTCCTATCTCTTAAGATATAACCTCCTGAAATGCCCTGCTCAGCACACTGCTCGATTCTTGAATAATTCCAGCTCAATCTCGAACCCCTTAGTTCCTCTTTGTAAATCTATGGGTGTTGAAGGTTCAAACATGTCAAAGAAAAATCATCATCTCATGATCAAACATATTGGGTAGGAAACTTTATGGTCATATTCATGCTAGCACATCTTAGAATAATTGTTGAAGGTCGCCTAAGGTTTAGTTTAGGTGTTTGGAGTAGAGATTTAGAGTTGAAGAAAGCGAACGGGTTATTATCAAGATTTTCTCCATGAATATATTGGGTGAATTGTTAAGGAAGGTAAAGTAGGTGTAGTTCACATTGGCCCTATGGAATCTTTAAGGAAATGGGTCAACCTATGAGTATGATATCCTCCATCGTTGTTCTCCATGCACATGGTGTTTCATGTGTCTATGTCAAAGAAGGTAGTTGGAAATGCTTTATCTATCATTCCAGTGGAAGCTATTGAGGGTGAAGTTAATGGATAATTGCCATATGAGAGGTGCCTAATTGTTGTCCTTGTTAAATAAATCCGGGAGTTAAGATTACCTCCGTCAAGTGCCATGGCGCAGTCTATTAGTCGAGGAGGTCACCTCGAAGGCCGAATGTATTATGGAAAGAGAATATTTTCACTTGTTTGTATAGCAAATGGTTGTGACTCAAAAGGTACATTCTATGTGTTATGATTCAAATATGTACAGTTGATGTCCAGATGCACCTTTTATTAATGTAATATTGGTAGTGTTGAAATTTGTGTTATTGGAATATTGTGATGCTTTGTTGATTTGTGGATATGTTGTTAGGAGTGGTTTAGGTGATTCTCTAACAGGTGGATAGGACCAATTACAGAGGAGACTCTGCCAAAGTTTCTGAAATATTTGAGAGTTAGATAAAATTTAGGGGCTTGAGATGTGTTATGTTAGGTGTTTGGGGCGGAATCTACTCCTCATTCGAGGACGAATGATCCTAAGCGGGGGAGGATGTAAGGCCCCATAAAATTTTGCCAAGGAATTTAAGATTTCGTGGTGCCGAGGTAGGCTAATGATTTTGAATATTGTAGAAAATGAGACGTGGTACGGACTTTTTTGGGTTGTAAAATGCATTGGGGAGTTGGAGGAAATTTGATGTAGAACATGGCGTTTCTGCGGTCCATTATGCGGCCGCAGAATTGCTTCGCGGACCATAAATCCGCCGCAGAGTGGAACAGAAGAGGGGAAAATTCTGAAACTATTTTTGCTGGCCACAGAATGATTCTGCTTGCTGCATAATGATTATGCTACCGCGAAATTGCATCGGGAATGGACCAGACCCAACCTAGAATATGAAAATTATTTTGTGGCCATTCTGCTGGACGCATAACCATTCTGCTTGCCATATATCTATTCTGCTGGCCACATATCTATTCTGCTGGCCACATATCCGTTCTGCTACCACATAATTGCACCACATAATTGACTTCGGGGGTCTTTTTTAGAAATTTTATTACCCGACCCCATTTTGATCAATAGCCTTTGGGGCTCATTTTGAAGCAAATATCTGATGTTTTAGAGAGAAGTGAGAGTATCTTAGAGAGAGAAGGAGAAGACCTAGCAATTCTAATCATCAATCCTTTCCCCAATCTTTAAGATTCAAGGGTAGCCACTCACTAGACCATCATCTACTCGGGTAAGACCTTGTCCTAAAACCTTCATGCAATTGTTATGGGTTTAATTAGGTTATGAAATTGGAGATAGACCATGCATGTAACACTAGGTTGTAGTATGTGGGGTTGTTGAACTATTTTGTGTAGTATCTTGTTGAAATTGGTTGAGGGAGCAAGGGATTGCCATTGTAGAGATTTGTAGTCAATTTGGCATAATAGGTGTTTGACAAAATTCCAAAGAGACTTATGTCATGAGAATCCTTCTAATTATTATCCGGTTTTCGCTATCTTCCTATAGATTTATAATGCTAGAGGTGTTGGGACATTGTAGTAACTTAAGGAAAGCTCAAGAAAGGTATGTTGGCTAAACTTCTCTCTTATAATTGAATTCCATGATGTTCCCATAAGTTTCAAGTATGGTTGGCCAGGTTCCTAATTCTCATGTTCCGAGTTATTCCTTATAAATTTGATTATCCCATGTAAGCAAAGTGTCAAAAGATGAATGTACTCAAATCTTTTTCCAATTACTCCTATCTCATCACGATCTCCTTCGGGAATGTGTTCAAGTATGGTTCATATATTAAAATGTTATAACTTCAATTCATGTTCAAATGAATGTCCATTGTGCATAACTTGGAAAGAATACTTAATGCGCCTAAAACTCCTATTGCTCATATATATACTTAAGGTCTTGATTTTGAATGCTCGTATTATTGATAATCTATAAATATACTTGAAAGTGAAAGAAGTGAGTTAGAGATATAAAGTGTGGCCACCGTGCCAAGAATAAAAGTTATACTTGTGGCTAATGGTGCCAATGAAATGAAATAATGTGAGAAAAGTTATGAAATGAGCCTTGATTCAACTGTTCTAAATTGACTGTGAAAATAGATTTTCCTAAAAGCTTATGTCATCAAGTCATGCCTAAATGTGGTTGTTTTAACTAATGCTATGCTTTGTACTTATTTCCAATGTGCTTTAAGCTCTTACATATTCATGAGTTGAAATTGTGCATTGTCATTTTCGGGAAAAGTATTTCAAGAATAAATGGTGTGTCACTCGTTTATGATTTTAACTTGTGCTTCGATTGATAATCATCTTGCTCCATTTCTTTGAAAAGGAAACTTTTGTGTTTAAAGCCTTCATTACTAATGAACTTGAAGTTTGTATTTTCGGAATATTCTATATGTTGATGCTTATAATGATGATCCTTGAAAGTGTAGAATATGAAATACGGCTATCGTGCAATGAAAGAAGAATCATATGTATGGCCAAGAGAGCTAATGAAATAATGATGTTGTGAGTGGTTGAAAGTACTAATGAAGCTATATACGGTGTGAAAGGTTATGAGGTGAATGTATTTGTATTTCTATTTCCTTTGTATGCAAAACAAAAATATTTTTGGGAGTATCATTAGTCACCGAGGAAGGGTAGGTTAAAATAACCTAACCCTGAAATTACACGTGCCGGTGTAGGATTGGATTGTGATTATTCCCCTTATTTGGGATGAGATTGATGTGATGAAATTATTCCCCTTATCTAAGATGAGATGATTGCTAGCGAAGGGTGATGTCGATCCACATGGCATTGTGGTGAGACTGCCTAGCCGATCATGTCGTGATCAGATACCATGCAGCACATATGGTGGTGATTGTGCTTAATGGTTTTGACTGAGATAGTGATTGTGATTGTGGTTGATGTCTTCGGATGAGACAACCTAGCCGATCGGGACGTGATAAGACTCCATGCTAAATTCATGGCGGTATATCGGTACTATGATAGTGATTGTGATTTTGATTGTGGCTGATGTCTTCGGTTGAGACGGCCTAGCCGATCGGGCCGTGATCGGACTCCATGCTAAATTCACGGTGGTACATCGGTACTAAAGATCTCTTAACAAAAAATAATATTATTTTCATGTTTAAATTATCATCTTCACAGTATTATCTTCGTATTTTGAAAATTGTTATATTTTAACTTGGCATTTAGATATCAATGATCGTTGCTTGATGTTTCCATGGTTTTCCCTTTCTTATATTGGTATTCTGTTTCGTAAGAGGACATTTAGCTTTACATACTAGTACTATTCCATATGTACTAACATCCCGTTTGCTAGGGCGTTGTATTTTTAATGGATGCAGGTGGTTCATCAGGGGGTAGCTTTGGTCCTCGTTAGCAATTACTCCGTATTCAGCAGGTTTTTGTGAGCCCTACTCTGTCCCAGGCCCGATGTCACTTGATGTCATACTTTGTATTTTGAGGTATAGCCGGGGCCTTGTCGCCTGCACTTCCATACTACCCTTTTGTTGTACGTAGCGGATCCGTAGACATGTTGTGGGTTCTACATTGGTGTTAGGAAAGTCAAAACTAGAAATGTTGTATTTGTACCACATGTTCCACTTCAAACTGTGAATGGGTAATATATTTTGATAATTATAAATGAAGCTACTAATGGTAATGGAATTGGTGTTGATTATGAAATCCTCGTAATGTTTAAACAATGGAATACATATCCACTGTATTCATAGGCAAGGTCGGGTAGAAAGTATCTGGAAGGCTTGCTTGGCCGGGTTATCTCGGTTGAGCGCCGGTCGTGCTCCCCAAGGTCGGGGCGTGACAACTAGTATAATATGCACAATGCGGAAGAAATCCGTAAAGGGAAGTACAATCTCCACATCTAATCAAGTAGCTCGCCAAATATCTTAAATCGCAAGTCCGATAATTTACACAAGTCTAGTCTCGAGCAAAAATGTAAATCAAAGATTTTAAACATGCAAGAATGAATCAAATAATTCAATTAAAGCATGGAGTGATTCTAAGTCTTCCTGGACCTCATAAGGAATTCTAGCGTATGCACGAACACTCGTTACCTAATATGTGCATAGCTCCCACAACTAGCACATAGAAAATATAACACCTACGGGCTAAATCCCTCCCACACAAGGTTAGACAGGAGACGTACCTCGTTCCAAATTCCGATAACCGGGTCCAATGCCTCTCTAACTCCTCAAATCAATTCCAAACTATCTAAAACTAGCCAAATAATGTGCAAACCAATCAAAGTATACTCAAAGACTTGTTATTTAACAATTCATAACAATTCCCAACTCCACTCGAAAAGTCAACAAAATCACCCCAAGCCCACACGCCCAGATTCCAAAACTTTTCGAAGATAAATATTACCCATAGGACCATAAACTCAATTATAAAATCTATTCCCAATTCCATGTCCAATTTCGTAGTAAAAAACCAAAATTACCATTTCTAGCTCACAATATGTAGAAATCACTTACCTTGTGATGAATGATGAAAAAGCCCCTTCAAAATCACCCATAAACCAGCTCCAGTGGAAACAATGAGATGAAACGAGCCAAATCCCGATTCTGCAAACTTATACACATCCCAAGCGACCCTTCATTGCGAACGCGACATGTCCCTCACGTTCGCGAAGCATACCCTGCTCCTACTCCAAAAATCATCTTCCGCGAATGCGATGCCCTTGTCGCGAATGCGGTGCTCCTTTGCACCCACATAAGTGACACTAAACCAGAACCAGCAACCAACAGCAGCAAAACACTCCAACTTGATCTGAATCCACCGCGAATCACCCCCGAGGCCCCTGGGACCCTATCGAATCATGCCAACCAGTCCTAATACCTTATTCAAAATTATCAAGAGGCACGAAATGACACGAATAACATCAAAATCACGAATCGACATTCAAAATCCTTCTTTTAACTTTCAAATATTCAAACTTCGCCAACGCGTCTGAATCACACTTCGACAATCCTGATCACCACCAAACTTGGCACACAAGCTCCAATCAATAAAATGAACCTACCCAAGGTGCCGAAACACTACACAAAGTCTGATAACTCTGAAATACACTCCAAGTCAAACATAGAAAATTTCAACCTTCAAAATACATTCTTTCGATATTAAGCGTCGAAGCACTCCCGAACCATCCGATACACTAGAGGAATTAATCTTGCCCAAGCACTAATCAAAATCACATAGCCAAATCATGGGGCGTGGTGAACGCATAACCTCAAAATTTTTGCCACTTAGCCCAATGTAAGGGCCTGTCATTTGTGGGGCGTAGCATACGCACCACCTCAATATCAATATAATTGTTGCGGCGTGTAACTCGATCCAACATGAGTCACAAAATTGCTCTTAGACCCACATCATTCATCAATCTGCTCAACTCTCCATATTTCAACATTCTAAAGGAACCATGATTCAGTTATATAACATGAAATATCACAACATGCCTTAAATATAGCTCAAACTTGTGTCATGTGCTAGGACACCAATAACATGTGAGATAGAATATCTAAAGTGCATAGAGACAAATATATATCATGAGGATATAACCAATAACCTATCATGTCTCAAACAGTTAATCAAGTAGCCTAGACATGATTTCTATCATAAATAATATCTCACGTAGTCATATACAATGGAGAAAATATGATATCAAAGAAGCATGATAGCAATACAAGGCACACATTGGCCTAAGAACTACGCAGATCATGAATACCTCGGAGCACACACACACGCCTATCACCTAACACGTGCATCATCTCCAATCCAACTCAATATCACAGTTCTCAGGGATATTTACCTTTAAATCAAAGTTTAGATATGTTACTTACCTCTAAAAAGCAAAATCAAATACCGAGCAAGCACAGTAATACTCTAAAAATGCCATCCCACAAAATCAATCTCCGAATGGTTCGAAACTAGCCAAAAGCAACTCAAAAACATCAAATAATGCTATAGGAAACAAACCCAAACGAAAAAGGTCGAATCATTAATCAATTACTAGAAGTCAACAAAAAAGTCAACCCAAGCCCGTACCTCGAAACCTGGAAAAACACACAAATTTTGACAGCCTATTCGAATACGAGTGCAACCATACTAATTTCACTCAAATCCAACTCCATATAGATGTGCAAAACAAAATAAATCACTTTAGGAAGTCTAGAAAAAACCCCAATTTCTCTTTCAGAATCATCGATGAAATGCCAAACTCCAAGATAGAATCATGTAATATAATCAAAACCAAGTCAAAAATACTTACCACATCCATATGGTGAAAATCCTCTCCAAAATCGCCTAAAACGGAGCTACAAATCTCCATATGTGATAAAATGAACAACCCTCAAACTAAATATAACCTTCCAGGGAAGTCATATCTGCGACTGAAGACCCACTTCAGTGGATGCGCATATACGACCTCAACCCTACTCCTGCGAGAATGCCCAATTCAGCCCATGTCACTTCTGCGATAACAAATCTGCTTCAGCGATCGTGCTTCTGCGCTAAGGGGACCGTTCTTGTGTACACGCAGATGAGCCTAGGTTGCTGCATCTACGACCTTCTCTCCCTCCAGTCCATATTTGCTTCTGCGATAATATGTCTGCATCTTCTGACTTGCATATGTGCCCAAACTTTCGCTGATGCAGAAACACCAGCACCCGAAATTTCTTTAGCAATGCAACATGAGTCAAAATGATCTGAAACCACCCAAAAACTCATGTGAGACTCTCGAGACCCGGTTTGAACATGCCAAAAAGTCCAGAAATATAACACGGATCTACTCGAGGCCCCAAATCACACATAATAACATCAAAACCATGAATCGTACCTCAAATCAAACTCAATAAACTTTTGAACTTTCAACTTCCAAAACTCGTATCGAACCACATCAAATCTACTCGTAATTACCTCAAATTTTGCACACAAGTTCCAATCCGCTCAAGTCTCTCTATGTCAACATTCTCTCGGAAATATGATTCAATTATATAACACAAAATATCACAATATGCCTCAAATATAGCTCAAACTCGTGTCACTTGCAAGGACACCAATAACATGTGAGATAGCATAACTAAAGTGCATAGAGAAAAATATATAACATGCGGATGTAACTATCATTGATGTACAATATGACTATGTCTCAAGGCATCTAGCTTAACATGGCAAAAATAAACCCATCATGTCTCAAACAGTTAAGCAGGGAGCCTAGACATGATTTCTATCGTGAATAATATCTCACGTATTCGTATAAATGGAGAAAACATGATATCAAAGAAGTATGATAGCAATACAAGGCACATATTAGCCTAAGAACTAACTAGATCATGAATACCTTGGAGCACGCACATCCGCCCGTCACCTAGAACGTGCGTCACCCCCAACCCATCTCGAATATCATAGTTCTCAGTGATATTTACCCTCAAATCCAAGTTTAAATATGTTACTTACCTCTAACAAGAAAAATGAAATACCGAGCAAGCCTAATAATACTCCAGAAATGCCATCTCGCTCAAATCAACCTCCGAATGTCTCGTAACTAGCCAAAAGCAACTGAAGAACATCAATTAACACCATAGGAAACAAACCTAAACGAAAAATGTCGAATCATTAATGAATTATTCAAAGTCAACCAAAAAGTGAACCTGGGCCCATCCTCGGAACCCGGTAAAACATACAAATTTTAACAACCCATTCGAGTATGAGTCCAACCATACTAATTTCACTCAAATCCGACTCTGAATCGATGTTCAAAACAAAATAATTCACTTTAAGAAAGTTTAGACAAAAACCCCTTGTTTCTCTTTCATAATCATCAATCAAATGCCAAAATCGAAAATAGAATCTTGTAATATAATCAAAATCACATTAAAAATACTTACCCCAATCCAAGTGGTGATAATCCTCTCAAATATCGGCAAAAACTAAGCTCCAAATCTCCAAATGTGATAAAATGAAAGACTCTCAGACTAAATAACCTGCCAACGAAGTTGCATCTACGACTAAAGACTCGCTTATGTGGACGCACATATACTGACTCAACCCTGCTCCTACAACAATGCCCCAATTCATCACATGTCACTAATGCGATAACAAATGCGTTTCTGCGCTTAGGGGACCGCTCCTGTGTACACCCAGAAGAGCCTAGGTCCCCGCACGTACAAACTTCTCGCCTTCTAGTCCATATTCGCCACTATGATAAAATGTCTGCATCTGCGGAATCGCATCTGTGACCAAACTTCCGCAGAGGCAGAAACACAAGCACCGGAAATTTCTTCAGTAATGCAACATGAGACAAAATGATCTGAAACCATCCCGAAACTCACCCGAGCCTCTCGGGACCCCGTCCGAACATGCCAACAAGTCCCGAAACATAACATAGACAAACTCAAGGCCCCAAATCACACATAATAACATCAAAACCATGAATCGTACCTCAAATCAAACTTAATGAACTTTTGAACTTTCAACTTCTGAAACTCGTGCCGAACTTCATCAAATCAACTCAGAATGACCTCAAATTTTTCACACAAGTTCCAAATGACATAACTAACCTATTCCAACTCCCAGAATAACAATATGAACCCGATAACATTGAAGTCAACTCCCGGTCAAACCTATGAACTTTCCAAACCTTCAAATTGCCAACGTTTTCCAAATAGAGCCGAAACCTTCTATTTGTATGCAAATGCAAATACGGGCATATGCCCATGCCAAAAATCACCATCCAGACCTAACGGAACCATCAAAACCCCGATCCAGGGTCAAATAAACAAAAGTCAAACTCGGTCAACTCTTCCAACTTAATGCTCCCAAATTGAGATTCATTCTTCCAAATTAATCATGAACCACTAGAAAAGCAAAACCGACCATACATGCAAGTCATAAATCATATGAAGCTACTTAAGACCTTAAATAACCAAAGATAATGCAAATTAATAAAACAATCGGTCGGGTCATTACATTCTCCCCTACTTAAACATACATTCGTCCTCGAATGTGCCAAGAGTCGTAACAAAGCCATCAAGTCACTGTAAACTCACCATGCATGTACCCATGGGTGATACCACGTCACCTCAATCCACATAATCCCATCAATACAACCTAACTGAAAATCCTTACTTCGACCTTAGTCCATAACCTTTGAACCAAAATTTTGACATCCGAAATTTATTATGAGACCCGATTCCCGCATCTATACATGATATAATCCCGAACCAGTTGTATCAAACCATAACTATAACCTAAGATTTAATTACATGATACGCCACATAACTCAAATACTCGTAGCAATAACTTCCGACCATAATAGTTATTCAATAACAAAACCAAGTGCCGATGACATACCTCATATCATATAAAACCTTGTTCTAAATCTTTCTACACTTCCAATAATGAAATAAACATGTAGAAAGTCATAACCACTCATCAAATCAATAAGTCGTGGAGTTTCCTCGCCCGATAAGAACCATTGACAAATTATAAATTGAATTTTGATATTATTCTCCCAAACATACCTTATCCAAATTTGATAGTGAAAATTTCAGGTCTAATAATCTCATCTCATATTGTACAAGCTGCTCGACTGATACGTCACACTAGCATAACCTCGAGCCACATACCGCGTACCATTCGTTCACCAACAGGAGACAACTCGAATGTACCCAATGGTAGGTACTATTAATTTTGATAAATCCTTATGTGATTCTGGTGCCTCAATTAATTTAGTGTATCTATCTATCTACATGAAATTGGAGAAGAAGATTGGAGAGATAAGGTCTGCACCCATATCTTTGCAGATTGCAGACCAAACGACTATAATACCGAGGGTATAGTGGAAGTTGTGTTAGTTCGGGTAGATACGTTCGTATTTCCTGTGGATTTTATAGTGGTACATAAAGAGGAAAACAAAGAGGTCCTCCTCATCCTAGGAAGACCATTCTTAGCGACGGGTAGATCTATATTAGATATACACAAGAGAAAACTCATGCTTAGAGTGGGTGAGGAGACTGTGACTTTTAAGATGGATATAACAAAGGGGGCACAAAAGGACAAACCAACTGCGAGTGTCGAGCGGAAACTAAAGGGCTCGAAAGACAAGGTTACAGTGAGCTAGAAAGATATGTGTGGGGTGTACCCAAAGAAGGCCGAGAAGAAAATGTCTGCATGGATGTATGCATTAGTTCGACTCAGACCCCGATTAGATGTTCAGGGAAATTTTCTTTACCTTATGCTTTTTAATTGTATAACATGAGGACATCACAACTTAAAGTGTGGGGTGGGGGATATTTTTGTGTATGTATATTATTTTTCTTTTTGTTAGTTGTAGGATTTACAGATAGAAAAAGTATAGAAATTTTATTTTTAAAGTTTTCGATTTTTCCCGATGATGGATATCATCGACATGTTTCTTGAGGGATTAAAGTCGAAGGAAAAAACCAAAAAGAATTTCTTTTGTTAGGTAGTGTAACAAGTCCCCATTGGTTTTTTTTGTGCCACGGTTCTTTTTCAAGGGTTCTATTTGAACCAGGTGTAGCTAGTTTTATTTCTTTTCTAGGAGTAGAAAACCTTGTGCTGTGATTTGAAATGAAGGCAATATCTCTTCACTTTATTATACCTTGAGAATAGTATGTGATTTAGTTGTGTTGCTTTAGGCTCAGTTTATGACTCTTGTATAAGTTGAATTGTATGATCTTAATTTAGTTTGACTACTTTGACTAGAGTGTCTTGATAGTCCGATCTTGAGTGAGTTATGTGACATGTGTGTGTGAGATTTTGTGTTATTATGTGCATTGCATTTGATGTCTATAACTTGCCCCGTGTGTTTGCATAGTTAAATGCTAGTTTTATTCAGTCTTGGAAGAGATATAGGCGTTTCTTTGTTGAGCCAATTCTATTATTTAACCCACCTAAGTGTTATGTATCTTAGTTAACCCCTTTTAGCCTGTAATCTTGTTTCTTGGTAACCACATTACAAGCCTTACCTATTTGTTTGAATTGACCATCTATTTAAAACTTTTACCTCTCATGAGCACCTGAAATGTTTATGAACTTTGTAAAAGTTAAAGCGTGGTCTGGTGGTTTGGCTTTTGAGTGGAACTATTGAAATAAGGAGAAATGTGCATTGTTTTGAAAAAGTAAGAGCCCATTGAATTGAAAAAAAAAAAGAAAAAAGAAAAGTAGTTATATTGTTGTTAAAAATATTCCTTGATAGTGGTAAGTTTTAATGTATTTGTGCTTAAAGAAGTTGGGAGTTGATGTATATTTATGTGAAGGTGGAGTTATGGTTTGACATAAGTGTGGGGTTTTGAACGGTTAACTGTATGTATTAAAGTGCCTTGGGAGGTGTAGTCACTCTTATATCCAAATGTATCCTACCCATCCCTCAACCTACATTACAACCAAATAAAGTCCTACTTGATCCTTGACTGAATGATCTCAATTAGTAGAGTAGTACACTACAGGCAAGCCTATGGTACGTCTTTTGTGGCATATGATTGTTGTTTCAGAGAGAGAGTGAATTGTTTCTATCTTGAGTTCCTAATTGCTCTTAATTTTATTGTGTGTGGAACTACTCTCTATTGTTGTGTGATGGCACTTGATTCATGAAGGAAAGGTAATGTCATTGACCTATGTGTTAGAGTAAGTGAGCGGGTTGTGAAATATTTGTGGTGCTTTTGAGTCAAATCTCGTGGTGAGGATGTTACGGTATTGTGCTTAATCTGTTTTAAATATTCTTGGTGTGATGAGTTAGAAGAGTTGTTTAAAAATGTCGTGTCTTCATAAAGTATAGTTTGATTGCTCGAGGGCAAGCAATGATTTAAGTGGGTGATATTGATGGTAGGCTGTAATTACGTGTTTTAATCTCTTATTGCACTGTAATTCACTGCACTTTACTTGTGTTAAGCTTTTATTGGTAGTGTTTTGCACTTACTGTGTGTTTTATGCCTTGTAGGAGTGATTCCGAGTTATGTAGATTTTGTGGAGCTAATTCGAGCTATTTGGAGCTTTGAAGTATGAGTAAAATCCCAAGGGTTATTTTCCTATTTCGGCAAGGAAAGAGTGATTATTTCTGGGCCCAGCCTTACTTGATATAAATACATGAAAAAATATTATTTTCTTGACTTTTGACATACCTTGGACCTAAGGACGCTAAGGAGGAGTTAGAAGAACACAAGTACAAGGATTTCATCATTCCTTCCTTACTCAAGACCCGAGTTTGGATCGAATTTATGTTTTTATCCTTTAGTTATATTTGTGATGAATTTCTCCATGTCTATGGATTAGTTCCATCTAGGTTTTGATGGATTTGGTAATTGTTTGTGGATTAAAACTCCAATTTTTTGCATTGAATCGTTTGGAAGATTTAATTGTTGCATCTATATTCACTAGTTCATGTAATCGAGAGAGGCATAACTTGTGATATCTTTGTATTATATTGTTGGTTGAGTTCATAGATTCTTCTAAGTAATCGAAAGAGGCTAGTTGAATTAAACCTAGTTAGGAGAATAATTGAAAAAGATTTTTCTAAAGACCAATCCACTACGTATTCTTGCATATCTTCACGTGCTTAAATTGGTTCATCTCGTGTGGTTAAGACTTAATCGAGAGAGGAGTTTTTGCTGAACGTTTGAACTAATAATTGAGTGAATTCGAGAGACTCACTTGAACATTAGAAGTAAATTATCTAGAGTTAGATCCCGAATAATTATCTTGTACCTATCCTGTTTAAACCCTATCTTCTCCCACTGATAGCTAGGAACTATGAGAATACTATTTAAATCCATTCCTTGTGGATAAGAAATTATATTATTCTATGTTTGATTAGCGAGCATAATTTAAGTGTGTGTTTTGTGCTTGTCAAATTTTGGCTGTGTTGCCGGGGATTGGAAATCAATAGTGTTTGAAATAGTTTGTAGTGCTAATTCAGGATTTTTTCTTTTCTTTTTATTTTTCCCTTTTTACAGTTGGTGTTCTGTGACGCCCCAAACTCGGGGAGCGCGACCGGCGCTTAACCGAGTGAACCCGGCCGAGCAAGCCTATTATATTTTCATTCTACCCAAAATCATTCATGAATAAAGAGGATATGAACTCCATTAATCAAACATTGAAAATATTTCATAAACAACTGCCATTTCATTCCCATTACCAACTTCATTTATAATTTCCAAAATTTTACAAGTTTATAGATATAATGAAAAATATATTTTCCAAATACCAACATTTCTTGTTCAATTCTCAACATCAAACACCACCCACAACTTGTCTACGGAACCTCTAAGTATAACACAAGAGTAGTATGGAAGTGCCGGCAACAAGGCCCCGGCTATACCTCAAAACACAATGTACAACTCAAATTACATCAGGCCCGGAATAGATTAGGACTCACCAAAACCTGCTGAATAGAGAGTGACTGCTAACGAGGACCAAAGCTGCCCGCTAATGAACCACCTGTATCCATTAAAGATGCAGCGCCCCCGACAAAAGGGACGTTAGTACATATGGAGTAGTACTAGTATGTAAAGCTAATTATCCTCTTTCAAAATAGAATACCAAGGTAAGAAAGGGAAAACCATAGAAACAACAATCAACAATCAATGATATCCAATTTCCAAGTTAAAACATATTAATTTCCAAGATACGAAGATAATATTATTTTTTAGTTGGGAGATCTTTAGCACCGATATACCACTGTTCACAATATCACCATTCACAATACCAATGTTCACAATACCAATATTCACAATACTAATTTTCACAATACCAACCAAAATCACTCTCAATACTAATACCACCGTACTTTTAGCATGGAGTCCGATCACGACCCGATCGGCTAGGCCATCTTATTTGAAGACATCAACCATGATCACAACTTCAATTACAATTTCCAGCATAATCACCATCATGTGTGCGGCATGCTGTCCGATCACGACCCGATCGGCTAGGCCATCTCATGTGAGACATCATCCTTTTCTATCATCAATCTCATCCCAAATAAGGGGAATAACTTTGTCATAACAATCTCATCCCAAATCAGGGGAAAAACAGTTTTTATTTGCATATAAAGAAAACATAAATACATATTTCATTTACCTCATGACCTTTCATATCATATATAGCTTCATTGCTACTTTTAACCACATACAACATCATTATTTCATTGACTCTCTGAGCCATACATGTGATTCTTCTTTTATGGCACAATGGCCGCATTTCATATTCCACACTTTCATTTCTTCCCTTTCATGGATCAATTTCATAAATATCAACAAATAGAATATTCTCGAAATCACAACTTTAGGTTCATTAGTAATGAAAACTTTAAACACAATGGATTTCTTTCCAAAAAATAGAGTAAAATGATTGGCAATTGAAGCACAAATTAAAATCATAAACAAGTAACACATTATTTATTCTTGAAATACTTTTCCCCAAAAAGGGCAATGCATAATTTTCACTCACAAATATATAAGAATGCAAAACACATTGAATATACTCACAAAACATAGCATTAGCTAAAACAGTCACATATGGGCATCACTTGAGTTCATAAGCTTTTAGGCAATTCTATTTTCAAAGTCAATTTTAGAACAGTTGAATCAAATCTCATTTCATAATCTTTCTCACATCATCTCATTTCATTGGCACCATTGGCCACAAGTATAACTTTCACTCTTGGCACGTTTGCCACACTTTATATCCCCAATTCACTTATTTCACTTCTAACCATCTTTATAGATTATCAACAATAAGACATTTCCAATCAAGACTTTAGGTACACATCTGAGAAATTAAGATTCTTAAGCATATTGAGTTTTCTCACACAATTTGGCATCATAACCTTCATTTGAAACACAACTCAAAGACATAGCATTTTAATACACATATCATTCTTGAACACATTCCCAAAAGATAACATAATGTGATAGGAATATTCAGAACACGTTTTGAATACATAATTCTCGACACTTTGCTTATTCGGGACAATCGAATTTATTGGGAATATCTCAGAACATAGAATAAGGAACTTGAGACAACCATACTTGAAACTTACAGGAACATCATTGAATTCAATTCTAAGAGAGTAGTTTAGCCAACATACCTCGCTTTGAGCTTTTCTTAAATTACTACAATATTTCGGAACTTTTCGCAATCCCAATATATTTTGAGACATAACAAAATTGAACCATAATTAGGAAGATATTTGCATTTTTACTATTTTACTATTACTTATATTGAATAGTTATTTTAGCCCAATAAGCCCCTAGACTGTATTTTCTCAAAAATGAATTCGAACCAGCATGTTTTGAATAATGTTAATTTATCTTTTCAAGCAACTAAGATTGCTAAATTTGAAACTGATTTACAAAATTGGAATATTTCCAATGAACCTTTCAAAAAGATTTATGAAATAGGAAGTTGTAGCTTTATTAAGAAGCATAACATTAAAACCTATGAGTCCACTATTGCTATTAATAATTCTTTAGAAATTATTAAATTACTCTCTGAACAAGATTTGAATAGATATAAACATCAATTCAATTACTTGCATATAGGACTAGTCCAAATTGCTGTCAAACCTCTCTTTCGAAAAGGTTTAGATGTACCTGTTTGTATGTTGTTGAGAGACGCTCGTCTCTTAAACTTCGATGAATCTCTCTTAGGAGTCCTTCAAAGTAACCTCGCTAACGGCCAGGTATACTTTAATTGCTACCCTAATTTCTCGGTTGATATCAATGACCCTAACGTCATGGATACGCTGACATTAAATGTCAAAACCAAGAACATGAATAGCAAAACTAACACTCGAGAGATAGCTATCATTCATCGAGTCTATTACAGACTTATGGACACTACTCTTGCTCCCAAGGCTTGAGTTGAAAGTGTCAAGGGAGTCACCATGCTCATGGAAGCAAATACTAAGCATAGTACAGTTTTTGTACATAGACTCCATAACTGGAATGATATACTCTCACGTGATGAATGGCACTTTGATTCCATAACCCAACCCTCTACATCTAATCCTGAGAGATCCAAGATTGAACAAGTCATTCAATTCCCTGATGGATCTATAGACCTTAAATTTCTAGGTTCAGGTTCTAATCTATCAAGCAAAATCAATTCCTTTAGAAGCAAATCTACAGTTCCTTCCGTAACTTCTTCTTCAAAACCCCCTGGAGAGGAAAACAAAGCTTCAACCGAAAATGTTACCAATAACGACAAAGGGAATGTATCAGGAGTAGACTTCTCCTATGCAATCCCTAAAGTCTATTACCAAGATCATCCCACTAGTCCAACCCCTAGTGAGATGAAACCGCCTTCTCCAGATGTACCAGTCTTTCTCAAAATGATAAAATCAAGAAATACTTTTACTCCAGATCCCGAGACACTTGAACGTCTCTGGACTCATCCTGATAATCAAATCAAAAGAAAGTGGTATGTTGCCAAATATTCTCTTCAACAAAGAGAAAAAATCAGAGATTGTTGGATGTCAGACATGAGAAGAATTAGATGTGAAATCGACTTCTTTAAATGGTTTGAAATATCTGGAAAGATCGACAACCAAAAAGACTCCCTGCAAGTCTTGATCAAGAAATGGTACACGACTACTAACAAAGTCGTTGAATCTGTCACCCCTCCTTTAGAAGGGATAAAAATCCCAGTATCCAACACTATTATCTCCGCCTCTCCTTTCAAAACCAAAAGCGAAAAGCCTACTAGCATGGTTGTTTGTTCTGATGTTGATCGTATTATTGAACAAAACAACTATACCAATCAACTACTTCATGTTGTCTCTAGGCAGATAGAAGACTCCAAAGAAAAATCTATATTTAGTGGAAAACCAACTCTTTCACAACCTAGCACCAGTCAGAATATTGAACCAAACCCAGGTTTCAAAATTACTATGTTTTCCATAAACAATTACCTTAAACTCAAAGATACCTTTGAAGTCTCTGGTAACATTCTTGATAAAATCAATGAACAACTAGCCAATTTCAATATCTCCGATAATAAGAAAATCTCTACTATCCAAGAAAAATGAGCCCTTCTTCACAAACTTTCCAATGATCGCTATCATAATCAAAACAATTATCATAAGCGTCCTTCATTTTCTGATATTCAATATGAGGAAAATCATTTTCTTGCCTCTACTTCTCATGAAGGAAGAAGAATAATAGAATGGAATATAGATGCTCTTGCAGAACATCAGATATTTCATAAACTCCACGAAATGGGTGTTTGTATCACTGCTTACAAAATAAGAGGCTCCTCTGACAAGGAAGCCGCCTCCATGATCATAGCTGGATTTACTGGCATGTTAAAACATTGGTGGGATAACTATTTCACTGAAAATGTTAGACAAGCCATTTACTCCTCTACAACCATCGAAACAGTGGTAAAAACTAAAGGTACTGCCATGGAAACTACCTCTCAGGTTACTAGAGAAGACGCTTGTGCTACACTTCTCTACCACATAGCGAAACACTTCATTGGAGAACCCAAACTCTTCCAAGATAGAAGCTTACAAATCTTAAACAATTTATCTTGTCCAACCCTAGATGACTTCATTTGGTATAAAAACCAATTTATCAGTTGGGTCATGATTAGACCTGACTGTCATCTAGATTTTTGGAAAGAACGTTTTATCAGCGGACTTCCACCCTTATTCGCAATCAAGGTTAGGTCAAAAATCCAAGATCGTTGTGAGGGTAAAATTTCTTATCATCAAATGACCTATGGAGACCTTGATAGCATCATCAATGTTGTGGGTCTTGAACTCTGCACTGACATCAAACTCAAAAATCAGCTCAAAAAAGAGCAACACTCTTCTAGAAGAGAACTAGGAAGTTTCTGTCAAGACTTCGGCTACACAAACATTGGTGCCCCCTCTAAACACTCTTCAAAAGGAGACAAAATCTCTAAATCTTCAAAAAGGATTCACCGTAGCAAATCTCGCAGAATTTTTGAAAATTCACCTAGAAAGAAATCCAAATTCTGAATGCAAATCTAGACTTGGAAAAGTCGAACTTGATGTTCTTACAAAACAATTCCTTAAACAAGCCAATGTCTACGAACATAAGTCCGAGCAAGAGCAGGAAGAACCTCCAGAACTTCCTGAAAAGGATTATCACTCAGAAAATGTTAATTCTGCCAACTTCTGTCTTACTCAAGATAAGACTTCATCATCCAACGCTCCCAGTATTACTGTTATAACTAGTATTAAACCTCAGAGTTATCATATTCCTATCAAAATTGTTATTAGCAAAAATTTTGTTTTACTTGACAGTGGTGCAGGTCGTAATTGTATCATGAAAGGTATTGTTCCAACTTAGTATTTAGAAAAAAGTACTTCCAAATTATACTCCGCTATAGGAGAACAACTTCGTATTAATTACAAGCTTTCTAAAGCTCATATATTAACAATGGTATTTGTTTAACAAATGATTTTATTATTACTGAAGATATAAATGAAGATATCATTTTAGGAATTCCTTTTATTACTCAAATAAAACCCTTCATTACCGGTTTAGATGGTATTTCTACTCACATTTTAGGTAATGATTTATGCTTTCCTTTCGTAAAAACTCTTTCACTAGATGAAAGTAATTTCATAAGAAAAAACACAATTTTTCGTATTAATAAACTTTCTCAACATATCAACTTTTTAAAGGATGAAATAAAAGTTAAAAAAATCGAGCAGATTTTAAAAACCCCGGAGATGATTACTAAAATAACTAATCTTCAAAACCTTTTTGAAAAAGAAATATGCTCAGATTTTCCTAACGCCTTTTGGGAAAGAAAAAAGCATTTGATTGAACTTCCATACATTGAAGGATTCAATGAACAGGTCATCTCAACCAAAGCAAGACCTATTCAAATGAATCAAGAAATGATGGAAACTTGTAAAATTGAGATTTCAAATCTCCTTAAGAATAACATCATTCGCCCCTCTAAATCCCATTGGAGTTGTTCTGCTTTTTATATTAATAATAGTGCAGAGAAAGAAAGAGGAGCACATCGGTTAGTTATAAACTATAAACCTTTAAATACTGTCCTTAAATGGATTAGATATCCCATTCCTAACAAAAGGGGTCTCTTAAAGAGGACTTACAAAGATAATATTTATAGCAAGTTCGATATGAAATCTGGTTTCTAGCAAATTCAAGTAGCCAAGAAAGACAGATACAAAACTGCTTTTAAAGTTCCCTTCGGTCAGTATGAATGGAACGTTATGCCATTTGGGCTCAAGAATGCCCCCTCTGAATTTCAGAATGTTATGAATTCCATTTTAATGATTATAGTTACATGTCTATTATTTATGTAGATGATGTCCTTATTTTCTCTGAGAATATAAATTCTCATTTCAAGCATCTCAACACTTTCTTTAAAGTTGTTAAGAGAAATGGTCTAGTAGTCAGTGCTAAGAAGATCAAACTCTTTCAGACTGCCATTAGATTCTTAGGTCATGACCTATACCAAGGATCTTACAAACCAATTTGTAGAGTCATAGAGTTCTCTTCTAAATTTTCAAATGAGATCACAGATAAAACACAACTTCAGAGATTCTTAGGAAGCCTCAACTACGTTGCAGATTTTATCCCAAACATCAGACAAGTCTATGAACCTTTATATAAAAGACTTAGGAAAAACGCTATTTCTTGGAGCTCTGAACAAACAAGATCAGTCATCCAAATAAAAAGGTTTAGTACAAAATCTTCCATGCTTAGGAATCCCGAATCCAGAGGCATTTATGATTGTAGAAACAGATGCTTCAGATATAGGTTATGGTGGAATCCTTAAGCAGAGGATATCCATAGAAGCCCAAGAACAACTTGTCCGCTTTACATTTGGAATCTGGAATT
This sequence comes from Nicotiana tomentosiformis, assembly GCF_000390325.3. Taxonomy (NCBI): domain Eukaryota; kingdom Viridiplantae; phylum Streptophyta; class Magnoliopsida; order Solanales; family Solanaceae; genus Nicotiana; species Nicotiana tomentosiformis. The sequence continues at coordinate 59,176,411 of NC_090823.1, forward strand.
CCGCTCAGAAAAACTATTCTACTGTTAAAAAGGAAGTCTTGTCTATAGTACTATGTATTACAAAATTTCAAGACGATTTTATTAACAAAGAATTTTTAGTTAGAGTTGATTGTAAATCTGCTAAAGAGATTCTTCAAAAGGATGTCAAAAACCTTGTTTCAAAACAAATATTTGCTAGATGGCAAGCTCTACTATCTAGCTTTGATTTAAAAATAGATTTTATTAAAGGAGAAAATAACTCTTTACCTGATTTTCTAACAAGAGAATTTTTACAGGGAAAAAATGAGGCCCTTCAAGCCTAACACCCCTTCCAAAGGAAAAGAGACCAATAATCCGCAAATGGCTAGACCATTTGTTCTTCCTCCTATTACTCCCAACAAAACAACAGCCCTTCAAAGGCCCTAACTTCCTTTTTAAAACAGATATACAGCCCTAGCTGAGTACCCCAAGCTACCATCCCCAATACCAGTTCCATCAGCCAAACTGACCAATCTCCAACCAACAAAACCTTTTGAAAAAGGAACAACTTCTAATTCCTCAATTCAAACCAAAGAAAGTTACACTGTGAAAGTCCCTGAGACTTTTGCAGAAGCAGTCAACCATTCAGCTAAGAAGGTACAAGAAGATCTTCCTAAAAAAGAGAAATTTGATTATGTTACCATCCAAGTATTACCTTTACTAGCACTAGACAAGGAATATGAAGGTCTCAGAATTGAAGACCTTATTAAACCTTGTTTTACAGACTTTAACTACGTGGATACAGAAAATCTATAGAAAACAAGAAGGTTCTATGAATTCATCCTCATTGACACTGATTCTATAGAAGTAGAACATACTTTAAATGACAAAAGTTCAGAGTACATCAACTGCTCTAGAGTTACCATTAAGAAAATATTATCATCATTTGAGTGGTTTGCTAATCACTTACACACACCTATAGCACTATCTATGATGCATCGTCCCCAAACTTACAACTAGCATGACTACAAGGCTGCTTGGTTCAATTTTTTATACCTTAGGCCAGGACATACTTGGTTTGTTAAGTATAGTCTAGAAGTCACTAAGGCATTAATCCCCAGATGGTTCTGCGAATGGTGGAACATTTTCGGAGGAAACAAAGAGATTCTTCCCCAACAATTCCTTAACAAGTTTGATAACTTTCAGACCAAAAGGGCAATATCATCCTTACCAGAGCACATTAAAATGTGCAAGTATTTTATTCAAAAATGAATTTCCTTCATTAATAGTTGGAATTTTTCTAAAGCAGAATTTGAAAGGATTAAATATCTGTCTAAAGAAATCAAGATCAAAGGCTGGACTCCCAAACAGCAAATCCTCAAAGCAACAAAAAATATTCAACAAAGCTTTACAAAAGCCTCATCTTCCAAAGCAGTGCTCAAAGAGAAACTCAAGCAAGCTCTGCAGAATATCGACAACTACGAAGAACATCAAATCATGCAGCTAATAGAAGATGCTGCTTCATCAGGAGAAAGCAGTAACAGAGACATGTACAACCCAAAGGGAATAGCTTTGGCCTACATGGACCCCAGCTGCAAATAAAGAAATCCATCATCAAGACGGACAAAATAGAAGGAATCCTATCCTTCTACTTTATCAAAAGCAACCACTTTACTTTTTCAAAAGTAAATCACCCACTTTATTCTTTGTCTACCACTAAATTTTGTCTAACAAATTTAAGCGGTACACTTGTAAGCCTAAGATTAAAATGGCATCTTCTCTAGTCTATATAAGACCCCCTATTCCTATTGTTAGAGGCATCATAAATTTTCCCAAATTTCAAAGACCTCTCTCCCTAGTATTCTCAAATCTTTTCACTTATCCTCTTCTCTTATGTTTCTAATGTTCATTCAATAAAATCTTGTAAGTTTTTAAGGGCTTTTCTTATATTGTCTTTACTATTTTCATACTACACTTCGTTTCGTCTTTACTGGTAAATCTCAATTTTACAAGTTTCCATCATTTCTTGATTCATTTGAATAGGTCTTGCTTTGGTTGAGATGATATGTTCATTGAATCCTTCAATGTATGGAAGTTCAATCAAATGCTTTTTTCTTTCCCAAAAGGCGTTAGGAAAATCTGAGCATATTTCTTTTTCAAAAAGGTCGGTCAATCATTCTGCATGCGTAAAAATTTTATGGAAGATGGACACTGCCTAGTGTTGAGCAACAAAGGAGGTTGAATCCTATTATGAAGGAGGTCGTGAAGAAGGAAGTAATTAAGTGTCTTGATGCAGTTATCTTACCCATTTCTGATAGCAATTAGGTAAGCCAGTGCAATGTGTGCCTAAAAAGGGTGGGATGACTGTTGTAGAGAATGAGAAAAATGAGCTAATTCCTACTCGCACCGTGGCATGGTGGGGAGTTTGGATTGACTATAGAAGGCTCAAAAAAGCAACTTGCAAGAACCACTTCCTACTTCCATTCATTGACCAGATGTTGGACAGGTTGGATGGGCATGAGTACTATTGCTTCCTCGATGGTTTTTCGGGGTACAATCAGATTGTTATAGCCCTAGAGGATCAGGAGAAAATGACCTTCACATGCCCTTATGGCACTTTTGCTTTTAAGAGAATGCCATTTGGTCTTTGTAATGCACCGGCCACTTTCCAGAGATGCATGATGGGCGTTTTTACCGATATGGTGGAAAAATTTGTAGGAGTCTTCACGGATGACTTTTCAGTCTTTGGGTCTTCTTATGATGATTGTTTGAAGAATTTGGCCAAGGTGTTGGCACGGTGTGAAGAAACAAATTTGGTGCTGAATTGGGAAAAGTACCACATTATGGTGCAAGAGGGCATCATTTTGGGTCATAGAATACTGAAGAACGGCATTGAAGTATATAAGGTGAAGGTGGAGGTAGTTTCAAAACTACCTCCACCCATCTCTGTGAAGGGTGTCCACAGATTCTTGGGACACGCAGGTTTTTATAGACGCTTTATTAAAGATTTTTCTAAAATTGCTACTCCACTGTACAAGTTGCTCGAAAAGGATGTGACATTCAAGTTTGATGAAGCCTTTCTGAAAGGGTTTGAGGAGCTTAAGAAGAATTTGGTGGCTACACTAATTAATTTTGCACCTGATTACCTTGCCATTTGAACTTATGTGTGATGCAAGTGACCATGCTGTTTTGGAAGTGCTAAGCCATAGGAAGGACAAGACGTTTTACTCCATATACTATGCGAGTAAGACTCTTGATTATGCACAATTGAATTACACCACCACTGAGAAGGAGTTGTTGGTTGTTGAGTGGACCTTTGAGAAATTTCGGGCTTACTTGGGGGGAACAAAAGTCATAGTCCATACCGATCATGCGGCAATCAGGTATCTATTTTTAAAAAAAGAATCCAAAGCTAGATTGACACGCTGCATTTTTTTTTTGCAGGAATTTGACGTAGAAATAGGAGATCGGAAGGGCACGAAAAACCAAGTGAAGGACCACTTGTCACGGTTGGAAAATCATGAAAACGTGGAGGAATTTGGACAAATTAAGGAGACATTCCCGGATGAGCAACTTTTTGCCATCACACATGACCCTTCACCATGGTACGCGAACTATGTGAACTATCTTGTGAGTTGAGTGCATCCTCCGGAAATCCAATTTGAGGCTAGGAAGAGGTTTTTGCATGATGTAAAGTTTTACTACTAGGATGAGCCATTCTTGTTCAGATAGTGCACTGATCAAATGATGAGGAGGTGCATTCCTGAAAAGGAGGCGGAACAAGTGTTGTATGATTGCCATGCCTCGCTATATAGGGGCCATCATGGAGGCGATAGGACGGCTGCAAAGGTGTTGCAATCGAGGTTCTATTAGCCAACATTGTTTAAGGATGCACATGTATTTGTTAAGAAGTGTGACCAGTGTCTGAGAATAGGAACTATCACGAGAAGGCATGAGATGCCTCTGAATAATATCCCGGAGGTGGAGATTTTTTATGTGTGGGGCATAGACTTCATGGGACCGTTCCCATTATCTAGAGGAAATAAGTACATTTTGCTAGCGGTGGACTATGTGTCAAAATAGGTGGAGGCTGTTGCATTGCCGACCAATGATGCCAAGGTGGTAGCCACTTTTGTGAAGAAGAACATATTCTCAAGGTTTGGGACTCCACGTGATTTGATTAGTGATGAATGAGCACATTTTTGCAATCGGTTGTTGATTAACCTTCTAGCTAAATCTGGGGTCCATCTTAGAGTTGCAACTGCATATCATCTGAAAACAAGTGGACAAGTTGAAGTGTACAATAGAGAGATAAAACAACTACTAGAGAAAACAGTGAGTGTAAATAGGAAGGATAGGGCAGTTAGATGATGCCTTGTGGGCGTATAGAATTGCATACAAAACGCCAATTGGGCATCTCTGCCAAAGCTGGTGTATGGGAAAGCATGTCACTTGCCGGTTGAACTTGAACATAAGGCCTATTGGGAGATCAAAAAGTTGAATATGGACTTGGAAGCTATGGGCGAGAAGAGGCTCTTGCAGTTGAAAGAGTTAGATGAGTTCAGGATGCACTCCTATGAAAATGCGAAGCTTTACAAGGAGAAAACCAAAAGATGGCATGATAGGCAAATCAAGCCTCGTCACTTCGAACCAGGCCAAAAGGTATTATTGTTCAATTCCAGGTTCAAGCTATTTGTTGGAAAGTTAAAGTCGAGATGGCCAGGTCCATTTGAGGTGGTGAAAGTCATCGCATATGGTGCAATCGAGTTGCGCGCTTTAAATGGTGAACGATAATTTTTGGCGAACGAGCAAAGGGTCAAGCACTATTGGGGAGGTGTCATTGATCGACAAAAGTCCTAAGTAATACTCGCTAATGAGTAAATGAGGCCGTGCGTTATGCCGCGATGTTAAATCAGGCGCTTGTTGGGAGGAAACCAAATTTTTATTGCTTTCGTAGATGAGTTTTTCTCCTTTTTTAGTTAGAGTAGAGTAGAGTTTTTGTCATAGATATCGTAGGTAGGAGTGGTGTGGAATGTGTAATAGATGTATAAAATGTTCGCGGGATCGGGGATTCATTCAAAAAAAAAGAAGAATCCCAAACCAGTGTCCAGGCCAGCGCATCACGCTTCCTGGCGCACAAAAAGGAAGCAATTTCCCCAGCCAGCACTGAGCTATCGCGACGCGCTGGGCTGGGGTCCAGGTATTTATTTTCTTTTATTTTTGTATTTTCGTTTTTACTCTTTAATTGACCCATTGACTCTTTGACCCCGACCCGGATACCCGTTTTCACTCTAATAATAACCCATACCTACTACCCAAACAAATTAAAAAAACCCTAATGATACGCTCATATTACTCCTATATAAATGGTGTAAGGCGGTCAATGTCAAATATAATAATCCAACTAGGTTGGGGTTGAATCCCATAAGGAATAGTTGTGAAAAGGTTACTTGAATAGTGTGTAACTTGACTTAAGCTGTAATTCTACTCCGTTAGTTTGGAAAGTGTTTTGTAATTGTGAATTGTTAAGAGAAGCTATTTTGCTAAGAGAATTGATTAATTGGATTAAGAAACCAAGGTTGTGTCCCCGTTGGTGGAATATAATGATATCGGTGTTAATATGATATATTTCTAATGTGGGGTCCTTGATATGAAAATGGTTCCTAAATGACTACCAAATATTTTCCAATAATTAGGTAGTATTTCCTCTTTATGATTTTCCTAAATATAAAAGAGTTACAATTAAGAACAACCAATTTATGCCAATTAAAACCCACTTATTCCTAAGCGATTCAATTAAACAAGGTTTAAAGCCTTGAGTTCTTGATATTCAATTCTACCAAACCCTAACCCACTTTTCCAAGTAAAAGATAGAGTAATATGGCACTAGTTAATGTTTACAACCATCAACCATAAATAAAGCATGAGAAATGAATAGAAACCAACCACCCATTATATATATATTCAATGGTAAATACCCTTTAACATTATACCCACTTAGGGTCCACAAACTTAGTATTTAAAGTTAGTTACTCTTACTAGAATAAAAGAACAAAGAAATAAATAAAGTCATAAAAACTTACAAAGAAGACAAAGTCTTGGAATCTCTCTCAAAAAGCTCCAAAATAAGTGGTGTATTCAATGCTCTAAGTGTAGCCTCTTTTTCAGACAACATACCCCACAAAACCCTAGTTATTCTATTTATAATGGCCCAAACTTCGCGGACAAAATGTGACAAAAATGATCCTTCAAAATAAGTATGCGATCGCAGAGTGGACAGCACAACTGATCCGTGGTCCGCACATAAGTTAAAGTGCCACACAACTGACCTCCAGGGTTTCCAGATTCACATCGCATAATAGTTATGCGGTCCGTATAATGATTTTGCGATCGCATACTTGATCGCAGATTTGTCTTCACTAGAATTCCTCTTGCATTTATGGGATGCTTCTACGGTCTGCACATGAATTATGTGACCGTATATTGAACCGCACTTTTGACTCTTTGATACTAGGATGGCCTGGCTATGTTTGCGATGGATCTGCGGTCCGCATATCACTTCTGCGGTCGCAGATCTGCCTTTTTCATGGGTTTTGTCATCTTTTTTATGTTTTTGGCTCTTTAAGTCTAGTTTCCTACAAAACACTCAAAATTACATAAGAAATGACTTACAATGCTTTAAAAGATGAGATAAATTCTACGAAATTAGTATCGAAAGTGCCACATTTCCACGACACATCAACACCCCCAACTTAAACTCTTGCGTGTCCTCAAGCAACTAAAAAGTTACCCTACTAAACACTAATTTACTTTTGATTGATCACAAAACAACAATGACTATGGATGGTTCTGACTGTTAGCTAACAAGCATGTAACTTTATTTATTTACCATTCAACAAAGACAAAGTTCGTTTAACTATTCAAATAATTAGTTTGTGAGCTTCGAGCCACAAAAGTAATGACAGAGTGCTACTACTAGCTAGATATGCACTTGCATCCTACTTCAAGAAGCCTAACTTCTGCTATCTCTTGCAATTCATGCGTGCTCACAACAAAGAAAATCCCTAACTCAACAAATACAAATATTTACAGGGATACAATCAAACACTCTCGCACTAAGAAAGAAATCTAAGTGCTACAAGTATCAGTCCATATGCTTGCCCTTATTTTAACTCATTGCTAGCTCAGGAATAATTAGTTGTAGATCAAAAAGGACTTTTCACGGGTTGTAGTATAGGCTTCGGGATGGTTTGGATGAATATTTGGGAAAATAGTGACTATAACCTCCTTGAATGCTGCAATAATTCTATCTCGAATAGCACACATTGCCCTTGTTGATATCTAATTGCTACTATCAGTCCACCTTGTAGTTCATGACCATTCGCTAATTTCTTACCTTACCACGTTTTATCAACACTCCATTTTGTGTGAAAGATTGAGTATTTCATGGTTTAGAATGACGTGAAGCTTTTTGTTTAAGGTAAGTTGGCTATTGACTTAGCCTTGCTTCACAAGACACAAACTCAAAAGATTAGCTTTTACACACAATACATTCCTCTACTATTTCCCAATTTACACCAACACCCCTAAGTTAGGCTTAAAGCCCCATTCATGACATTCAAGGAGGGACGATTTAAAAAGAGAGAGTAATTTCACAAAAAGGGTACCGGTTTATAGTGTGGTAGCCAAATGAAAGGATAAAGGTTCAACAGGGGACAACTAGGGTAATAAATGCACAAGGGAGGTCAATTTGGCCAAAACTTAGTTAGCAATCACAAAGAAGTCCTATGATCATTTCAAAAACCAATCATCAACCTAAGATTTTCATTGAGAAACCAACCAGACAAGTTCTAGACATTACAAGTTGAGCACATGCATTATTCACACAAAATCTCACCACTCAAGACGCATGAATTGCTCGAATCGACATAATTTCTGTTTACCCTTAAAACGGATAACATTTAAATTTGTACGCGCCTTTAAGGATATGTGGATTGATTCAATACAAATAGTCAAGAATATTGGATAAACGAGTTAAAGACAAATTAATTATCAAAACAGTCGCAATGTTACAGCCCAACTCGAACTCAGGTTGAACAGTAGTTTTGCCCTCGACCGGACCTTTGGTTCGAAGCAGAAAAATGAATTTGTATTGCCTTGGTTTGCATGTTATAATGTGTGTTATCAAAGAAAAATTTTCCCTTTACATAGTAGGAGAGTTTCATCCCTAGTACAAGTCTAAAAAAGTAAAAATGTCCGTTTCTCGCTAATTACTGATCCGTAACTATCGTAGAGCGAGATCTACGCCATGATATCTGGTTAGGTACGGATATCACGGATCTTTGTTAGTCGTGCGTAACCATTTCCCATATCTGCCGAGGTCATAGATCTTGTTCCGGGTCTGGGGAGTGTTGCTTTGTCACGCCTGATGATGAGCCCACTGTTCATCTTTCATGGGTCTCGGTACGAAAGGCTCCTAGCCTCGGTTTCAACCTCGTGTGTTCATGCCCTCCTTCCGTCTTCTTCACCGAGAAATCTGGGCGCGTATTTCCCCTGATTTTATCCGTATACAGATAGTCCCCTTATTTTCCAGAGAGTAGGTTTCTTCCCTCGTACGTTGTAGCTAAGATAACGGGTAAGTCGAAACATCCCATCAGTCGCGTCATTCTGACTTCGTACACGTGTCGGTCACCGGCTGATTATCTTCGAATGTGAAACGTCGTATATTGATTGTATTTTCCCCTATAAAAGCTTTGACCTTTTATACTTCTTTCACTTTTTGATCCTAGATTTTACCTTCGAATTTTCTAACGACTTGTAACTTTCTCAAATCTTCATACCCTGCTTCTTGAGCCTTCATATATTTATCTCTGATATTCAAACCTTCATATTTGCTCTTGGATTTCTGACCCAGATCTTCATATCTGCATCCCACCTTCAAACCTTCATACTCTTTCTTCAAATCTTCATATTTTCCTTTCAAGTCTTCATACTTCCATTCAAATCTTCATACTTCCCTTCAAATCTTCATATTTTCCCAGATCACGATAGCTAAAACTTCTAAGTCAGTGCCTCAGCAGGCTGTCCCTTCATCTTCCCACTCGGTCGCAGATGCCGAGGTGGCTCCAGAGCCCCCCATGAAGAGCTACATACCCGGGGGCTATTCTATCAGGGATGACTTCAAGGTCGAGAAGGCCTCTAGCCAACAAGACCGAGGCGAGGGAGCATCATGGTACATATACTCCATTACTGAAGAAACCCTACCCGTAGTCCGAGCAGACTGTAAGTGGGAGGGTAAGAACGTGGTAGTCCCCAGGCCCAATGATAACTACTCACATGAAGGGGTATCTGAGTGTTTATACTTACCTCTTCACGCTCGCCCCTGTGGATCTCGTAGTTCTTGCTTTCTGCAAGAGGTACGAGGTGTGCCTTGGGCAAATCCACCCATCCTTCTTGAGGATTGTGATCCTCCTGTGCCACTTAGTCAACAATACCGAGTCTCCCCGGTTCACCCTCGACCACCTACTCCGCCTGTACAGTCCTCGAATCTTCCGAGGCGGACTGATCAAGCTCATCCGCTGAGCAAGCAAGGCTCCATTATCGAGCATTGAAAAGGACCTGGACCGAGGTTGGTAGGGGAGGTTCGTTCGGGTAAAAACCGAAGACCTGATTCACCCCGAGTTTCTGCCGTTCCCCGAGGAGTGGAACGCATCCCGTAAGTATTGTCTTTCTTGGGTATTTCTTCCTTTTTATTTTTTCTTTTCCCATCGCTTGTGTTTGTGGTCATGCAGTCGTTGCCCAAGTTCCATATGCAACCCCCCGATTCAAGGAGTGGATCGAGGGGATTTGTAAGCAAATGCCTTACTCCGAGCGCGCATGGCGCAAGCTTTCGAAGGGAAAATGGGAGGCACGTTCTCATGGTGAGGTTCTTTCCTGAAATAGTTGCCATCATGCTTTTAACTTATATAGTGCTAACATTTCCCTTTTATTTTACAGGTATGCCTAAGACAACTGAACTTAGGCCGCCTGATGAGGATGAGGATCTGTCTTTGCCTACCGAGCCCTCAATCTCAGGATAGCCCACGGCTGCCGCGAAGGAGGAGAAGAAGAAAAAGAAAAAGTCCCCGGGTTCCCCGAACCCCGAGGGGAAGAGGAAGAAGAGGGCGGCCACCCGGGCCCGAAAGACCAAGAAGAATACCAAATCCAGGGCATCAGACCCTGGCTATCTCTACTAGCTCAAGGATGAGCCCTAAGAAGATGAAATCTTTGTCGCCCATGGATCGACCCCCACTAGGGAGCAGACGACGACCGAGAAAGGGGACCACAAAGTTGATCCCCCCAGGCTCGGGAACCAGAGGGGGAGATGGAGGCTGTGACCTCCCAGGAAGCCGCTCCCATTCCGATGGAGGCGACTGGTGTCATTGACATCATAAAGATGCCCTCCTATACCGAGTGCATGATCGAAGAGGCCCAAGCGGGGAAAACAAAGTCAAGTGAGGGAGTGCAGGGTTCAGATGATCCCCTCAACTCCTTTTCGATGGCATGGGCATGTCCACATTGGAAGATTTTATTGGGCTGGATCACCTGGAGATCCCGAAGAAGGACATGCTCTCAGGAGCTGGCGGGCCGAGTTCGAGCCCAAAACTGGTGAAGCAATTTCCCGCATTGAGCGTAGACCCCGGGCGCAAGAGAATGATCATTCTTATAGTCCCAAAGGATGATCGGTCTTATCTTCTCCGGTGGGCGTAGCCAACTACCTCTAATGCCTGGTGACTGAGGAGGACCAGGCAAAGATGAACGAGGTGGGCACATCGAGTCTTTTCAATGAAGCGCAGTAGGCGCTGAACCGGGTAAGACGCTAAAACCTTTACACCCCTTTATGAATTCCACTTAAGTTTTGATGTCTTTTACTACTTTCCTTATTTTACAGGCCTAAGTGTTTCACCATGAAAGCTTCCTCCGGTATCGCTTAGAAATTAGCCAGCTCAAGTTTGAGCTCAAAGAGCAGGTCCGTAAGAAGGACATGTACATGCTTCTCAGTGATCAACAGGACGAGGCCCTTAAAGACCTCCCAATTCTCCAAGCCAAGCTGGAAAAAGCTCAGAAGGAGGCCTCGACCCTGAAGCGGGAACATGCCGACCTGGTTAAAAAGGTAAAGGTCTTTGAAGCTAATAACAAGGAGCTAGTCGTGGTGACTAACAACATAACTCTGCAGGTCCAGCAGAAGATTGAACTGATCGACCAGCTCAATGCTGAAATGAACGAGGTCAAGGCCATGGACGAAGTGTAGAAGGGCAGGATGGACCTGCTGGCTTCGGAGAAGGAAACTGCAAAGGCAGAGCTGGCATTGGTCAAAAACAAACTCCGGGTGGCGAAGGACAAAGCTGATAAGTGGTCTCAGTTGAATGATGATCTCCGTGCACAGCTGAGCTCGGCCGTCGTAGAATGGGATGCCCTTAGAAGAGAATATGCAGCACTGAGGTCCACATTGGATACAACATCTGCTGATGCCGAGGAAATGGTGGCCCAGTACAAGGTCGACGTGGAGGCAGCCAAGACCTGCCTAAAGATAAAGACTGAATACATGAAGAGGCTGTCCCGGAGAGAGACCCTCGAAGAGATTCACGCCTGAGGCTTCGACTTATCGGCCGAGGAAGAAGAAGCTAAGAATCTCGAGGCCGAGGAAAAGAAGCTCTATGAGCCTGAGGGTGCTGAAGGTTCCGAGGGATCTGAGGGCTCCGACGACTCGGTGAAGACCAGGCGTAGATGCCTTAGTACTTTTTTAGTTTTTGTTTTTCTTTGTGCATGCTTTTTTGTTTATTTTGAGGCTGTTTTTATTGGGCCTTTGTAAATATATTTTGGAATATATATATGAATTTTTCCCTTTCTGGCAACATCATATCTTTACTTTTCTAGCATCCTTTGGCAATTTCTATTCATGTATTGTGTTCGATGCCTTAGCATAGAATCAGATGTATTTATGGGACATTCATTTCTCGGAGGTTCGAAAGAAGCCCGACTTTGATACAACTTAATTTGCTCGTGGCTTCGAAACCTCGGTGCGACCGGAGGTTTCCAAGATGCTTAAGTTGTTTTAGACGATGCTTTTGCCAAGGGTAACCTTTTAGCAGGTTTCGAGTTTTTGTAAAGGCCTTACTTTCTGATTACGAACTTTGGATGTCTATGACCTATTTTTAGGGTAGCTGTAGCCTTTTATTTTTGGGCACTGCCTAATAGGTTTGGTGCTCCAGGATTCAGTAGCCCGGGTCATCTGAATTTTCTTCGGGCGACAGTCCCTGAGTAGGGGTTGCCTTTGGGCTCGATAGTCCCCGATTACCTTGGGTTCGATAGCCCTCGAGCAGGGGTAGCCCTTGGGCTAGAGGATCCGGAATCAAAGAAGCAAAAACTGCGTAATAGCAAAGTGGAACTTTCTTTCATTTCTCAATGTGCAAAGTACATGATCGAAAATGCATAATAACTTTTGTCATGGATAGAGTGGACTATGTGAGCACAATTCATACGACCGTTTGGCCCTTACAATGAATCCTAACCACCAAGCCTTAGCTTCTAGCATACAAAGTTTTCATATTTTCCTTGCTAAAAACCTTAATCCGAGGGTAATGGCCCCCAGTATTCGAGGTCGAAATTGTGAGGGCTCAGATACTGTTGATATGAAGTGAACGATCATTGACTCCAATCTGAAACCAATCTTCGAATCTATGTTAGCACGTTTTACTGTTTCCTCGTTAAAAACCTTGCCAAAAACCCATTTTGGGACAAAATCGGTTCAAGGGAAAAAGAGTGCAACGCGTCTTTCAGACCTAATAGTCACATCCATCCTTGGTCGTTTACCTGCAAATATTAGTCCAATTTATAACATAATTAAAAAGTAATTTAGTTTGTACCTTAGCAGTAGTACCACTTTAAGTGTGTCACGTTCCAGTTGTTCGGTAGTTGTACGTCGTTTCCCGCTTCGAGTTTGTACGAGCCTTTGCCGGTTATTCCGACAACTCGATATGGTCCTTCCCAGTTCGGTCCTAGCTTTCCCTTGTTTGGGTTCCTGGTGTGTAATGTTACTTTCCTCAACACCAAGTCCCTAACTTGAAAGTTTCGGAGGCTGGCTCTTCGGCTGTAATACCTTTCTATTCGCTGTTTCTAGGTGGCCAAGCAGACCAGGGAGGCCTCCCGCCTTTCATCCAATAGTTCCAAGCTCGTGATCAAGGCCTCACCGTTTGGCTCTTCTATCGAATATTGGAACCTGAGGCTTGGTTCTTATACCTCGACTAGTATTAAAGCTTCGACTCCGTAGACTAATGAAAATGGGGTGGCCCCGGTGCTAGATTTTGAAGTTGTTCGGTATGCCCTTAGGACTTTGGGCATGATTTCATTCGATTTCCCTTTCACACTGGTCAACCTCTTTTTCAGGTTTTGAAGTATGATCTAGTTTGGATTCTGCCTGCCCGTTCCCACTAGGGTGATAAGGCATTGACAGTATCTTTTTGATCTTGTGATCTTCGAAACATTTACTTACCTTACTGTTGATGAATTGTTTTCCATTATCACACACGACCTCGGCCGGCATCCCAAATTGACATATTATGTGATCCAAGATGAAGTTAATGACCTCTTTCTCCCGGACCTTTTTGAATGCCTGAACCTCGGCCCATTTGGAAAAATAATCGGTCATGAAAAGTATGAATTGAGCTTTATCGGGTGCCTATGGTAGGGGACCGACAATGTCCATTCCCCACTTTATAAATGGTCACAAGGACAAAACCGAGTGGAGCATTACTCCCGGTTGATGGATCATCGGGGCATGTCTCTGGCAGTCGTCGCATTTTTGTACAAAATCCTTCGCATCTTTCTCCATCTCGGTCCAGTAATAGCAGACCCTAATTACTTTTCAAACCAATGATTCTGCCCCCGAATGGTTCCCACAAGTGCTTTCGTGAACTTTTCTCAAAGCATATTCGGTCTCTCCCGGTCCCAAGCATCTGGCTAGCGAGCCGTCGAAGGTTCTCCTAAATAACGCCCCTGCGACCAAGCTAAATCTGGTAGCCTTGGTATGCAGGGATCTTGATTCTTTGGGATTCGAGAGTAATTTTCCGGTCTTCAAGTAGTATATGTACTTGTTCCTCCAATCCCAAGTTAAACTCGTTAAATTTACTTTGGCGTGGCCTTCTTCTATCACCGACTTCATGAGCTGCACCACTGTTCTCGAACTGAATTCATCAGCATCGACCGATAACCCCAAGTTAGCCAGAGCATCGACCTCGCTGTTCTAATCTCGGGGTACGTTCTGCAGGGTCCATTCCCTGAATTGATGCTGTGTTACCTGTAATTTATCCAAGTACTTTCACATCCATTCTTCTTTTACTTCAAACGTCCCGTTAACTAGGTTTACCACGAGGAGGGAGTTGCACTTGGCTTCGATCACGTCGGCCCCAAGGCTTTTAGCCAATTCTAGACTTGCATTCATTACCTCATACTCAGCCTCATTGTTAGTCAATTTCACAGATCTAATAGATTGTCTAATTACATTTCCCGTAGGCGGTTTTAATACGATACCAAGCCCAAACTCTTTTGCGTTCTAGGCACGTCTATAAAAAGGGTCCAGATTCCCTAGGAGGTCCCCGAGGTCAACAATAATTTCCTCTCGACTTCGGGTATTAAGGCCGATGTAAAGTCGGCCACGAAGTCTTCCAAAATCTGAGATTTTATGGCGGTTCGGGGTCGATACTCGATATCGTACCCGCTAATTTCGACAGCCCATTCGACTAACCGGCCCGAGAGCTCGGGTTTGTGCATGATGTTCCTCAGTGGGTAAGAAGTTACGACATATATGGGGTGGCATTGAAAGTATGGCTTTAGCTTTCTAGAGGCGCTTAGCAAAGCGAGCGCCAATTTTTCCAGGTGAGGATATCTTGTTTTGGCCTCGCCTAGAGTTCTACTGACATAGTAAATATGAAGCTTCATACCTTCTTCCTACCAAACTAAGACTCCACTTACCGCCATCTCTTATACCGCCAAGTAAAGGTACAGTTGTTCGTCCGCTTCGGAGTGTGGAGCAGGGGCAGACTCGATAGGTACCGTTTGAGTTCTTCCAAAGCTTGCTGGCATTCTGGGGTCTAGGAAAAGTTATTCTTCTTCTTTAATAGTGAGAAGAATCAATGGCGTTTGTCCGAGGAACTCGATATGAGCCGATCCAGGGTGGCTATACGCTCGGTCAGCCTTTGAATGGCCTTGACGTTGTTCACCACGGCGATGTCCTCTATGGCTTTGATTTTTTTGGGATTGATTTGGATCTCTAGATTGGATACCATGAACCCTAGGAATTTTCCCGATCGAACCCCAAATGCGCACTTCTCTGGGTTCAGCTTCATATTGTATTTCTTCAGTATGTCAAAGGTTTCCTGCAAATGTTTCAAATGGTCCTTTGCTCGTAGGGACTTGACTAACATATTGTCAATATAAACTTCCATTGATTTTCCTATCTATTCTTCGAACATCCGATTTATTAGGCATTGATAGGTGGCATAGGCGTTCTTTAATCCAAATGGAATTACATTATAACAGTCAGTAGGTGCCGAATTTAGGGATAAAAGAAGTCTTTTCTTGATCGTCCGGGTCCATCCAAAATTCGTTGTACCCGGAATAGGCATCGAGAAAGATGAGTATCTCATGCCCGACCGTCGCATCGATCATGCGATCAATGTTAGGCAAAGGAAAAGAATCCTTGGGGCATGCCTTATTTAGATGTTTGTAATCTACATATATTCTTAGTTTATTCCCCTTTTAGGCACTACAATTATGTTAGCTAACCAGTCCGGGTATTTAACCTCTCAATAGACCCTATTTTAAGGAGTTTGGATACCTCGTCCTTAATGAATGCATGCTTGACCTTGGACTGTGGTCTCCTCTTCTGCTTAACCGAATGGAACTTCGGGTCCAAACTCAGCTTATGAGTTGTTACTTCCGGTGGGATCCCTGTCATGTCAAGATGGGACCAAGCGAAACAATCTATGTTAGCTTTAAGAAAATTAATGAGTTTTTTCCTGAGCTCGGGAGTTAACCCTTTGCCCAGGTATACCTTTCGATCCGGTAGGTGTTCGATCAATAAGACTTGCTCCAACTCCTCGACCATTGATTTGGTGGCGTCGGTATCGTCAGGAGCTGTGAACGATCTCAGAACTCCGTAATCCTCCCCTCATCTATTCCTCGCTCCTCGTTTTCGGTCGAGACTAGCATCGGTGATTGCTATTTAATTTCTTCCTTTTTGGTTGGCTCTGTGTTCCTTGATGTCGAAATCGCAAGCACCAGGATTACCTCATCAACTGCGAATATTTCCTTTGCGGTCGGCTGCTCTCCATAGACCGTCTTGACTATTTCTAGCGTAGGGAACTTCAGTGCCTGGTGTAAGGTTTAAGGTACCGCCCTCATGTTGTGAACCCACGGCCTTCCGAATAGGTCGTTGTACCTCATGTCCCCTTCGATCACGTTGAACTTTGTCTCTTGGGTCGTCCCGGCGGTGTTGAGTGGCAGGGTTATCTCCCTTTTAGAGATTTCGCTTTCCATGTTAAATCCGTTCAACACCCGGACTGCCGACACTATTTGGTTCTATAACCCCAACTACTCTACGACCCTCGATCTGATGATGTTGGCCGAGCTAACTGGATCAATCAACACATGTTTAACTCGATATGTATTGATAAGTATGAATATTTCCAGCACATCATTATGTGGTTGCACAATGCCCTCGGCATCCTCGTCGCTGAACGAAATGGTTCCCTCCAAGACATAATCATGGGTGCATTTTTCCGTTGTGATAGATACTTTAGTGCGCTTTATCATCGGTCCTTGAGGGTCATCGACCCTTCCAATGATCATGTTGATAACGTGTTGAGGCTCCTTTATTTCAGCCTTTTTGTTGGCGTCCTTGTTCCAGAAGTGGGTTTTGGCCCGATCACTGAGAAATTCTCGGAGGTGCCCATTATTGAACGACCGGGCAACTTCTTTTCTCAATTGTCAGAAATCCTCGGTCTTGTGGCCATGAGTGCCGTGATACTTGCACATCAAGTTAGGATCTCTTTAGGTAGGGTCGGATTGCAATGGTCGGGGCCATTTGGTCTCCTTGATGCGTTCGATGGCTGACACGATTCTAGCAGCATCAACATTGAAATTATACTTTGATAATCTTGGTGCTTCCCTACCGCCGAGCGGCCTGTCAAAATCATTTTTGCTCATCAGACCTCGGCAAGTGGGCCCTCGATCGCCTCTCTTTTCTTTCTTCGTGGGCTAATTCCCGGACCCTCTTACCCTTCGATCCGCCCTGTATGGTTGGTACCGATCCCGGACCAGCCTTGGCTCATGATCGACGACTCTCTTGGACCTGTCATCGGCCTTGATGGGATAATCTAACCCGGAAGGGTCTCCGAGTTGGTCGTCCTCGACTCTGATCTTTGAATGGTACCTGTTGTGGATGTCTGCCCAAGTTACCATTGGGTACTCTACCAAATTTTGTTTTAGCTGTTGTGAAGCCAAGGAGCTTCGGGGGTTAAGTCCTTGAGTAAATGCATGAACGGACCAATCATCTGCGACCGGAGGCAGGTCCATCCGTTCCATCTAGAACCTCGACACAAACTCCCTGAGCATCTCGTTGTCTCTTTGTTTAACCTTGAAAAGATCCGACTTTCTGTTCTTGACCTTGATGGCCCTAACATGAGACATCACGAAAACATCTGCAAACATAGCGAACGAGTCAATGGAATTTGGGGGTAAGTTGTAATACCATATAATTGTTCCTTTGGACAAAGTTTCACCAAACTTCTTCAGTAACACCGACTCAATTTCATCGTCTTCCAAGTCGTTCTCTTTGATTGCGCATGTATATAAGGTCACATGCTCATTCAGATTCGTGGTTCCATTATATTTTGTGA
Organism: Nicotiana tomentosiformis; assembly: GCF_000390325.3. Classification (NCBI taxonomy): domain Eukaryota; kingdom Viridiplantae; phylum Streptophyta; class Magnoliopsida; order Solanales; family Solanaceae; genus Nicotiana; species Nicotiana tomentosiformis. Next base: position 59,194,305 of record NC_090823.1, read on the forward strand.
TGTAGGGCATACAAAACCTCTTAGGGATTAGCTTTGGTGCCGCGCTCGGAGGAAAAGGCTTCTGGATAAACTTCTTGGTATCCGATTCCTTCAATATCGAGGGTGCTCTCAGGATTTGATCGACCCTGGATTTGTATGTTTCCACCTTCTTATCATTGGCCTCAATTTTCTTTTCACCTGATTCCACCCGTTTCGTTAATGCTTCAAGCATTTTCATTACTTCAGGACTAAACCCGGACTCAGCTTCACCCGATCTCTCGGTGATCTGCTCATTCCTTCGGATGTTCTCCCAGGATGGTTCGGGCTCAACTCTGCTGGGGGCGTGGCTTTGATTCCGCAGCTACGCTATCGCCACCTGTTGAGCCTGCAACATTTCGAATATTAACCGTAGGCTAACTATATCACCTTCACCTTTGGGTGCTTCTCGAGCCGTTGGTCGGGGTCCCCCACGAACGCTATTTTCGAAAATAGATGGCAGGTTGACATCGATGGCCACTTGTGAGTTAGCATCGATCTAGTCGACAACTGAGACTTCGTTGGGATCAGTAGGAGGTACCTCATTGCTAGGCACCCGATTGTTATTTTCTCCATGATGGCCAGACTCAACGTCAACGTTCAAGTGGGCAGACTGAGAATTTGACATTTTTTAAACTGACATGAAATTAAAACTTTAAAGAACAAGCGTAAAATAGAGTACGTTATGGAGATTTGTATCAAATCACCACTATTATCCTTAGCCCTATGGTGGGCGCCAAACTGTTTATCCTTAAAACGAATGACAATTAAATTTGTATGCGGTTTTAAAGATATGTGGATTGATTCAACACAAATAGTCAAGAATATTGGATAAACGAGTTAAATACAAAATTAATAATCAAACCAGTCGCAATGTTACGGCCCAACTTGAACTCAGGTTGAACAGTAATTTTTCCCTTGATCGGACCCTTGGTTTGAAGCCAGTTATGAATAAAGAACAACAACAAAGTAAGAACTTTGCAATTGCTAGAAAGAAGAAAAATAAATTTATATTGTCTTGGTTTGCGTGTTACAATATGTATTATCAAAGAAAAACTTCCCCTTTATATAGTAGGAGAGTTTCATCCCTAGTACAAGTCTAAAAAAGGTAAAAATCTCCCTTTCTCGCTAGTTACTAATCCGTAACCATCATCGGGTGAGATCTCCGCCGTGATATCCGATTAGGTACGGATATCAGGGCTCTTTATTAGTCATGCGTAACCATTTACAATATCTCCCGAGGTCTTAGAGCTCATTCCGGGTTTGGGGAGCGTTGCTTTATCACGCCCGACGAGGAGCCCACTGTTCATCTTTCATGGGTCTCAATACGAAAGGCTCCCAGCCTCGATTTTTCAACCTCGTGTGTTCGTGCCCTCCTTCCGTATTCTTCATCAGGAAATCGGCGCACGTATTGCCCCTGATTTTACCTGTATACAATTTCAGCCCTTAAATGAATACAAGGCAATTCAAAGCTTCATCACATGATATTTAAGTAAGCACAATGTCAAAGAACAAGCCTCGATTTCACAAAAATGACTATTTATTCACAAAATTTGAAGGGTACAATTTATTCTACAAAAACTTATCACATGCTTGAATCTAGAACAAAAGCACCAAATAAGTCAAACGTTTCATGCTACGGCCGTGGTTCTACTATTATACCCTTGAAAAAGAACCCAGCAAAGAAAAACCAAGGGGAATTCCTTACTATATACACGTTTGTACTGTCAAGATTAATATTTATATATAAGATATCCCACAAAAATCCTAGTCATTCTATGTATAATGGCCCAGAATTTGCGGACAAAATGTGACAAAAATGGCCCTTCAAAATAAGTATTCGATTGCAGAGTGGACCGCATAACTGATCCGCGGTCCGCACATCAGTTACCACGTCGCGCAACTAACCTCCAGGGTTTCCACATTCACATCGCATAATAGTTATGCGGTTCGTATAATGATTTCGCGGCCGCATACTTGATCGCATATTTGTCTTCACTGGAATTCCTCTTGCATTTATGCGATGCTTCTGCGGTCTGTACATGAATTATGCGACCGCATATTGAACCGCACTTTTGACTCTTTGACACTAGGATGGCTTGGCTGTGTTTGCAATGGCTGCGGTCTGCATATCACTTCTGCGGTCACAGATCTGCCTTTTTCATGGGTTTTGTCATTTGTTTCATGTTTTTGGCTCATTAAGTCTGGATTCCTTCAAAACACCCAAAATTACATAAGAAATGACTTACAATGCTTTAAACGAGGAGCCAAAGTCTATGAAATTAGTAACGAAAGTGCCGCATTTCTACGGCACATCACCTAACCCCCAATTCCCTCTCATACGCTATTCTTTCCTTCTCTCTCTCCGTTGGTCTTTCTCCCTCTCTTTCAATTTTCAATTGTCCTCTTTTGCTCTCATCTCCAACACATGTATGTTTATTACTTTTCTCTTGTTTTCTTTTGGTTCCTATTAGTTGCAATCCCTTAATTCCCCTCCCTATCCGAACCCCAGTCCCCAAAAATCCCTTTAGTTCTTCTTTCACTTGAGTACATAGTGGCTAATTGTTGGTGGGAAAACAAAAATTGGTTGGATAAATTTGGTTGTGAATGTGATACATGGAGTAGTAAACTAAAAGCTCCTCTACTTCATTCAAAGTTGGGAGGGTAACCATATTACACCATTGCTGAATTGAGTTGCATACTCTTGATGCCCACAACATGTTCGATAAAATGCTTGAATGAATAATTTGTGCGCCGGTGAAGTCTAAGTAGCCAAGTATTTTTGTATGTGATTTTGGGATAAGTGTGGGGTATTTTGGGGTGGGTTGACATTGCCCTAAGTTTGATTTCAATGATTATAATACCATACCCACCCTCCCCATGACCGTTTGTATGAATTGTACATGTTGTGTTATCTTGTTAGGATAGGTTAGTGTATTGTATTATTTGTAGTCACTGGGGGGCGTGTGCTTCTTGCATGCAATAATATTAAGTCTTATTGACATAGCGACTACTTGCTTTGTTGGTATAACACTTGGAATGTAAATGTGTGGCATGAGGAAGTCTTGAGTACCCATTGCCTTTGGGGTGCACCACTTGTGCGTTTGTAGACAACTATTGTGAGTCTATTGCATAGAGCCTTCGGTTCTAAGTGTGGTGGTCATCTTAGACTTACACTTTAACCTTAGGCAGAATTCTTGACTAGTTCTCACATTCAGGTTGATTGTTTTGTAGGTTGAAATTGCTCGTGATGGTGCTAGCAAAGGAAAAGGGGTGGTGAAGTCCTCTGCTACTGTCCCCCCTCCTAAAAAACGCAAGCAAGGAGAGGTGTCATCTCGGCAAACCAAGGGGAAGCAAGTTGCTGAATGGTCAAGAAGGGCACCTTCGGGACCACAACCCCCATTGAATTTGGTTCGTGAGGATACAATGGTATAACAACGTCAAGCCGTATGGGAGATATGTATCTGATATGGGGATCAATGTGACCGCTTTGGACAGGAACTTCCCTGAGGTGCTAGCCAGGTTGAAGAGTTTGAAGATGGTTAAGTTGCTTGAGTGTCTAGGACATGAAAACTTGATCATGGTAAAGGAGTTGTATGCGAACTAGAATGAGCACAGGTTCATGTCATGGGTCAGAGGAAAGGAGGTGCCACTGGACCGGGAGTCTTTGTGCAAATTTTAGGGGTTGACTGTCCAAACCCGAAGATTTTGCCAAAGTTTATGAAGTGACCGAACTACATTACTATTCGTCACACTCTTTTTGGTGTAGATTCAAATGCTAAGTGGACACAGACCAAGGGTGATACCCACTATGAGCTTCTCCGGGTTGATTTCAATAGGACTGCCAAGGTGTGGCAGAATTTTGTGCAAGCTAGGTTGATGCCTGTGGAACATAACACTGGATGCACTCGTGCTCGAATGTGTTTGATTTTATTTTTGATGATTGGGAGGCCAATCAATGTTGGTAAGATCATTCTTGGAGAGATGGCCCGCATACGGTTTGGGCGGAAGATAAAGAGGTAGTTCTATGGTAACCTTCTGACACAATATATGCTATCTCGTGAGGTAATTGAGTACCCTGGATATGATGAGATGGTGGAAGCTCCAAGGGGGATTATGGACATTACACCATTGCTGGATACCATTGCCAAGCTGAGCCCGGCTGCTCGAAATGAGCGTGAGGAGAACTTCAACAGATATACCTATGGCTCACTGAACTTGATGATGAGCCGAATGGGAGTGGCTGATGAGGAACAGACGAAGTGTGGAATGACTTGTCTTGTGCTTTGAATGAGATATTAGGGATTGTGCATGGAAATCCCATTCACCCATCTGAAGATGATAACACCAACAAATGATCGAATGATGAAGGGGATGTAGATGCTGAGGTCACGGGGCCAATGCCTTTGGTCCAGATGGGTGTAGATGATGATGATATTGGAGCTTCAGCTGGTGGGCGTTCTGACAATGAAGGTTCAGAGTATGACCCGGATGGGTCAGAGTAGCAATGAGTTTTTCTTCCCACCTTACCTTTGCTTTGATATTTTATATGCATCGAAGACTATGCTTGAAATTTAGTGTAGGGTGGGGGAATTACTTTTTGTGTTGTATAATTGTATAAACATTGTCATTATTTCTCTTTTTATAACCCGTAGTTAGTAGTTGACAAATATTGAAAAAAATAAAAATATAGAAAATCAAAAAAATCAAAAAAAGCTCGGACATTTCCCAATGATAGATCTCTTGGACAACTTTCTTAAGGGATTATGATCCGATGAAAAACACCAAAAAAAAAATTCTTTTGCTTTTATTAAATAAGTTGGGTAGTAATTCCCTTGGTTTTTTTTGGGCACCGGTTCTTTTCCAAGGGTGTAGCTTGAACCATATATTTTGGTTTTATCTTTATAGGAGTAGAATAGGAAAAAACCTGAGTTGCCCCAGATACCTGTTGACATGTTTGGTGCTCGCACATTAGGCTATGGCATGGTCTCTGTCTTCTTATTGTATTTGAATTGAATTGTGATGCCTACGTGAAAATGAATAGCCTACTCTGTGATGCCTTTTATCAGTTGCTTGACTTGTATGTCATCTAGTGAATGATTGCTTAAAATTCTCAACTATATGTGCTTGTTTAACTTGAGAGTTGAACAGAACCGTATGGATTAAGTCATGTGCAATGTGTGTGGGAGGACTTGTGATACTCTGTGCTATCCTGTTTAGTCTAGAACTTGCCCTGTGTGTTAATCGAAGCAAAATCATTAAGCTGTGCTAGTCTAGGAGATGACATAGGAAGTTCTTTGCTTGATCATAGATGTGCTTGTCACTTACAAATAAAATCTTTTTGTTGTTAGCCCCTTTGAGTCTGTAAACCTTTTCTTTGGCACCCACATTACAAGTCGTATCCCTATTTTTCTTCTTAACTTAAGCTTGTTGAACCTTTACCTCCGAAGGAACTTAGGTGCTAAAAGAAGTAAGGTGAAATAGTGGGAAGTAGCTTTTGAGTGGAACCATGGAAGGACCCACAAGGTGCACTAAAGTTATAAAAAAGGCCACTAGCCGATGAGCCATAATGTAAGGAGTATGTGTAGATAAAGAGAAAAAAAATAAGAAGAAAAGTAAAGAAAAGATACAAGGAAAGAAATATGAATAACGTTGATGTTCAAAAGGGAAAAAAACATACCTCCTAATCTTCCTAATTCGTGCTAGTGGGTATATAGAAGTGCTTAATTGATAAAGGGCTATGTTGTGTATGGTTGGTGGCAAAATGAATTGGTTGAGAAGAATATGTGTTTGCAAGTTGAGTGTAGTATATCAAAGTGCTTAGGAAGGTTAGTCACTATTTCTAAATATATCCTACTCGTCCCTTAGCCTACATTACAACCCGGAAAGACCTAATTGATCCTAGACTTGGCTAGCTTAGATTATTAAAGATGTACACTATGGGCAATCTTATGTTATGAACACGGGATACACATGAACTTCTTTGCGAGAGTGAGTGATTTTTGTTCAATTGTGTGATGTCCTTAAATTATGTTCAAAGTTATACTTGAATATGTGGACTATATCTATATTCACTCTCTTGTTTGTTGGTGAGGGCACATGATCTCATGACAGATTGGTAATGTTATTAACTTCTCTTATTGGGTTAGTGCGCGAGTTGAGGGTGCTTAGTGGTAACGAGTCAGCTCTTGAGGTAGGGTGGTTATGGGTAGGTTGTTTGAATTGGTTGAATTGAAATGCTTATACTTAGGCATGTTTAAAACGGGAAGAATGTGAATTTTGTATGCTCATGCTTGATTGCCGGTATAGACCATAGTCAAGGATAGAGTGTATGATTAAAATTGAGTTGCTCCTCCATAGTTTATGTGTAAGTTGTTGGGGTGTAGTTGAGAGTTCCCTTGATCACCCTCGAGCGAGGGACTAAGTGTGGGGTGTTGATACTTGGCATAAATTATATGTATTTATATGCATATCACCTCGCATTTTACTCATATTTCGTGGATTTTGTGTGTGTAATATAATAATTTATTCTAATTCGTGGTATTTTTATGTGTAGGAGTCACCTGGAAGCAATGTCGGACGAAAGTGCACAATTTGAAGCAAAACGAGAAGAAAGCGAAAAGTCCGCCTAGTCTAGCGCCCAGGCCAGCGTTTCGCGCTGCCTGGGGTGCAGAAAATAGAGTTGAATATTTTTTGGGCAATTGCCCAGCGCAGGGCTAGTGCGACGTGGTGCCCTGGACGCTAGGTGACGAGTACTCTCCTACTTCATGCAGGACAAGGTATTTTTCGGTCCTACACATCCCAACTCGTATCAAAAGAAGTCTAAACCTATTTTGGAAGGGGAGACGCCACTTTGAGAGAAAAACACAAGCACGTAACACTCGGGAGTAAGTATTTTCAGTTTTTCTTCATCTTTCTTAGTATTTTCAACCATTAAACACTTGTGAAATTATTTAATATTATCATTATTGGCTAAAACCCATTAGTTGTGGGGTTGTGGTCTATCCATGAATATTAAGGTTCAAAATTGACTTTACCTTGATTATAATTTGCTAATATATGGTTGTTTCTTCAATTATGTGTTTAGTTGCTGAATTGTCTGGCTAACAGTTAGGTTCTATCTACTATCTATGCTATACTTGGGAAAGCTACATCTCGATTAGAGAAGAATTGAAGAGGGTATGATCTTAACTCTACGTGGGGGCGGATTTGTGGCTAGGATAGGAATATACCTAATCACCATGCTTAATTGAATATCCTAATATTAATGCATTTTTAATAGATTGATTCCATAGGAATGTAGGCGTTAATATAATTTGAATAGGCGAGTAGTAATTAGGGAGAATGCTATGCGAGTAATTACTCGATTAATTAGCAACTATAAGCAAATTGTATGAAGAGGAGAGTTAATTAGAACACAATAGGATTGGTGAATCGATCACATCCCTGGAATGTTTATCTCTACTAAATTCTCACAACCATTTCTACTTGCTTAATTAATTAATTGTTACATTCAATGCTTAATTATAATCACATAATTCAACTCTAATCGACTCGACTGAATAAAAATTTGAGTGAAATTAGTAGGTAGTTAACACAAGTCTCTGTGGGTTCGACACTCTACTTATCATTATATTACTTATCGATCACGTATACTTGAGTGTGCATTTGGGAGCGACACATTTATTCTAGCACAAATAGATGGCAAAGTGAGCGCAAAAACCATCAATTCAGACTCAATCAAGGTATACTACCTTTAAAGATGATCAACTTAGGACCTTTATCACATTTTCTATGTAAGTAGAATTACGTTCGACCTGACTTCCTATGAGGCAACCCATATAGAGTCCGGTCCCATTTGTAATGGAAAATCCAAATATTATTTCCATGTACTCGGAAATACGCCTTGACTTGACCTCCTATGATGGGATGCCTAGACAATCACATTAGATTCGATCACATATTGTAATCGAACTATGCTTTGACCTGATTCTGTTTGGACACATAGGCATTCTGAATCAAACTAGGTCATATCATATGAAATTTTTCATCCTTTAACCTTTTCTTTCTTGATGTAATTGAATTACGTTCTGACCTGATTCCATTTGGATATGTAGGCAGCATGAGTCAGGCTCGTCCACTTCAATTTTTCCTTCATCCGTACCCTCGAACTACGTCCAGAACTGATTCCTTTGGGATAGTAGGAAATCTGAAAAGGTTCGATCAATACCCTAGGAAAATCTTTCATTTGTAATGTGCTGATAAGATTGGGGAGTGTTCTCGTCATCAAAATAACTTTATCATGTGCGACCGGTTTGAAGATGCATCGTCAACAAGGCATACTATGCAAAAATGATTATCTGGACATGATCGTTGGAATAGAGAAGTTCAAAGGGACTTATAAATATGTCATAATCTAGAACGATGAAGTTTATCATAATAAAACGTATAAAACCCACATGATTTTGAAAACCATACTTTTAAAAGTGTTTTTCCTACTTTTTCACCTACAAAGTCTTGCGGCAAAATCACCACAGTCAGAGAAGGGGCATAAAGAAATCAAAAGACAAGGCCAATGTTCGCGGTCGACACAAATCAATGCCCCTCCCAAACTATGAATTTTCTTTTGAGCGCATGAATGACTGGAGATAAAATGATAATAATGAGTCAAGCTTGCAGTCAGGATCAGAGGCGCCACTGGATTTATCATAACTTCATGAGCTTTTAACTTTCCCCTGATCCTTTACCATATTCGTTTTGGCCTTATATACTTAAAGGATTATCTTTAATGTTTACAGGTACCTCCGACATCAGATCCAAACTGGCCATGAAGAAGGATGACTCCCTCAGCACAGATGAACAATTGTCTGATAGCTACGCCAATCAAAGATCATTGTACAGTCACACCATCTACTTTTCCAATCAGAGATCATTGTACAGTCACACCGTCTACAATGCCAATCAGATCCAATTGTACAGTTGCACCATTAGCTCTGCTAATCGGAGTCCATTGCTTAGTTGCAGCATTAGCTCTACCAATTGAAGTTCGTTATATAGCCACAACATCTCTCCACCAATTAGAGATTTCAAATTAGATTGTCGCGAAACTTTGTCTCTAACTCCGCCAATAAAAGATTTCTATTTGCTTCACCAATTGACGGCCGTAATTTAACTCTACCAATCAGAGAGTTCAAACACAAATAATGATCACACGGTCAAGATTATCCTTGACATGCTTTCTCTTCCTTACTTTATTTTGAATGTTTTGACATATTTACTATGCAGCATGTAGATGCATTCATGTCATTATTTACTTTAAAGTCAAACACTCCATCATTTGGAGACTTCAAAGTCCAAAACTCTACCATTTAGAGACTTTTAAAGTCAAACACTCTATCATTTGGAGACTTCAAAGTCAAACACTCTGTTATATGAAAAACACTCTGTCATTCAGAGACTTCAAAGTCAAACATTCCGTCTATATGAGACTTCAAAGTCAAACACTCTGTTATTCATAAACCTCAAAGTCAAATACTCCGTCATGAGTAACTTCAAACTCAAACATCTCATTCCCTAGAAAATCCCAAATAAAAACTCTGGGGCTCGGAGACATCAAATTAAAATATTCTATTACCTAGAGAATTCCAACACCCAAAATAAGGCATGTCGACAGCCAAGCATTCTCTTCTTGCTTACTTTATCTCATGCTTTATACATTGTGCACTAACATGTTTACTTCATAGTATATGTGTATGTTTACGTTTCTACTTTTCGCAAATCAAACACTACAATGTGGAACTATCTCTAAGCAGCAAACTGGGGCACATTGCTAACGAGGAATATCAAACGTGTAAGCAAGTCAAGGATCTGTTCTCCAACTCTGCTCACCCAACAAAAGATTATTATCAAAACGTTTCGAAATCTCCAACCAACTCCAATTCAGACGATCATTTTCTAAATATCATAATCTCTCTATTTTGTAGTGTCGTCATAACACGACACTAGGGCAATCCCTTGTCACGACTGCAAATCCCACCGAAGTCGTAACGGCGCCTAACACTGCTTGCTAAGAAAGCCAACATTCAATATGGAGAAATAAACTTCAATAATAGAAGAAATAGTCTCAAAAATAGAATAAGATAAATAAATGTAGCCAACAATAATACAACTGAAATACCATCCCAGAACCAGGTGTCAACGAGTACATGAGCTTTCTACAGAATAAGTAAGTACAATGGTCAGAATAACATTACAATACTATTTAAAGTACATAAATAATAATAACAAAAGTAAGGACATGGATTCCAAGTCCTGCAGACGAAAACAACAATGCTACCTTCAAATCTCCAACAAGTACCGGTACAACTCCCTAGTAATCAGCTCTATCAGTACAACCTAGATCTCCACATAAAGTGCAGAGTGTAGTATGAGTACAACCAACCCCATGTACTCGGTAAGTAGCAAGCTTAATATCGGATTGAAGATAGTGACGAGATTGGCAATGGTCCGCTACTCACTTTCAACAGTCAACAATAACAGTAACAACATAATAATAATATTAAAAGGAAAGCATCTCAAGAATAAAAAGTTTAACTTATTCACATTAACAGGAAATAGGCATGCTTTCCAATCAAATCAATTAAGTCATCAATCTCATGATATAAAGTATCAATTAACCTGAGGAAGATGCGTCTCTATGCTAGCATGACAATTATCAATGACAAAATCAACGAATTCGCAGTTAAATCAACAAGTAAGCACAATCTCAACACTGTACGGGTGCCTGACATAAAGCCCCTCACTCAGCACATACCAAGTTCCTGCACTAATAGGGCCCAAAGTAACATGAGTTATCACTTACTTTGGAGCGGCGGATCCTATCCTAAGCGCTATTCGGATGAAAAGTCAACGATCATCATAACTCAGCCCAAATGGCCTGGCGCACTCGTCATGTCAATATCAATACCACGCAGCCTAATTCGGGGCCTGGCGTATGCGTCATCTCAATATCAATATTAACGCGACTGTATGGCCCCGGTTCAGTCATTAGTCCGCTCAAATCACAATACGCCAATATCTCACAGTATCAAAAATCAATATACTGCATAAGTTATACCAACATGCCACAAACCCACTCAAACCCGTATTACACAAGTAAGATCACTAACAATATATGAGATAATATATAATATGTATACAGAGATGGTGATATAACATGTGGATATAATATCATGATTGAAGAAAGTACGACTTAAATCAAGGCAACAACTCAATGTAGCAAAAATGACCCTATCATCTCTCAAACTTATATGCACATAGCCTAGACATGATTAATAATATGAATAATAGCTCAATGTAGTTATACAAGTAGGGAAAACACGGTAACACGAATGCATGATAGTAAAACAAGGCACATAGTAGCCTAAAGTCTACCAGGATCATGCATAACCACGGTGTACACATATACTCTCGTCACCACAAACGTGCGTCACTCCCAACACATAGCAAGCAATCGTAGACTATGGGGAAAATACCCTCAAGCCAAGCCTAGGCAAGACACTTACCTCAATGTGCGAGAATAAAACTTCAAAAATCCCTTAGCACTCGAATCGGACACCGAATGGGTCAACTCTAGCAAAATATAATTCAATAATGTCAAACAAGGCTATGGGAATCGATTCCAAGTAATAAAGCTCCAATCTTTATCAAATTGCAAAAAGTCAACCAAAAATTCAACTAGGGCCTGGATCTTGTAACCCAATAAAAGTTACAAATCCCGACTACCCATTCGAATACGAGTCCAAATATACAAGTTTCATCCAAATTCGACTCCGAATTGAGGTTCAAATCTCCATTTTTCACTCTTTAAAACCATAGTCAAAATCCCCAAATTTCTCTTTCACATCCCATAATATATGTGTAATAATCCATGGGGTAAAAGATATAATGTTAAAATCAAGTAGAAATCACTTACCCTATTTCCTTGTGTGAAAATTCCCTTCAAAAATTTCCCATCTCCATGTCTAGGGCTCAAAATATGAAATAATGGGTCTAAGTCGCGAAAACCTCTTAAACGTTTTCCCAGTGATACCCTTCGCAAACACAACCATTGCCTCGCATCCACGAAGCATAAAAACCCTCAGTGTCCAGCTAACCCTTCGCAAATGCTGCTCCTACCCTGCAAATGCAATGCTCAAAACCCACATGCCTAAGTGAACGTGATCAACTCATCACGAACGTGAAGGCTTAGCTACAGCCGGCTCCCAGCCCTGCTCTCCACTACGTGAACGCAAGCCCTTCAACATGCGAACGTGAAGACCAACAACTCCAATACTTTGCGAACACGAAGGAGAAAAACTCAACTGCCCAAAAAGACTCATCACAATCATGAGACCTACTCCGCGATCGAAGCACACCAGACACCAGCAGAAAATCTATAATCCAACCAAGCTCCGGGTGGTCCGAAACCCATACGGGACCCCGTCCAATTATACCAACAAGTCAGTAAACACTACTCGAATCTGTCAAAAACTTCCACTAACATGTAATATCACCACATCTACAAAACAACGATCAAATCATCAATTGAACTTCTCTGAAGTTCATATGCTTCTAATTTCCAACCTAACGTCTGATTCCTATCAAACCAAATTTGAATGCAACCATACTTTCCACACACGTCCCAAATGACATAATGAACCTATTCCAACTTCCAGAATAACAACCCGACCCCGATAGCCTCAAAGTCAACTCCCGGTCAAACCTATATTCAAACCTTCAACTTTTCAAATTTCGACAATTAGAGCCAAATCACCCTAGGAACCTCCAAATCCGGACATATGCCTAAGTCCAAAATCACGATACAAACCTATTGGAACCATCGATACACCATTACCACACTAAATCCAAACCTTGGTTAACTATTATTACTTAAGGTTCCAACTATGAAACTAAGTGTTCCAATTCACTCCAGAACCTTTCCGAAACAAAACCAACCATCACTACAAGTCACAAAACAATGAATAAGCGTACGAGAAACATCAAATAGGGGAACGGGGCTCAAATACATAAAAAGACCAGCCGAGTTGTTGCATTCTCCCCTCTTAAATAAATGTTCATCCTCAAACAAGTTTAGAATCATAACTTGGATATCTGAAATGTGAGGATATCTGCTCCGCATATCATGCTCCATCTCCCACACTCAACCAGTTGACCTCTCCACTAAACCTTCATCGATGTGATATTCTTCGCTCTCAACTTTCGAACATATATATCTAGAATGGCCACCGTCTCCTCATCATAATTCAAATCCTTGTCTAACTGCACCGATCCTCATAGTACTTCTGAAGTATGGAAACATGAAACACCGGATGAACTCCCGATAAGCTGGGTGGCAAAGCATGTCTATAGGCCACCTCACCCACTCTCTCTGACACCTCGAACGGACCAATATACCAAGGGATAAACTTGCCCTTCTTCCCAAATCTCATTACGACCTCCTTAGGCGAAACTCGAAGAAGAACTTTCTCACCCTCCATGAAAGCTACATCCCGAACTTTCTATCAACAAAGCTCTTCTGCCTGGACTGCACTGTATGGAGTCGCTCCTGAATAAATTTCACCTTCTCCAAAGCATCATGAACCAAATCTGTACCCAACAATCTAGCCTCACCTGGCTCAAACCAACCAACTGGAGAACGGCATCGCTTTCCATATAAGGCCTCATACGAAGCCATCTAGATACTCGAATGGTAGTTGTTGTTGTAGGCAAACTCCTCTAATGGAGAAACTGATCCCGTTGGCCTCCAAAATCTATGACACAGGCCCTCAACATATCCTCCAAAATTTGGATGGTCAGCTCAGACTACCCATCCATCTAAGGGTGAAATGCCGTGCTCAACTCAACCTGCATGCCCAACTCACGCTCAACGGCTCTCGAGAAGTGTAAAGTAAATTGAGTGCCCTGATCCAAGATAATAGATATAGACACACCATGAAAGCAGACAATCTCCCTGATGTAGATCTTAGCCAACTGCCGAAGTATAGGTGGTCATGACTTGAATGAAATGCGTAGACTTGGTCAGTCTATCCATAATGACCCAAACAATGTCAAATCTCCCCAATGTCTGTGGTAAACATACCATAAAGTCCTATTGTGATGTGCTCCCACTTTCACTCCGATATCTTAATTTTCTGAAGCAATCCACTAGGTCTCTGATGCTCATACTTGACTTGCTGACAATTCAAATATCGAGCAACATATCCAACAATGTCCTTCTTCATACTCTGCCACCAATAATGTTGCTTCAAATCATGGTACATATTTGTAGCATCGGATAAATAGAACATCGTGAACTATCAGCCTCCTCAAGAATCGACACTCTCAACCCTTCCACATTAGGAGCACAAATCTGTCCCTAAAGCCGCAATACACCATCATCACCAATAGACACTTCCTTAGCACCACCTCGCTGCACCATGTCCTTAAGGACAAAATGAGGATCATCATACTGACGAGCCTTAATACACTCAAACAAGGATGACTGAGACACAACACAAGCAAGAACCCTGCTAGGCTCCGATATATCCAATCTCATAAACTTGTTGGAAAAGGCCTGAACATCCATAGCCAAAGGCCTCTCCCCATCTAGAATAAATGCTAAACTCCCCATACTCTCCACTTTTCTACTCAAGGTGTCTGCTATATCATTGGCCTTTCCTAGATGATAAGGGATGGTGATATCATAGTCCTTCAATAGCTCCAACCACCTCTGCTGCCTCAAGTTCAAATCCTTTTGCTTGAATAGATACTGGAGACTCTGATGATCCGTATACACCTTACAAGACACGCCATATAAGAAATGCCTCCAAATCTTGAGCGCGTGTAGAATAGTTGCTAACTCCAAATCATGCATTGTGTAGTTCTTCTCATGGGGTTTCTATTGGTGTGACGCGTAGGCAATCACTCTACCGTCTTGCATCAACACATAACCAATGCCAACCCATGAAGCATTATAATAAACCGTTTATGACCCCGATCCTGAAGGCAAAACCAACACTGGAGTTGTAGTGAAGGTTGTCTTGAGCTTCTGAAAGCTCTCTGCACACTCATTCGACTACCTCAACAGAGCACACTTCTGAGTCAACTTAGTCAATGAGGCTACAATAGATAAAAATCCCTCTACAAAGAAATGATAGAAACCAACCAAACCCAAGAAGCTCCTGATCTCTGTAGAGGTAGAAGGTTTGAGCCAACTCTGAACTACATCAATATTCTTCAGGTCCACCTTGATCCCATCACTAGATACCATATGACCTAAGAATGCCACCAAGTCCAACCAAAACTGCACTTGGAGAACTTAGCATATAGCTTCTTCTCCCTCAACAGTCTGAAGCACGGTCCTCAAATGCTGCTCGTGCTCCTCCCTAATACGGGAATATACCAATATATTATCAATGAACATAATGACAAATGAATCCAAATAAGGCTGCAACACACTATTCATCAACTGCATGAAAGCTGCTGAGGCATTAGTCAACACAAACGAAATCTCCACAAACTCATAATGCCCATAACGAGTTCGGAAAGAAGTCTTAGGGATGTCTGAAGCACTAATCTTCAAATGGTGAACCCCGACCTCAAGTCAACTTCGAGAACACCCTGACACCCTGAAGCTAATTAAACAAATCATCAATCCACTACAATGGATAGTTGTTCTTGATGGTCACCTTGTTCAATTGCCGATAGTTAGTACACATTCTCATAGACACATTCATCTTATTAACAAACAACACCGACACGCATCAAGGTGAAATACTAGGCCTAATGAACCCCTTATCCAACAACTTTTGCAACTCCTCCTTTAATTCCTTAAACTCTGGTGGAGCCATACGATATAGTGGAATGGAGATATTGTGTGCTCGACGCCCAATCAATGCCGAAATCAATATCTCTATCTGGTGGCATGACCGGTAGGTCTACTAGAAACACATTCGGAAACTCCCTCACTATAAGAACTGACTCAACAATAGGAGTATCATCACTAACATCTCTGACAAAGGCTAAATAAGATAAACACTCCTTCTCAACCATCCGTTGAGCCTTCAAAAATGAGACCACTCTATTAGGAGTGCAACAAAGAGATCCCTTCCACTCCAACCTTGGCTACCCCGGCATCACTAACGTCACAATATTAGCATGACACTCCAGAATAACATGGTACGAAGATAACCAAACCATGCCCAAGATCACATTTATATCCAGCATATCTAATAATAAAAAGCCCACCCATATCTCAAGACCAACAAATAGTGACCACAGATGACCGATAAACTCGATCCACCAATAGAATCACCAACATGTATAGACACATGCACATTAGCAACAAGAGAACCACGAGGCATGTCCAGACAAGAAGCAAAGTATGATGACACATATGAATAAGTTGAACCAGGATCAAACAATACTGAAGCATCCTTGTGGCACACAAAAACAATACTTGTAATCACTCATCAGAAAAAACAACCTCGGTCTTCCCTGGGAAAACGTAACATCTGGCCTAACCTCCACTAGATTGAGCTCCCCCTCTAGGACAACAACATCCTGGATGAGCTCCACCTTGAGTTGGCTGAGTGGGTGGTGTAGCAACCAGTGTAGGAATCATAATCTGACCTGCCTATTGCACTGAACCTTTGTAAAGACGGGCGAAATACTTCCTGACATGCCCCAAATCTCCACACTCATAGCAACCTCTGATTGGAAATGATGTCGTGGCTTGAGTCAGACATCATGACCCAAAATAGCCACAAGAAGAACCGTGTACCAATGAATCCTGAACATATGGAGCGTAGTGAGAACTCTACAATAGAAGTGCACCAAATGAAGACTGCACAAAAGCTCCTCGATTAGGTGGCGGTGAATGATAAGTTGGCCTGCTAGAATGGCCTCCCCCAAATCGACCTCGGCCTCTAGATTAGGCACCACGGAAACTCCCTGAACATTGGCACCTCTTGTCCCTACCCTGCATCATCTCTCTGGTCTCAATGCGAATGTTCTCAATATGACGTGCTATCTCTACAACTTGGTGAAATGCAGTCTTGTCTCCACCTCTCTAGCCATAGTAGTGCATATACCATGGTGAATACAATCAACGAATCTCCTCATTCTCTCCTCCTCAATGGGTATCAAAATAGTAGTATGACCGGACATCTCCATGAACCTCATCTTATACTCAGTAACTGACTTTGAACCCTGCTGAAGGTACTCAAACTGTCTCCTCAACTCCTCTCTCCTAGTGCGGGATATGAAATGCTCCAAATGAATCCTGGAGATTTGAACCAGGTAAGAGGAGGTGATCCTGTTGGTGTGCCTATCTCATAAACTTGCCACCTCTTTACAAGATCCTACATCTAGAAGGCGGTGAAATCAACTCCATTGGACCGACCAATCCCAAATTGAACAGAATCTCATGACAATGATCCTAGAATCCTTGGGCATCCTCAGAATGTGTACCACTTTAGTGAGGATGCTGCATCTTGGTGAATTTATCTAAACTCTTCACCTCATCAGCTGACATCATGGCCTATCCTCAGGCTGCACGACAATAGTAAGCTGCACTCCCTCAATTGGTAAAACTGCAAGAGTCTGATAACCATGGGCCACCTACTCTGGGGTAAAGGTAGCTGGAGTCTGCGCTCCATCCCCACCTGGGAAGCAACTAGTATAGTAAGAAACGCCCCAGCCTCAGCAAAACTCTCGAACAACCCAACCTTACCGACCAAAGCATCTTGAATGGCGGTGAAACAAATAAGCCCTAGAGAACTTGAGCTGGTACCTCCAGCTCATCATCATAGTTAAGAACCTAATCCTCAACAATAGCTACTGGTGGTTCCACAGCAGCTGCACGAGTAGGGGCTCTTGCTCCACCCCTACCCTTGTCTCGACGCCGGCCTCTCACGGCCCTAGCTTGGGGTACCGGCGCCTGCTCAGATGCACCCAGTGATCGTGTCCTCACCATTTGTGAGGGAATAGAAAAGCAATGATTCAAACTTAGGGATAGGCAAATGCGCACAGCAGAGAATGAAAGAAAGAGAAGTTTTCCTAACAACCCTGTAGCCGCTCAAAGATAAGTACAAATGTATCCGTAATGATCCGCACGACTCAACTAGACTTCCGCATGACTTATGAGACCTAAGCAACCTAGTGTTCTGATACCAACTTATCACGATCCCAAATCCCAGTAAAGCCATGACAGCTCCTTCCACTGCTTGTTAGGAAAGTTAATATTCAATATGTAGAAACAAACTACAATAACATAAGAAATAGTCTCAAAAATAGAATAAGATAGATAACGGTAACTAATAGTAATACAACAGAAATACCATCCCAGAACAGGTGTCAACAAGTAGATGAGCTTTCTATAGAATAAGTAAGTACAATGGTCTAAATAACGAATACAATAATGTTTGAAGTACATAAATAGTATTAACAAAAGTAAGGAAAGGGATTCCAAGGCCTGCAGATGAAAACAATTGTGCTACCTTGAAATTTCCAACAAGTACTGGTACAACTCTCTAGCAATCAGCTCTATCAGCAACACCTGATCTTCACATAAAGTGCAAAGTGTAGTATGAGTACAACCGATCGAATGTACTCAGTAAGTACCAAGCCTAACTTCGGATTAAAGATAGTGACGAGATTGGAAAAGGTCCGCTACTCACTTTCAATAGTCAACAATAATAGTAACAACAAAAACATAATAATAATAATAATAATAATAATAATAATAATAATAAAAATAATAATAACAATAATAATAATAATAATAATAATAATAATAATAATAATAATAATAATAATAAAGGAAAAGTAGCTCAAGAATAACAAGTTCAACTTATTCAAATTAACAAGAAATAGGCATGCTTTCCAATCAAATCAGTTAAGTCATCAATCTCAAGATATAAATTATCAATTAGCATGAGGAAGATATATCTCTATGGTAGCATGACAAGTATCAATGCCAAAATCAACGAATTCACAGTTAAATAATCAAGTAATGCACAAGGGAAGATGCGAGAAGGCCGCAAAAGCGGAAGTGCTGAGAATCTCAACATTGTATGGGTGCCTGGCATAAAGCCCCTCACTCAGCACATACTAAGTGCATGCACTCACACGACCCAAAGTAACATGAGTTATCACCTAACTTTGGAGGGGCATATCCTAGCCCACTTAGACCAAATGGCATGGGGCATGCGTCACCTTAATATCTATACCACTCAGCCCAATTGGGGTCTGACGTATGCGTCACCTCGATATTAATATTAACGCGGCTCTATAGCCCCTCTTCAGTCATTAATCCGCTCACATCACAATATGATAACATCTCACAGTATTAGAAATCAATATATCATACAAGCTATACCAATGTGCAAAAAATTCACTCAAACCCTGTCAGAGAGCCGCAATAGGCACTGGGCCTAATTTGTCGTGCACCACCATAACGTACATCCATAATTGTACTAACATACATAAGTGGGCCAAAGAGGCCGTCTTAAGACAATCTGAGTAGAACATAAGGAATACTCGATAAGAAATGACCCCAATCTAATAAACATAAGATATACGGGCCTACAAGGCCGACATGGACATCCGTATGTCAAACTATAATCCGACATGGCCTTATAAAACATCTATCCAAAAGCCTCCAAAGAGTACGTAAACGTCATAAGGTGGAAAACGGGCCCCCCTCCATGCTCATAAACCTGTATACATAAGTAGATTGACTCATAGAAGAAAATTCGGAGCAAATGGAGTGCAACAACACCTTCCGCTGAGCTAGCAACCTTCTAGGAGTACCGTCAACCTGTCTATGGGGACCTGCTAGTATGAAATACAGCATCCCTAGAAAAAAGGACGTCAGTACAAATAAAGTATCAAGTATTTAAGACAGATAACAACATAAAGAAATACATCAATGAAATATAGGAATAAGAAACTCAACGTCGGCTCTATATTGCCACTATAGGCCACGATATGCATAAATACAATATGTATGCGCATATAGCGCCATCATCATATAACATATATATATATATATATATATATATATATATATATATATATTTCAATAAGAGTCACGATCAATGCCATGAATTAGAAATACATCATGAAAGACAATGAACGTAAGCTTCCTACATTTACTAAGAATAGAGTTGTTTATAAGTATCATTCATTTATTTATGTTTAGTTTGCTGGAATCATACCAAAAGAATGAAAGAAGGTGCCTTAACATACCTTGAAATCTCCTCTCCAATCAACCATCAAGCTTAACACAATCTTCTAGCGTCTACAATTAGTAAAATGATATTGTCATCATTATAAATGTTTAACCATCACGTTTAGCTAACCCTATTTTCTACGAGAACACGGGCAACACTTTTCCTATTTATACTACATCCCATAGACCACTAAGGGTCATCAAACAGCCCAACAATAATAAAATTTAATATAAGCTTTCTAATTACTTCAACAACCATATTGTGCAGCAAACTCGATTTACGAACACCAAAACATAATATGAATTCAATTATTATTTCATAAATATAGTTGAATTACTTGTGACATTATACCTAGGCTTACCATATCATTTACAACTCAAAATATCCTAGAAACAAACTTCAAAACAGTCCACACGCCTACACTTCAACCTTCAACCTTCACTTTTAATTCATAGTTTTTACATGTTTTCTTCTTCATTTTACTTAATTAATACTTGAATAAATTTGAAAACAGAAGCCACAATATATTCATGTAATATTCCATAATTTCCAACCATCACAAATTATATTTATCACCTCAAAATAGCCCAACAAAATAGTAGCCATATCTTAGGCTATTTCCATACTATCTTATAGTATTTTGCTTCAAACAACCTCACCAACATGGAATTAAGCTTAAGCACAACAAAGGGGATGTTAAACTTACCTTAAAAAGTAACTATCATTTGAAATCTATAGCTAGTTCAACTTCCAATCACCCTTAATCACAACACAACCTTATAGAGGTATTCTTCCTTACCAAGGTTAACTTTTGAGGTTGAATTGGGATATAATCACCTGGATTTGCTCTTGGACATTCATCAATCCGTTAAAGAGGGTTTGGGGTGTGTAGACGTAGTTTGGGCTTCAAATGATCAAAAATGAGTCTTAGAACTCTTATAAAGCGTCATAAGGTCAGCCACCGCCTCAAGTGGATCCCCAAACTGGGTTCCTGATCGGTCTCGAGAACACGCGAATATCTCTCTACTCCAACATTGTATCGACAAAAGATTTTTATGCGTTGGATTCTAGACTCATAGATATTTAATTTTTTCAGTGTAACACTCCATAACTCAAGTATATTGGGAGAAAAATACAGTAATATTAGACCTAAATTTTAGCAAAATTTATGAACGTAACTTGCGATACTTTTTGCCGACTTTTATTTTATAACTTGATTGACGTCAAAAATTAACATAAGAATATTATATGATTTAGGTACCTTAAAACACGACCTCCTTAGCATATGAAGAACTCCTCGCTTAACATTGAAAGTACGGGTTATAACATCTTTAATTTGTTTAACCCCAAAGCTTTATGGTACATAATTAATGTAATGACCCGGCCGGTCGTTTTGAGTTTTGTAGCCCCTCCCACATTTATTGCCTATTCTATGTTTGTCTGTTCTTATATAACTTGTCGAGGTGGTTGTTTTAGTTCCGGGGATGTTTCGGAATGAGTTGGGACACTTAATCCCAAGGTTGGAGGCCTAAGTTGAAAGAGTTGACCGGATGTTGACTTATGTATAAATAGTTCCAAAATGGAGTTTTGATGGTTTAGATAGCTCTGTATGGTAATTTTGGTCTGAGGAGTATGTCTGGATATTTATTTGGAGGTCCGTAGATGATTTCGGTTTGAATTGGCAAAAGTTGGAAAAATAAAAGTTTGGAAAGTTGAGAAGTTTGACCTAGAGCTGACTTTGTGGTTACCGTGTTTGGATTTTGGTTCCGGAAGTTAGAATAAGTCCTTTGTATTATTTATGACTTGTGTGAAAAATTTGAGGTTAATCGGAGTTGGTTTGATATATTTCGGCAAGTTTTGGAAATTAGAAGTTCATAAGTTTATTAGGCTTGAATCGATGAGTGATTCATGATTTTAGTGTAGTTTGATGTTATTTGAGTCCTCGATTAAGTTTGTATGATATTTTAGGACTTGTTGATATGTTTGGTTGAGGTCCCAGGGGGTCCCGGGTGTGATTCAGATCATGTTCGGCGCATTTCGGAACTTTGAAGACTGCTAATTTTTGTTGTTGCTGGTTTCCTTGTATGCGATCATGAGTGGAGGATCACAATCGTGATGTGTGTTGGTGGAGGATTGTGCTCTGCGTTTGCAAGAAGGTGTATGCGATCGCGAAGATTGGGAAGGCAGTGCTATGTGAACGCGTGTGTTAGGTCGCGTTCGCGAAGAAGAAAGGAGGAGACTGGGATTCACACGACCTGTTCTTCACAATCGCATGAAGGGGGCCGCAATCGCGTATGTTACAACCCATGTTTTCGTACGTATGAGTCGTCATAAGTCAATTGATGTAAGCTCAGAAGTGAAATCATATTTGAAAAGTTTTCAAAGTAAGTTAATCATATTACCTCGGAGGTTACAAATATTAAAGATCATTAACAACAAGTACAAAGATGGTTGGAAGTTTCACAAGCTAAAGGAATTGAAAACAAATAATGTTTCGTCGAAAGTCGACAAATTGGGAATGTTATAACATGTACTTTTGGAGTGAGACCAGGGTGTTTAAATTGATAAGTAGGTTATGTTATGAGTTATGTTAGTCGTATGATAGTCGTGTGTTATGTTTTGAAGTCAAGCGAGTGGTGGAACAAAAGTCGATGAAAGTCATCACAAGTTACGTTCATAAGTTTTACAGAAACTTTGGGTCAAATGTAACTGCAATTTTCTCCCAATATACTTAGATTTATGGGGTGTTCCACACATCAAATTAAAGATCTATGAGTCTATTTTCCAACGCATTAAACCATTTGTCAATACGACATCGGAGTAGAGAGATATGTGCATTTTTGCGATACTGCGCAAGCTGCTAGGTGACAAGTAGGTGTGTCACCTACTTGCTTAAATGAAAGCCCAAAAATGGGCCATTTCGGGTCGTCCAAAGAGGCCTTTTAAGGGCCTATTTTCTTCATATATTAGACTTAAAATAGAGCATAATAACCAGACATAAGCTCTGCAAAGAATTCTCCCAAAATTTCCCACAAACCCTAATTGATTTTCTCTCCCTTTCAAGTTCCAATTGGAGGTAAAACCTAGAGTTTGAAGAACCAAGATAGGAGCTGAGTTATCCAACAAATAAGGTGAGTTTACTGCTCTCTTTCATCCATTTTGTCTGCTGTAAATTCATGGTAAGTCGTTCTATACTTGTAAGAACTCACGGGACGGTGATCGGAAGCCGTGAGTTCGAGTTATTCACTTGTAGCGGACTGTTTTGTGGACTGTTTTGTTGTGCTGTTGGGCAGCATCTTTTACTACTGTTTTGTGAGAGTTTTGGAGGAGGAAGGGTGTGGAGAAACACCACATAAATGCAGGATGTTGGGCTGGTCGTTCATCGTAACAATTTCGGGTTGTTGACACTACTACGGTGGTCGTTTTGTGTATGAAGCGATTGGGGTGTGTTGGGCTGTTTTGTAGTATTGTATGGTATGCATAAGGTTGGAAACTAATGTATATATGTTCTTATTGTTGTTTTTGGTGTTGTGGTGTTATCTTGAATTTGGAAGAAGTAAGGATTATAGGGGAGATGCTGTCCGTTTTAATACAAAATAAGCTTGTCGTTCGTTGTGCGTTAGTTGTACCTTTCGTAACTTAATGATAGTATTATTATCGTTGTTGTAGATTAAGGTGAGAAGAGGTGAGTTCAAGTTGGTGATTGGAAATATTGTGATAAGGTATGTTAAGGCTAAGCCTTCCTTCATTTTGGCATGATCTCGTAGCTACATGTGTTAGTAATGAGACAAAAAGAGAAGTTCATATTCATGAATTTATTCACACTATTCTAGTCTCATAAGTTACAATATTATTCCTTATCGAGACTCTATATTCAATTTTAGTATTGTCTTCTTCCAGTCAAGAGAGAAGCAAGCCTATATATACAGTATTACAGTATTTTCATTACCATCGAGCTATAATCGATGGGCAGGCCCCTATTGGGCAACCTCTGATCAGATGGTAAGTATATACCGAGCCTACTGTGGCCGAGCGCCTATGAGCGAGCCCAGAATGGCCGAGATACAGAGCCTAGTATGGCCGAGCGCCTATGAGCGAGCCTACTACGGCAGGGCAGTTACACATACCGAGCCTTATAGGGCCGGACAACTTTTTTACATACTATATGGAGAGAGTTGAGTCAGTATCAGCAGGTAAGCATATATTCAGATTATTTTTGACTCCCAGTTACATTTCGTTATTATATCATCAATTCAGTTTCAGCTTTCAGTTATTTTGTTGCCTTACATACTCAGTACATTATTTGTACTGACGTCCCTTTGTTGGGGACGCTGCATTTCATGCCTGCAGGTCCTGATAGACAGCTGGATAGACCTTCCCAGTAGACAGAGCCAAATATCAGCTTGGTTGGTAAGCTCCACTTCCCCGGAGTTACCAGGTCTAGACCTTGGAGCCTGTTATATATATACAGGTTTGATGGGTAGGTCGAGGCCCTGTCCCGACCATGATACAGTTCAACTATCTCTAGAGGCTTGTAGACAAGTCCTGTATAGTTTGTATAACAGTAGATGTTCACGGCGGCCTCCTCAGTCTGTACATTTATATATATGAGTTTTTGGGTATGTTTACCCCTTAGATGAGACAGACGATATTTTTAGATGATTCAGAATATGGTCTCATCGGCGTAGGTTGAGGGTTATTCCTCTATAGTTCACAGTTACAGAGTGGTACGCTCGGGCCGAGTATGGTACCGGGTGCCGGCCACGTCCCTTCAGGTTTGGGGCGTGACAAACTTGGTATCAGAGCAGTTCTATCCTAGGGAGTCTACAAGCCGTGTCTAGTAGAGTCTTATTTATGGGTGTGTTGTGCACCACACTTATAAGCAGGAGGCTATAAGGCATTTAGGAGTCTGCTACCCTTCATTCAAATCCAAATCGTGCTATAGAGCTGAGTCATAAGAGTTCGAGCCAAAGCCAATGTTTTCTAATGATATAGCGATGCTTTCAATTAGAAAAATTATAACTAGTTAAAGGGCTAATACAACAGCATATAAAAGCATTAGTAGAGAGAGAATTTTTGACTACGTGGCCCTGTTTGAGACCCTATTAGATCGTGCTTACCATATGTGCAAATTTCCCATTTACCCTAAGACGGGAATATCCAACATACCCCGTGAATAACAGGCCATGGGAGTATCAAAAGGTAAAAGTATAAGATTCAACAGGTAACAGAAGCAAGGTGAAGAAGGGTACGAGGTACCTAGTTAATGAAGATTGTCCGAATTTCCACGTCAGGCAGAGAATTAAAAGGATTCTAAGTTACCTTCAACAGAAATAGAGGTATGTACAATTAGTCACACCCATCTCAGTTATGCCCTATGGGAGCTAACATATATATTTAAAAGAAGGATGGGATATCAAGATCCAGTTTGGGTTAGAGTAACCCGAAATGGTGGATTGAGCCAGGGGAGCTAAAAGTGAAACAATGTTTTGTTGAAGTTTTCAGAATAATGCGAGTATTGGCAGGAGAATAAGAAGAGAGTAAATGAAATATTATGAGTAAGATGTGATAAATGGGTGATAACAGTAAATCAAAATATGATATGATGATAGAGTCTATAGTCAAGTGAAGGAAAAACATAAGAGGTGACAGGTCTTGAGACAATAAAAGAGTATAGGCCAAAAGTCATATCCTCATTTCGAGAAATGAGTTGGTGCGTCCAACATGATTACCAAGACAAAACAATTTAGACCCCCGGAGTAATAGAAATTAGCATGGGCTAGTGAACAAGATAAACTGAACATCAATTAGAGATCAAATGAGGTGATAATAGTTGACATCAAGAGAATTTCAAATATTACATTCCAGCAATTATACAATCGACAACAGAAGAATAACCTGTAAAGGTCCCTCAGGAAGATGCTTCCCTAAAGCAAGAACTTTGAGCAAAGTCAATCATAAGGGATTAAGTGTTCCAGTTACACTAGGTATCTGATACCGTCGTGTGTAAGATATTCAATCATCCTTGATACATTAGGAGCCAGTGCAAAAGTTAAGTTAAGTTAGAAGACATAACCCAAGAGTGGTTACCCAGAAGGTAAATATGAGCATGGACTGATGAGTAGTTAGAAGTTCATTCAGGAATTCAGTAAGAGCCTAGTCATGGATAGACAAGAGGTCTTAGATAAATCAGTAGACCATGCAAGATAAATGAAGTGAAACCCAGCATAGGAAATTTGATCTCGTAGATACAACATCGTAATCCTTGAGGAATATTCTGATAGGAGTTGGGCAGTAAAAGGTACCATATAAGTGTTATGGAAATAAAAGAGAGAGTGCCACTGAGGAGATAATAAAAATTCGAGTGCAGAAGTAACCCTACGAGCATAAGGGCATAGAGATAAGTAACTAAGGATAATTATTGGCGAGTCAGTATATCAAATCTTTCATCGGGTATACGATGTAAAAAGCTCACAGCTCTACTAGAGTCAGAGGGTCTTCCCTAAGTGCTACAACGAAAGACTAGCTGAGGAAATAAGGAAGAAGGCTTCAACATAAGCATAATGACCTAAAGAAGAAATGATGTTGTAACAACAGTCTCACTACAATATTATATACACTCCTTAAGAAAGTGGCACCTATCGTGGCTAATGAACGGGAAGTAAAAAAAAAAAAAAAAAAAAAAAACGTAATAATACCCCGAGCAACAGATCGGAAGATAGCTTAAGCCTACTTAAAGGCTGGGAGAGAAGAGGAAACTAACGAGTTACATCAGATAAGTGAATTAGGAGTCTGAACATTGCAAAATCACTCTTAACATTAGAGGTACAAGAAAGATAGTACAACAGCCATATTCTATAATGGCTCTACAATAAAGCTAGAAAAAAAAAGTACCAGTCTCATAAGGAGTAAGTATGAAGCTCCCACCGGATTGTGTACGCACTAGAGGTGCAAGTTTATAGTAGAGCTTCAAGAAGTGGAAGTGAATTCTACCTATGTGGAAGGGAGGTTATTAAAGAGACAGAAGATATAATGCGAGATTAAAAGCTAAGTAAGGTAAAGGTTAAGAAGGTACGAAATGCTCAAATGTAGAAGGTTGTGAATAGTCCATACATCAGATAGCGGGCTGGAAGCGCCATGATTCAGTACCCACAAATGATAGTGGTGTTGTCAGGGACATATCTTCTAGCCTATAGTTTCCAAGTACCGAGAGGTCTAGTTAAGAGAGTAAAGAAGAGTTAGAGACAATTTGATGTCCCGCTTGAAGTTCCTGAATAACATAAGGAAATGTATGGTGCTAGAAAGTTAAAGGAAGGTTGTGAGTACTATAAATAAATATGTGTAGGTCACAAGATAAAGTATGGTAGAGAAACATGGTTTTAGGCGGACATGAGTAAGGATAAGCAGAGGTGATTGAGAAGCTGACGAGAATAGGTAAGGCCTCAGAATTAAGCCCATCAAAACAAGAGAACTGATGGTTTCCGTAAGTTATAAAAAAAAAAATAACTCAGTATAGCCTGAACGAACTCAGAGGAGTCTAAGACTATGAGAAATTTGAAGAGATAAAATGTTGCCCTGGTAGTAGAATAATGGTGTAATTGTGATATATAAGAGGATAACGTTAAGGCTATTGATTGGTTAATGATTCAAAGAGGAGGGAAACTCATGAATTGCATGAGATTAGAATACCCCTTATAAGATGAATCACGTTGGGATGCGATGAAATACACTTATTGAAGTATAGTATCATCCCTAGATGGATCAAGAAAATAACTTCAGATGTTTCCTAATGAGACGTGATCCCTAAGGACAATGTATTATGTAAGAGGTTTCAAGTTATCAATGGTAGATTATAGATCCACATTAAGGTGAATCAACAATAGGCAGATACAAGTTCCAAAGTATGAGATGATATCAGGCCTTCATTTTTAAGATGAACAGTAATGAGGAAGAACTAAAGGACTTAGATTTATACATATAGGATAAGAAGCGAGAGGTAACATGGAGTTGGGTAGCAAACCTCGGCAATAATAAACGGAAGCAAGTGTGATAGTGTAGTATGACCTACCTAGATGTAGTAAATCAATAAGGATATATTTACAAGGCTACGAAACAAGATATCGCAACAGTCGTAAGTTTGACAAATTACCGAGCGAAGAACTTTACTACACCTATATACACTGGGAGGAACAACTTGTCATAGTTCTATATATGTTCCCAAAGTGAGGCCTAGAGATTGGCTAAAAGCTGGAGGAAAAGGAACAGAAGAGTCGCATAGGCACACATATAAGGATAAAGTCGTACAAGATGAATGACAGAAGGTCGCAATAATTACGAGGTTGGAAGGATTCAGACCAAAAGTCATGGTGTCAGAAGAGGCCTAAAGGGGGGAATGCCCTGGCCTATGGATTTATTCATAGAACAATTGCCTAGATGGAAAGGCCAGAAATAAAGTATTTATGAGAGCAATAGGTTATGAGACTGATAAGTGCACCAGTCAACATTCGAGGACGAATGTTCCAAAGGGGGGAATGATGTTACAACCCATGTTTTCGTACGTATGAGTCATCATAAGTCAATTGATGTAAGCTCAGAAGTGAAATCATATTTGAAAAGTTTTCAAAGTAAGTTAATCATATTACCTCGGAGGTTACAAATATTAAAGATCATTAACAACAAGTACAAAGATGGTTGGAAGTTTCACAAGCTAAAGGAATTGAAAACAAATAATGTTTCGTCGAAAGTCGACAAATTGGGAATGTTATAACATGTACTTTTGGAGTGAGACCAGGGTGTTTAAATTGATAAGTAGGTTATGTTATGAGTTATGTTAGTCGTATGATAGTCGTGTGTTATGTTTTGAAGTCAAGCGAGTGGTGGAACAAAAGTCGATGAAAGTCATCACAAGTTACGTTCATAAGTTTTACAGAAACTTTGGGTCAAATGTAACTGCAATTTTCTCCCAATATACTTAGATTTATGGGGTGTTCCACACATCAAATTAAAGATCTATGAGTCTATTTTCCAACGCATTAAACCATTTGTCAATAAGACATCGGAGTAGAGAGATATGTGCATTTTTGCGATACTGCGCAAGCTGCTAGGTGACAAGTAGGTGTGTCACCTACTTGCTTAAATGAAAGCCCAAAAATGGGCCATTTCGGGTCGTCCAAAGAGGCCTTTTAAGGGCCTATTTTCTTCATATATTAGACTTAAAATAGAGCATAATAACCAGACATAAGCTCTGCAAAGAATCCTCCCAAAAATTTCCCACAAACCCTAATTGATTTTCTCTCCCTTTCAAGTTCCAATTGGAGGTAAAACCTAGAGTTTGAAGAACCAAGATAGGAGCTGAGTTATCCAACAAATAAGGTGAGTTTACTGCTCTCTTTCATCCATTTTGTCTGCTGTAAATTCATGGTAAGTCGTTCTATACTTGTAAGAACTCACGGGACGGTGATCGGAAGCCGTGAGTTCGAGTTATTCACTTGTAGCGGACTGTTTTGTGGACTGTTTTGTTGTGCTGTTGGGCAGCATCT
The DNA here is from genome assembly GCF_000390325.3 of Nicotiana tomentosiformis. Lineage (NCBI taxonomy): Eukaryota > Viridiplantae > Streptophyta > Magnoliopsida > Solanales > Solanaceae > Nicotiana > Nicotiana tomentosiformis. The sequence goes on from NC_090823.1 coordinate 59,224,135, forward strand.
TTTACTACTGTTTTGTGAGAGTTTTGGAGGAGGAAGGGTGTGGAGAAACACCACATAAATGCAGGATGTTGGGCTGGTCGTTCATCGTAACAATTTCGGGTTGTTGACACTACTACGGTGGTCGTTTTGTGTATGAAGCGATTGGGGTGTGTTGGGCTGTTTTGTAGTATTGTATGGTATGCATAAGGTTGGAAACTAATGTATATATGTTCTTATTGTTGTTTTTGGTGTTGTGGTGTTATCTTGAATTTGGAAGAAGTAAGGATTATAGGGGAGATGCTGTCCGTTTTAATACAAAATAAGCTTGTCGTTCGTTGTGCGTTAGTTGTACCTTTCGTAACTTAATGATAGTATTATTATCGTTGTTGTAGATTAAGGTGAGAAGAGGTGAGTTCAAGTTGGTGATTGGAAATATTGTGATAAGGTATGTTAAGGCTAAGCCTTCCTTCATTTTGGCATGATCTCGTAGCTACATGTGTTAGTAATGAGACAAAAAGAGAAGTTCATATTCATGAATTTATTCACACTATTCTAGTCTCATAAGTTACAATATTATTCCTTATCGAGACTCTATATTCAATTTTAGTATTGTCTTCTTCCAGTCAAGAGAGAAGCAAGCCTATATATACAGTATTACAGTATTTTCATTACCATCGAGCTATAATCGATGGGCAGGCCCCTATTGGGCAACCTCTGATCAGATGGTAAGTATATACCGAGCCTACTGTGGCCGAGCGCCTATGAGCGAGCCCAGAATGGCCGAGATACAGAGCCTAGTATGGCCGAGCGCCTATGAGCGAGCCTACTACGGCAGGGCAGTTACACATACCGAGCCTTATAGGGCCGGACAACTTTTTTACATACTATATGGAGAGAGTTGAGTCAGTATCAGCAGGTAAGCATATATTCAGATTATTTTTGACTCCCAGTTACATTTCGTTATTATATCATCAATTCAGTTTCAGCTTTCAGTTATTTTGTTGCCTTACATACTCAGTACATTATTTGTACTGACGTCCCTTTGTTGGGGACGCTGCATTTCATGCCTGCAGGTCCTGATAGACAGCTGGATAGACCTTCCCAGTAGACAGAGCCAAATATCAGCTTGGTTGGTAAGCTCCACTTCCCCGGAGTTACCAGGTCTAGACCTTGGAGCCTGTTATATATATACAGGTTTGATGGGTAGGTCGAGGCCCTGTCCCGACCATGATACAGTTCAACTATCTCTAGAGGCTTGTAGACAAGTCCTGTATAGTTTGTATAACAGTAGATGTTCACGGCGGCCTCCTCAGTCTGTACATTTATATATATGAGTTTTTGGGTATGTTTACCCCTTAGATGAGACAGACGATATTTTTAGATGATTCAGAATATGGTCTCATCGGCGTAGGTTGAGGGTTATTCCTCTATAGTTCACAGTTACAGAGTGGTACGCTCGGGCCGAGTATGGTACCGGGTGCCGGCCACGTCCCTTCAGGTTTGGGGCGTGACAAACTTGGTATCAGAGCAGTTCTATCCTAGGGAGTCTACAAGCCGTGTCTAGTAGAGTCTTATTTATGGGTGTGTTGTGCACCACACTTATAAGCAGGAGGCTATAAGGCATTTAGGAGTCTGCTACCCTTCATTCAAATCCAAATCGTGCTATAGAGCTGAGTCATAAGAGTTCGAGCCAAAGCCAATGTTTTCTAATGATATAGCGATGCTTTCAATTAGAAAAATTATAACTAGTTAAAGGGCTAATACAACAGCATATAAAAGCATTAGTAGAGAGAGAATTTTTGACTACGTGGCCCTGTTTGAGACCCTATTAGATCGTGCTTACCATATGTGCAAATTTCCCATTTACCCTAAGACGGGAATATCCAACATACCCCGTGAATAACAGGCCATGGGAGTATCAAAAGGTAAAAGTATAAGATTCAACAGGTAACAGAAGCAAGGTGAAGAAGGGTACGAGGTACCTAGTTAATGAAGATTGTCCGAATTTCCACGTCAGGCAGAGAATTAAAAGGATTCTAAGTTACCTTCAACAGAAATAGAGGTATGTACAATTAGTCACACCCATCTCAGTTATGCCCTATGGGAGCTAACATATATATTTAAAAGAAGGATGGGATATCAAGATCCAGTTTGGGTTAGAGTAACCCGAAATGGTGGATTGAGCCAGGGGAGCTAAAAGTGAAACAATGTTTTGTTGAAGTTTTCAGAATAATGCGAGTATTGGCAGGAGAATAAGAAGAGAGTAAATGAAATATTATGAGTAAGATGTGATAAATGGGTGATAACAGTAAATCAAAATATGATATGATGATAGAGTCTATAGTCAAGTGAAGGAAAAACATAAGAGGTGACAGGTCTTGAGACAATAAAAGAGTATAGGCCAAAAGTCATATCCTCATTTCGAGAAATGAGTTGGTGCGTCCAACATGATTACCAAGACAAAACAATTTAGACCCCCGGAGTAATAGAAATTAGCATGGGCTAGTGAACAAGATAAACTGAACATCAATTAGGGATCAAATGAGGTGATAATAGTTGACATCAAGAGAATTTCAAATATTACATTCCAGCAATAATACAATCGACAACAGAAGAATAACCTGTAAAGGTCCCTCAGGAAGATGCTTCCCTAAAGCAAGAACTTTGAGCAAAGTCAATCATAAGGGATTAAGTGTTCCAGTTACACTAGGTATCTGATACCGTCGTGTGTAAGATATTCAATCATCCTTGATACATTAGGAGCCAGTGCAAAAGTTAAGTTAAGTTAGAAGACATAACCCAAGAGTGGTTACCCAGAAGGTAAATATGAGCATGGACTGATGAGTAGTTAGAAGTTCATTCAGGAATTCAGTAAGAGCCTAGTCATGGATAGACAAGAGGTCTTAGATAAATCAGTAGACCATGCAAGATAAATGAAGTGAAACCCAGCATAGGAAATTTGATCTCGTAGATACAACATCGTAATCCTTGAGGAATATTCTGATAGGAGTTGGGCAGTAAAAGGTACCATATAAGTGTTATGGAAATAAAAGAGAGAGTGCCACTGAGGAGATAATAAAAATTCGAGTGCAGAAGTAACCCTACGAGCATAAGGGCATAGAGATAAGTAACTAAGGATAATTATTGGCGAGTCAGTATATCAAATCTTTCATCGGGTATACGATGTAAAAAGCTCACAGCTCTACTAGAGTCAGAGGGTCTTCCCTAAGTGCTACAACGAAAGACTAGCTGAGGAAATAAGGAAGAAGGCTTCAACATAAGCATAATGACCTAAAGAAGAAATGATGTTGTAACAACAGTCTCACTACAATATTATATACACTCCTTAAGAAAGTGGCACCTATCGTGGCTAATGAACGGGAAGTAAAAAAAAAAAAAAAAAAAAAAAAACGTAATAATACCCCGAGCAACAGATCGGAAGATAGCTTAAGCCTACTTAAAGGCTGGGAGAGAAGAGGAAACTAACGAGTTACATCAGATAAGTGAATTAGGAGTCTGAACATTGCAAAATCACTCTTAACATTAGAGGTACAAGAAAGATAGTACAACAGCCATATTCTATAATGGCTCTACAATAAAGCTAGAAAAAAAAAGTACCAGTCTCATAAGGAGTAAGTATGAAGCTCCCACCGGATTGTGTACGCACTAGAGGTGCAAGTTTATAGTAGAGCTTCAAGAAGTGGAAGTGAATTCTACCTATGTGGAAGGGAGGTTATTAAAGAGACAGAAGATATAATGCGAGATTAAAAGCTAAGTAAGGTAAAGGTTAAGAAGGTACGAAATGCTCAAATGTAGAAGGTTGTGAATAGTCCATACATCAGATAGCGGGCTGGAAGCGCCATGATTCAGTACCCACAAATGATAGTGGTGTTGTCAGGGACATATCTTCTAGCCTATAGTTTCCAAGTACCGAGAGGTCTAGTTAAGAGAGTAAAGAAGAGTTAGAGACAATTTGATGTCCCGCTTGAAGTTCCTGAATAACATAAGGAAATGTATGGTGCTAGAAAGTTAAAGGAAGGTTGTGAGTACTATAAATAAATATGTGTAGGTCACAAGATAAAGTATGGTAGAGAAACATGGTTTTAGGCGGACATGAGTAAGGATAAGCAGAGGTGATTGAGAAGCTGACGAGAATAGGTAAGGCCTCAGAATTAAGCCCATCAAAACAAGAGAACTGATGGTTTCCGTAAGTTATAAAAAAAAAAATAACTCAGTATAGCCTGAACGAACTCAGAGGAGTCTAAGACTATGAGAAATTTGAAGAGATAAAATGTTGCCCTGGTAGTAGAATAATGGTGTAATTGTGATATATAAGAGGATAACGTTAAGGCTATTGATTGGTTAATGATTCAAAGAGGAGGGAAACTCATGAATTGCATGAGATTAGAATACCCCTTATAAGATGAATCACGTTGGGATGCGATGAAATACACTTATTGAAGTATAGTATCATCCCTAGATGGATCAAGAAAATAACTTCAGATGTTTCCTAATGAGACGTGATCCCTAAGGACAATGTATTATGTAAGAGGTTTCAAGTTATCAATGGTAGATTATAGATCCACATTAAGGTGAATCAACAATAGGCAGATACAAGTTCCAAAGTATGAGATGATATCAGGCCTTCATTTTTAAGATGAACAGTAATGAGGAAGAACTAAAGGACTTAGATTTATACATATAGGATAAGAAGCGAGAGGTAACATGGAGTTGGGTAGCAAACCTCGGCAATAATAAACGGAAGCAAGTGTGATAGTGTAGTATGACCTACCTAGATGTAGTAAATCAATAAGGATATATTTACAAGGCTACGAAACAAGATATCGCAACAGTCGTAAGTTTGACAAATTACCGAGCGAAGAACTTTACTACACCTATATACACTGGGAGGAACAACTTGTCATAGTTCTATATATGTTCCCAAAGTGAGGCCTAGAGATTGGCTAAAAGCTGGAGGAAAAGGAACAGAAGAGTCGCATAGGCACACATATAAGGATAAAGTCGTACAAGATGAATGACAGAAGGTCGCAATAATTACGAGGTTGGAAGGATTCAGACCAAAAGTCATGGTGTCAGAAGAGGCCTAAAGGGGGGAATGCCCTGGCCTATGGATTTATTCATAGAACAATTGCCTAGATGGAAAGGCCAGAAATAAAGTATTTATGAGAGCAATAGGTTATGAGACTGATAAGTGCACCAGTCAACATTCGAGGACGAATGTTCCAAAGGGGGGAATGATGTTACAACCCATGTTTTCGTACGTATGAGTCATCATAAGTCAATTGATGTAAGCTCAGAAGTGAAATCATATTTGAAAAGTTTTCAAAGTAAGTTAATCATATTACCTCGGAGGTTACAAATATTAAAGATCATTAACAACAAGTACAAAGATGGTTGGAAGTTTCACAAGCTAAAGGAATTGAAAACAAATAATGTTTCGTCGAAAGTCGACAAATTGGGAATGTTATAACATGTACTTTTGGAGTGAGACCAGGGTGTTTAAATTGATAAGTAGGTTATGTTATGAGTTATGTTAGTCGTATGATAGTCGTGTGTTATGTTTTGAAGTCAAGCGAGTGGTGGAACAAAAGTCGATGAAAGTCATCACAAGTTACGTTCATAAGTTTTACAGAAACTTTGGGTCAAATGTAACTGCAATTTTCTCCCAATATACTTAGATTTATGGGGTGTTCCACACATCAAATTAAAGATCTATGAGTCTATTTTCCAACGCATTAAACCATTTGTCAATAAGACATCGGAGTAGAGAGATATGTGCATTTTTGCGATACTGCGCAAGCTGCTAGGTGACAAGTAGGTGTGTCACCTACTTGCTTAAATGAAAGCCCAAAAATGGGCCATTTCGGGTCGTCCAAAGAGGCCTTTTAAGGGCCTATTTTCTTCATATATTAGACTTAAAATAGAGCATAATAACCAGACATAAGCTCTGCAAAGAATCCTCCCAAAAATTTCCCACAAACCCTAATTGATTTTCTCTCCCTTTCAAGTTCCAATTGGAGGTAAAACCTAGAGTTTGAAGAACCAAGATAGGAGCTGAGTTATCCAACAAATAAGGTGAGTTTACTGCTCTCTTTCATCCATTTTGTCTGCTGTAAATTCATGGTAAGTCGTTCTATACTTGTAAGAACTCACGGGACGGTGATCGGAAGCCGTGAGTTCGAGTTATTCACTTGTAGCGGACTGTTTTGTGGACTGTTTTGTTGTGCTGTTGGGCAGCATCTTTTACTACTGTTTTGTGAGAGTTTTGGAGGAGGAAGGGTGTGGAGAAACACCACATAAATGCAGGATGTTGGGCTGGTCGTTCATCGTAACAATTTCGGGTTGTTGACACTACTACGGTGGTCGTTTTGTGTATGAAGCGATTGGGGTGTGTTGGGCTGTTTTGTAGTATTGTATGGTATGCATAAGGTTGGAAACTAATGTATATATGTTCTTATTGTTGTTTTTGGTGTTGTGGTGTTATCTTGAATTTGGAAGAAGTAAGGATTATAGGGGAGATGCTGTCCGTTTTAATACAAAATAAGCTTGTCGTTCGTTGTGCGTTAGTTGTACCTTTCGTAACTTAATGATAGTATTATTATCGTTGTTGTAGATTAAGGTGAGAAGAGGTGAGTTCAAGTTGGTGATTGGAAATATTGTGATAAGGTATGTTAAGGCTAAGCCTTCCTTCATTTTGGCATGATCTCGTAGCTACATGTGTTAGTAATGAGACAAAAAGAGAAGTTCATATTCATGAATTTATTCACACTATTCTAGTCTCATAAGTTACAATATTATTCCTTATCGAGACTCTATATTCAATTTTAGTATTGTCTTCTTCCAGTCAAGAGAGAAGCAAGCCTATATATACAGTATTACAGTATTTTCATTACCATCGAGCTATAATCGATGGGCAGGCCCCTATTGGGCAACCTCTGATCAGATGGTAAGTATATACCGAGCCTACTGTGGCCGAGCGCCTATGAGCGAGCCCAGAATGGCCGAGATATAGAGCCTAGTATGGCCGAGCGCCTATGAGCGAGCCTACTACGGCAGGGCAGTTACACATACCGAGCCTTATAGGGCCGGACAACTTTTTTACATACTATATGGAGAGAGTTGAGTCAGTATCAGCAGGTAAGCATATATTCAGATTATTTTTGACTCCCAGTTACATTTCGTTATTATATCATCAATTCAGTTTCAGCTTTCAGTTATTTTGTTGCCTTACATACTCAGTACATTATTTGTACTGACGTCCCTTTGTTGGGGACGCTGCATTTCATGCCTGCAGGTCCTGATAGACAGCTGGATAGACCTTCCCAGTAGACAGAGCCAAATATCAGCTTGGTTGGTAAGCTCCACTTCCCCGGAGTTACCAGGTCTAGACCTTGGAGCCTGTTATATATATACAGGTTTGATGGGTAGGTCGAGGCCCTGTCCCGACCATGATACAGTTCAACTATCTCTAGAGGCTTGTAGACAAGTCCTGTATAGTTTGTATAACAGTAGATGTTCACGGCGGCCTCCTCAGTCTGTACATTTATATATATGAGTTTTTGGGTATGTTTACCCCTTAGATGAGACAGACGATATTTTTAGATGATTCAGAATATGGTCTCATCGGCGTAGGTTGAGGGTTATTCCTCTAGAGTTCACAGTTACAGAGTGGTACGCTCGGGCCGAGTATGGTACCGGGTGCCGGCCACGTCCCTTCAGGTTTGGGGCGTGACAACGTAGGTTGAAGATTCTATGGGTCGTGTTCGCGTGTGGAATTCCGAGTTTGTGAAGAGTAATTTTGGTAGCTTGTGAATTTGTGCTTTGCGATCGCGTAAAAGAGTATCTGGGCAGACTTTTAAATATCAAAAACGAGGGTTAGATTTATATTTCATAATTGGACTTTGGGAGCTCGGATTGAGGCGATTCTTGGAGGGATTTTCAAGGAAGTGATTGGGGTAAGTGATTCTAACTCGGATTTGGATAATATACATAAATCTATCATTGTTTTTATCATTTAATTAGTGTTTTGAGTTGGAAAAATTGGGAAAAATTGTAGAAACTTCATAGGCTTTAATTTGAGGATTTGATAGTTGAGTTATGATCGGAATTGAGTAATTTTGGTATGGTTGGACTCGTGGTTCAATGGGTGTTCAAATTTTGTTAATTTTGTCTGATTCCGAGACGTGCCCGGGGTTGACATTTTGAGTTGACTTTTTGACTTTTGCTTAAGAACTTAGCTTTATCATATGGAATTGATTCCTATAGCTTGTGTTGATTGTATCGAGTTGTTTGTGGCTAGTTTCGAGTCGTTCAGAGGCCGATTCGCGAGGCAAGGGCTTATTGGAGTAGAGATTAGCATGATTTGAGGTAAGTAACACTTCTAAACTTGGTTTTGAGGGTATGAATCACTGAATTACGTGTTATGTGGTTGGTGTTGAGGTGACGCACATGCTAGGTGACGGGCGTGTGGGCGTGCACCGTAGGAATTGTGACTCGGTCGATTTCGTGGAACTATGTTGTCAAATAATCTTGTTATTATCCATATATTCTCTATGTGTTAGAGAAATTGAGTTGTGATTCATGTTAGAAATTATGCTTAGGCTATATGCTGGTACTGTTAGGACCCACAAAGGTCGTGTTGCTGTTAAATTACTTGCTTAATTTAAAATTGTATACTCAGTTACATCTATCATTTACATATCATATCTGAGTCTCTGTTTCCATATATTGATACATCATATCATCATTTTTTGGGCTAATTGTCATGATATTCCTGAGCCCGGGAGACTGGAGAGATTGATGACTGAGTGAGGCCGAGGTCCTGATTGTGAGGATATTTATGGGATTGGGCGGCATGCCGTAGCAGGCTTTATTGATTCATGCCATGATTGGCTTATTTTAGTGCTTGGGCAGGATCCTCCCTTCCGGAGTCTGACTTACCAGCAGTGAGTGCAGGTACCTATTGAGTGCGAGTGCGAGTGCCCAGTGCGATTGCCGAGCGATTGGGAGGACTGAGTGACTGTGAGGACTGAGTGAATGTGAAGAATGAGTGACTGTGAGGATTGAGTGACTGGGATGAATGAGTGAATTGATACTCTGAGAGTATGCATATGATTTTATCACTGTATTGCATTACAGTTAGCATGCATAATTGACATGTAGATATAGTGATGTATCATTCCTTATTTCAGTCACACTTGGCATATTTTACCGTATTGTACATAAACTGATAAACTTGAAAGCATGTCAACATTTTTGTACTGTTGATTCTATATTTGGACTGTACCTGTTGATCTATTCACTGCTTTCAGCCCAAGGTTAGTCTTGTTACTTATTGAGTACATTGGATCGATTGTACTCATACTACAATCTGCACTTCGTGTGCAGATCCTGGTACTTCTGGGCATGGAGGTTGCTAGTCTTGGAGTTTATTCAGTTCGGAGACTATCGATGTAGCTGCCTTGGAGTCCGCAGACCTTGAGTCACCGGTTGCTCCAGCTCAGGAGTAAATTCCAGATGTGGTTGAGCCGGTTGGACCAGCTCAAGCACCAAGTGCGCCCATTATGTTTCCATGCTTTTAGGAGGCTTTGACTCAGATATTGACTGTCTGTTTGCACTAGCCTTACTCATACGATTTTAGTTTCGACCGCACCAGCCACTTCTTAGGCCGAGGGAGGTGCTCAGACTCCCGTCGCCCGTACTCCAAAGCAGGTGATGCAGGGACTTCAGACACCGGGGGTATTACCAGCCCAACCAGTTACAATTGCTCAGGCTCAGGTGGGTCTTATTATGAGTGATGAGGAGCAGAAGAGACTATAGAGGTTTGGGAGGCTCAAGCCTCCATCATTCAGTGGGGCTGAGTCAGAGGATGCTCAGGACTTCTTGCATAGGTGCAATCGGATTCTTCGTACGGCGGGTATTCTGGAGAGTAGTGGGGTCTCATTTACTACTTTTCAGATGACGGGGGTAGCCTTCAGATGGTAGGAGGCCTATGAGTAGAGCAGGCCAGCCGATGCTGCACCACTTTTGTGGCACGAGTTCTCCGTTCTCTTCTTAGAGAAGTTTGTGCCACCGACCCACATGGAAGAGTTGCGTAGGTAGTTTGAGCAGCTACACCAGGAGGGCATGTTCGTGACCTAGTACGAGATGAGATTTTCAGAGTTGGCTCGTCACGGAGTCTGGTTGGTTCCCATAAAGAGGGAGAGGATTAGGGGGTTCATTAATGGCCTCAACTATGGACTGTACTTGGTTATGAATCGGGATAATGTATCAGGTGCTAGGTTTGACGAGGTTGTTGATATTGCTAGGCGGCTAGAGCTGGTCCGTAGTCAGAAGCACAAGGAGAGGGAGTCCAAGAGGCCTCGCGGATCGGGTGGTTTCAGGGGTGTTTCTTCTGGGGGTCAGTCCCACCATAGCAGGGGTCGTCCTTACAGGCCCGCTCAGATGGGTCATCCGGTTCATCATGGCATCAGCTAGCCATGGTTCATACAGTGCCCATCCGGGTCAGCCATCTCTCAATTCTCCCCCAGTTGAGAGTTCATCCCGTGCTCCATCGGTTCAGGGTTCATCTATGCCAGGTCCTTCTAACAGTTATTCTGGTACTCGGGGCCCGATTCAGTCCCCGCCACTAGTGGGGAGTTGCTTCGAGTGCAGGGAGTTTGGGCATGTGTGGAGATAGTGTCCCTGCCGCTTTGGAGGTCCAGTTCAGCAGAGGGGTCAGGCAGTGACTTTCGCACCATTTACTTCACCACCCGCCCAGCCAGCTTGGGGTAGGGCTCAGGCAGTTATAGGTCGACCTAGAGGGGGAGGCCCATCAGGTGGCAGTCAGGCTCGATTCTATGTTATTCCTGCCAGGACAGAGGCCATTGCTTCAGGCGCAGTGATCACATGTATTGTTTCAGCGTGCCACAGGGATGCTTCCACATTATTTGGCCCCGGTTCTACTTATTCCTATGTATCATCCTATTTTACTCGTTATTTGGATATGCCCCGTGAGTCCTTAGTTTCACCTGTTCATGTATCTACGTTGGTGGGTGAAACTATTGTTGTAGACTCTGTGTATCGGTCGTGTGTGGTGACTATTGGGGGATTGGAGACTAGAGTTGATATATTATTGCTTAGTATGGTTGATTTCGATGTGATTTTGGATATAGATTGGTTGTCCCTATGTCATGCTATTCTGGATTGTCACGCTAATACCGTGATGTTGGCGATGCCGGGATTGCCAAGAATCGAGTGAGGAGGTTCTCTAGATTATGTTCCCAACAGGGTGATTTCTTATCTGAAGGCCCAACGGATGGTTGGGAAGGGGTGTTTGTCATATTTGGCTTTTTTCAGGGATGTTGGTGCTGATACTCCTACTATTGATTCTGTTCTAGTAGTGCAAGACTTTCCGAATGTGTTTCTTGCAGACCTGCCAAGCATGCCACCGGACAGGGATATTAATTTTGGTATTGACTTAGTGCCGGACACTCAGCCCATTTCTATTCCTCCGTATTGTATGGCACCAGCATAGTTAAAGCAATTGAAAGAGCAGCTTCAGGAGCTTCTTGTTAAGAGGCTTATTAGGCCTAGTATGTCGCCTTGGGGTGCACCGATTCTGTTTGTGAAGAAGAAGGATGGTACTATGCGGATGTGCATTGACTATAGACAGCTGAACAAAGTTACAATTAAGAACAAGTATCCTTTGCCGCGCATTGATGATTTATTTGACCAGCTTCAGGGAGCGAGGGTGTTCTCTAAGATTAATTTGAGGTCTGGTATCACTAGTTGAAGATTCGGGACTCGGATATTCTGAAGACGGCATTCAGCACCCGCTATGGTCACTATGAGTTCCTTGTGATGTCTTTTAGGCTGACCAACACCCCAGCAGCATTCATGCATCTGATGAACAATGTATTCCAGCCATATCTTGATTCATTTGTCATAGTATTTATTGATGATATCCCGGTGTACTCATGTAGCCAGAAGGAGCATGCACAACATTTGAGGATTGTACTACAGAGGTTGTGGGAGGAGAAGTTTTATGCCAAGTTCTCTAAGTGTGAGTTCTGGCTCAGTTCGATGGCATTCTTGGGGCACATCTTGTCCAGTGAGGGGATTAAGGTGGATCCAAAGAAGATAGAGGTAGTCTAGAGTTAGCCCAGACCGTCTTTAGCTACTGAGATTCAGAGTGTTCTCGGCTTGGCCGGATATTATCATCGCTTCTTGAAGGTTTTCTCGTCCATTGCAGTGCCTTTGACCAGGTTGACCCAGAAGGGTGCTCCATTCAGGTAGTCGGATGAGTGTGAGGAGAGCTTTCAGAAGCTCAAGACTGCCTTGACCACAACTCCAGTTCTAGTTTTACCTTCAACATCGGGTTCCTATACAGTGTATTGTGATGCTTCTCGGATTGGTATTAAGGGTGTGTCTTGATGCAGGATGGTAGAGTGATTGATTATGTTTCACGTCAGTTGAAGCCCTATGAGAAGAACTACCTTGTTCATGATTTGGATCTGGCAGCCATCATTTATGCATTGAAGATTGGAGGCATTATCTCTACGCATTATCGAGGTTTCCAGCACTTGTTCAAACAAAAGGATCTAAATTTGAGGCAGCGGAGATGGATGCAGCTGCTAAAGGACTATGATATTACTATTTTGTATCATCTTGTAAAGGCCAATGTGGTGGCCGATGCCTTGAGTAGAAAGGCGGTGAGTATGGGTGGCCTTGCATTTATTCCTGTTGGTGAGAGACCGTTTGCATCAGGTGTTCAGGCCTTGGCCAGTCAGTTCTTGAGGTTAGATGTTATGGAGCCGAGTCGAGTTCTAGCTTGTGTGGTTTCTCGGTCTTTCTTATATGATCGCATTAGAGAGCGTCAGTATTGATAACAACACGATAGGGGTCCAAGAATTACTAAAGAAAATCAAGAAACGTTCGGAAGCTAAAAGAAAATAAAGAAACAAAAAAACAACGAAAAATTAAAGATAGATTGAATTCAAGAAAGAGATTCTTGAATTCAAGAAATCTATTCTTGAAGTTGAATCCTAACAACAACAATTAGCTAACAAAGAACTAATAGCCTTTGGTAGAGAATTAAAAACAAGAGATTGATTGTGAAACCCGACCCTTTAGAATAACAAGAACAACAATAAGCCTAAACTTATCACCTTTCTTGAATACCTAGAAGTGATCTAAGATTTCGAAAGAGTTTAATCTTACCACCTTAAGTTGAGTCTTGAAGATTGAAGAATAAATCCAAGAGTAGCCACACACAAGAGTGCAAGAAAAATCTCACAATTTTTATTGATAATAGTCTATAATAATCTAAAATCTAAAAACAAAGAAGACACCCCTTTGTATAGAGAGGGGGTCAATAAATTCCTACCTAAAAATAAGGAAATAAAGTCCTAAACTTCTTTGGACAACAAGTCCAAATACCTTAGGAAAAGGAAAAACACTAGGAAATAAAAACCAAGTCAATCTTGGAAAGTAACTCCAACAATCTTAGGAAAAGGAAAATATAACCTTAACTACCTAGGAAAGCAATAAATCTAGTACCAAAATATATGGAAATAAGTTAAAACCAATCTTGGATAGAATCTTGAAAGTCGCAAACCAATCATGGATAGGATCTTGGAAATCTTGAAGGCAACTTGCAAGCAACTTGGCACCAACTTGTACCCAACTTCTATAACGCCTATTGAACCTTTCTTGGACAGCAAGTAAGTCCTTTTTATGTTATAAAAATGTGGCTTCATGTATGACTTATTGGGCTGCAAGTTTGGACACATTTTTAGGTGCCAAATAGGTCCAATAGTGGCCTGATTTGGACCTTCTTCAGAGGATGTCTCTTGGGATCTAATCCACCTTTTCTTGGACATGAATTTGGACCATAAATAATTATAATACCTAAACAACTCATATTCTTTATCCTTGAGCTCTCCATCCCAATTAACAACTTCTTTATTTGCACTTGAAGTCTAATGACCTTGTTTTGCAACTCTTTAGCTTGACATCTTGTTAAAGGCCCTCTTTGAGATTCCAAAGCTTCATTCTTGTCCTTGAACAGATTTGATCTTCCTAGGATGCTATCATTCCCCTCTTCTTGAAGAAAATGCATCCTCGAATTTCGACCTTGCAAGAAAAAGAAGTCACATACTAGTAAATGGCATCCACTAATCTGAAAAGATTGTAGGAATAAAACAAGATAGTGACCATATGTTCACTTAACCCAATTAAGCCTAATAGGTGTAAATACTCTTTTATAAAGCATATGGACATTATCATCCCAATAAAATTTATGCCTACTTAGAGTTGTCCAATAAAAACCTCTCTTAGATGCACTATGTAATAAAATTTGCAATGTGATCTTGTCAATAAGGTAGTCCAAGCATGTGCATGCCAAAGAAATTACAAAATATTGGTCATGCATCCATTTAACACAAGTATCTCTGCCACATGTATCAAATAAGACACTCTTATTATATAGCCAAGTATCAATTATAAATCCCATGGATGTTTCTACATGTACGTTATTCAAAGAAGCACATAAATTCTCAGAAAGGTCAGAAGAACCCATAAATTCCAAAATACAAATTTCAATACATTCAAGCTCATGATTATAACTTTCCCCAATAATATTCGCAACATCAATGGATTCTACATAATTGCTCAAACTGTCACAGAAAGAGTCATAGATAGGTTCATGAAAGAGTATTTGATCACTAAAGTCACAATAATCATGCATATCCTATTTAATAGTAGCAAGCACTTTTACAGGCTCACAATCAACATGCCTAGAGGAATGACTTCCCATCAAACAACAAAACTCACATTCTAGCAATTTATCACATGAAAACTCATTAGACACTTGAATAAGAGAAGAAAGAACATTTAACTCATTAGCAAGCCTCTTCTCATAAATTTCATGCCTCTTTCCACTAAGTTAAAATGCACAATCATTTATGTCATACTCAATTTCAAAAGGAAGAATATTACTCTTGCACTTTAACTTAGATATTACAGGTAATGACTTGATATGCATCAAAATATCATCATCCACAAAAATTATAAAGTCACCAATATAAGAAATAAGAGTATAGTTCATTACCTCCAAAAATACCTTAGGTGTTCTAGGAAGGCCAAGAATGTGAATGAACCAATTATACATATCATACTTGGACTTATTTACTAATGGAACAACATCACCTTGTATTCTTTTATGCAATGATTCCAGCTTAGCAATGGTCAAAAGGTTCAATACAAAGAATTTAACCAAGCTTTTATCTTCCACCATCCAACAAGAATTAATTTCGCCTAATTCATGTTGGAATCCAATTGGATCCTTTGCCACCATTTCTCGCGCCTCACCTCTCCTTTCAAAGGGTCTTTCAACACGTGGCTGCACAAAATCTCAAGAACTAAAACAAGAATGAGTTAATGGGTTAGGAAGTAAAGAAATTTTATTCTTGCTTACACTCTCTTCGATTTTTATCACAAAACTAACTTTTCCCTCACCCTTAGCCTCTTTTCTCTCACTAAAGTTTTTTCTTCTTCTTTACTCAAACCCTCTTGTTTTTCTCTATCTACCTCAAAGACTTTTCTTATCTCATTTCCTTCTCTCTTTTCTTTTCCCTCAAGCTCACTCTTTTTCTCAATTGATATCCCATTCTCTTTACTCAATACAACCTCTCCTTTTTCCTCTGCTAGGATGTCAACCTGCACTCCCTTACTCCTCTCATTATTTTCTCTCTCATATTTTTCCATATTCTATTTAACAATCTTTTCATCTTCATAAATTTGTGAGGGAGTCAAAGGTCCAAGAATAAGTTTCTTCCCGTTAACCTCAAAAGAGTATCTATTTTTTTCTATGTTATATGAAGCTCTTCTATAGGCATACCATGGCTTTCCCAATAAGATATGATAATTATTCATGGGAATCACATCACACCAGATCGCATCCTCATACCTTCCAATTAGATAATAGTAATAACACTCTTTTATCTACCTTTACTCTTCTCAACATGTAGGGTTCAATATGCTCAACATAAGGCAAGTTCAATTTTTCAACCATATAAGTGCTAATTGAGTTATAGCCAAACTCCTTGTCAATTCTAAGGGCACAAATCGCAGACATCACTTTAGCTCTTATTTGAAAAATAATTTTACCATTATATTCCTTCCATTCGGTATATTGTAAGTTCGACTTTTCATGTTGTTGAGTCATAGCTCGCCTTCATTCACTATAACAACATGTTTGAAACATCTTGTACAAAGATTAGAAGAATTATGTATCTCTCAAATTTGGCTTTTTCCTCTAATGTTCTAGTCTCTCTTGCCTTTTTCCACTCAAAGCAACTCTTGGTCGTTAATCTTTAGATTTATTAATAAACCTTACTAGTCACAACCCTTAGTGATAAGAATGTGGAGTTAGAAAAAGAAAAGAAAAGTGAAGGACCAAACCTTGGAAGAATAGGAATTGGTTATGTAGTAAAAAAAAAGGAAAGAATTTAGGAAACCCAAAACCCACAAGAATAAGGAAAGAAATTACCTTAATCTTCAAGAACACGTTTTCCCTCTTCTTGATTCCTTTCTTGACTTGGAAACCAAATAACACTTGAATTCTACAAATAATAATGAGCCATAATGCTTTTCTTTGGGCTGATTTTCATTTTTTGGTTTTGTTTTGCTCAAGAACCTCCCTATATTATCAAGATTTAAATCTTGATTAGCCTATGCTCTGATACCACTTGATAACAACACGATAGAGGTCCAAAAATTATTAAAGAAAATCAAGAAACGTGCGAAAGCTAAAAGAAAATAAAGAAACAAAAAAACAACGGAAAATTAAAGATAGATTGAATTCAAGAAAGAGTTTCTTGAATTCAAGAAGTCTATTCTTGAAGTTGAATCCTAACAACAACAACTATCTAACAAAGAACTAATCACCTTTGGTAGAGAATTAAAAACAAGAGATAGATTGTGAAACCCGACCCTTTAGAATAACAAGAACAACAATAAGCCTAAACTTATCACCTTTCTGGAATACCTAGAAGTGATCTAAGATTTCGAAAGAGTTTAATATTACCAACTTAAGTTGAGTCTTGAAGGTTGAAGAATAAATCCAAGAGTAGCCACACACAAGAGTGCAAGAAAAATCTCATAATTTTTATTGATAATAGTCTATAATAATCTAAAATCTAAAAACAAAGAAGATACCCCTTTATATAGAGAGGGGTCATGAAATTCCTACCTAAAAACAAGGAAATAAAGTCCTAAACTAGTTTGGACAACAAGTCCAAATACCTATGGAAAAGGAAAAACACTAGGAAACAAAAACCAAGTCAAATCTTGGAAAGTAACTCCAACAATATTAAGAAAAGGAAAACATAACCTTAACTACCTAGGAAAGCAATAAATCTAGTACCAAAATATATGGAAATAAGTTAAAACCAATCTTGGATAGAATCTTGAAAGTCGCAAACCAATCATGGATAGGATCTTGGAAATCTTGAAGGCAACTTGCAAGCAACTTGGCACCAACTTGTACCCAACTTCTATCACGCCTATTGAACCTTTCTTGGGAAGCAAGTAAGTCCTTTTTATGTTATAAAGACGTGGCTTCATGTATGACTTATTGGGCTGCAAGTTTGGACACATATTTAGGTGCCAAATAGGTCCAATAGTGGCCTGATTTGGACCTTCTTCAGAGGATGTCTCTTGGAATCTATTCCACCTTTTCTTGGACATGAATTTGGACCATAAAATAATTATAATACCTAGACAACTCATATTCTTTATCCTTGAGCTCTCCATCCCAATTAACAACTTCTTTATTTGCACTTGAAGTCTAATGACCTTGTTTTGCAACTCTTTAGCTTGACATCATGTTAAAGGCCCTCTTTGAGATTCCAAAGCTTCATTCTTGTCCTTCAATAGATTTGAGCTTCCTAGGATGCTATCAAGTATGATGACCTCCATTTGCTTGTCCTCAAGGACACAATTTAGCACAGTGATGCCAAGGAGGTTACTTTTGGGGACGATGGCGTAGGGTTGGATTTGTGTGCCCAATGTAGACGGGCTACATGAGTTGATTCTTGATGAGGCCAATAGTTTGCGGTATTCCATTCATCCGGGTGCCGCAAAGATGTATCATGACTTGAGGTAGCACTATTAGTGGAGGAGGATGAAGAAAGATATAGTGGGGTTCGTAGCTCAGTGCCTAAATTGTCAGCAGGTGAAGTACGAGCATCATAAACAGGGCGGATTGCTTCAGAGGCTTGAGATTCTGGAGTGGAAATGGGAGCATATCACCATGGACTTCGTAGTTGGTCTCCCACAGACTTCGAGGAAGTTTGATGCTATTTGGGTGATCGTGGATCGGTTGACCAAGACCGCGCATTTCATTCCAGTTGGGACTACTTATTCTTCAGAGCGGTTAGCTGAGATCTACATCCGCGAGATTGTTCGCCTTCACAGTGTGCCGGTGTCCATTATTTCAGATCGGGGCACACAGTTTATATTGCAGTTTTGGAGGGTAGTGCAACGAGAGTTAGGCATACGGGTTGAGTTGAGTACAACATTCCACCCTCAGACAGACGGTCAGTCTGAGCACACTATTCAGATATTAGAGGATATGCTACGCACTTGTGTTTTGGATTTCAGGGGTCTTGGGATCCGTTTCTGCCGCTTGCAGAGTTTGCCTACAACAACAACTACCAATCGAGCATTCAGATGGTTCCGTATGAGGCTTTGTATGAAAGATGGTATCGGTCTCTGGTGGGTTGGTTTGAGCCAGGTGAGGCTAAGCTATTAGGTATTGACTTGGTTTAGGATGCTTTGGAAAAGGTTAAGTTGATTCAGGATCGGCTTCGCACAACGCAGTCTAGACATAAGAGCTACGACGATCTAAAGGTTCATGATGTTGCTTACATGGTGGGGGAGAAGGTATTACTCAGAGTTTTAACCATGAAGGGTGTTATGAGGTTCGAGAAGAAGGGCAAGTTGAGCCCTCGGTATATTGGGCCTTTTGAGGTCCTTGGGAGGATTAGAGGTGGCTTATAGGCTTGCATCGCCGCCTAGCCTGTCAAGTGTTCATCCAGTGTTTTATGTTTCCATGCTCTGAAAGTATATCGGCGATCCGTCTCATATTTTGGACTTCAGCATTGTTCAGTTGGACGGTGATTTGACTTATGATGTGGATGCGGTGGCCATTTTGGATCAGCAGGTTCAAAAGTTGAGGCCAAAGAACATAGCTTCAGTGAAAGTGCAGTGGAGAGGTAGCCAGTCGAGGAGGCTACTTGGGAGATCGAGCGGGAGATGCGGAGGAGATATCCACACCTATTTGAGACTCCAGGTATGATTCTAGACCCGTTCGAGGACGAATATCTATTTAAGAGGGGGAGGATGTAACGACTCGGCCGATCGTTTTGAGTGTTGTAGCCCCGTTCCCCCATTTATTGCCTATTCTGTGTTTGTTTGTTCTTATGTAACTTTCCGGGGTGGTTGGTTTGGTTCTTGGGATGTTTCAGAATGAGTTGGGACACTTAGTCCCAAGGTTGGAAGCCTAAGTTGAAAGAGTTAACTATATGGTGACTTATGTGTAAATGGCTCTGGAATGGAGTTTTGATGGTTTCAATAGCTCCGTATGGTTATTTTAGACTTACAAGTGTGTCCGAATATTTATTTGGAGGTTCGTAGATGATTTTGGCTTGAATTAGCGAAAGTTGGAAAAATGGAAGTTTGGAGAGTTGAGAAGTTTGACCGAGAGTTGACTTTATAGTTACCGGGCTCAAATTTTGGTTCTGGAAGTTGGAATAGGTCTGTTGTGTCATTTATGACTTATGTGCAAAATTTGAGGTTAATCGGAGTTGGATTGATATGTTTCAGCATAAGTTTCAGAAATTAGAAGTTCATAAGTTTATTGGGCTTGAATCGATGCGCGATTCATGGTTTTAGTGTAGTTTGTTGTGATTTGAGGCCTATACTAAGTTTGTATGATATTTTAAGACTTTGTGGTATGTTTGGTTGAGGTTCCGGGGGGGGGGGGGGGGCTCGGGTATGTTTCGGATCATGGTCGGTGCATTTCAGAACTTTGAAGACTGCTGATTTTTGTTGTTGCTGGTTTCCTTGTATGCGATTGCGAGTGGAGGATCGCGATCGCGAAGTGTGTTTGGCGACTAGTGGAGGATTGTGCTATGCATTCGCGAGAAGGTGTATGCGATCACGAAGTTTGGGAAGGCAGTGCTACGCGAACGCGTGTGTTAGGTCGCGTTCGCGAAGAAGAAAGAAGGAGACTGGGATCCACGCGACTTGTTCTTCGCGATCGCGTGAAGAGGGCCGTGATTGAGTAGGTTGAAGATTCTGTGGGTCCATTCGTGTGTTGAATTCCGAATTCGCGAAGAGTAATTTGGCAGCTTGTGAATTTGTGCTTCGCGACTGCGAAGCATTTCCCGCGATCGCGAATGAGAGCATCTGGGCAGACTTTTAAATATCAAAAACGAGGGTTAGAGTTATATTTCATAATTTGACTTTGGGAGCTCGGATTGAGACGATTCTTGGAGGGATTTTCAAGGAAGTAATTGCGGTAAGTGATTCTAACTCAAATTTGAATAATATACATGAATCTATCATTGTTTTTATCATTTCATTAGTGTTTTGGGTTGGACAAAATTGGGAACAATTGTAGAAACTTCATAGTCTTTAATTTGAGGATTTGAAGGTCGAGTTGTGATCGGAATTGAGTAATTTTGGTATGGTTTGACTCGTGGTTCAATGGGTGTTCGGATTTTGTTAATTTTGTTTGATTCCGAGACACTCCCGGGGTTGACTTTTTGACTTTTGCTTAAGAACTTAGCTTTATCATATGGAATTGATTCCTATAGCTTGTGTTGATTGTATCGAGTTATTTGTGGTTAGATTAGAGTCATTCGGAGGCCGATTCGCGAGGCAAGAGCTTGTTGAAGTAGAGATTTATACGGTTTGAGGTAAGTAACACTTCTAGACTTGGTTCTGAGGGTATGAATCCCTGAATTAAGTGTTATGTGGTTGGTGTTGAGGTGACATACATGCTAGGTGACGGACGTGTGGGCGTGCACCGTAAGAATTGTGGCTCGGTCAATTCCGTGGAACTGTGTAGTCAAATAATCTTGTTATTATCCATATATTCTCCATGTGTTAGAGAAATTGAGATGTGATTCATGTTAGAAATCATGCTTAGGCTATATGCTGGTACTGTTGCGACCCACAAAGGTCGTGTTATTGTTGAATTACTTGCTTAATTTGCAATTGTGTACTCAGTCACATCTATCATTTGCACATCATATCTCAATCTCTGTTGTCATATATTGATACATCATATTATCATTGTTTGGGCTGATTGTCATGATATTCGTGAGCCCGAGAGACTGGAAAGATTGATGACTGAGTGAGGCCGAGGGTCTGATTATGTGAATATTTATGGGATCGGGTTGCACGCCGCAACATGCTTTATTGATTCATGCCATGATTGGCTTATTTTAGCACTTGGGGCAGGATCCGTCCCTCCGGAGTTTGACTTACCAGCTGTGAGCGCATGTACCTACTGAGTGCGAGTGCAGAGCGATTGGGAGGACTGAGTGAATGTGAGGAATGAGTGACTGTGAGGAATGAGTGAATGTGAGGGATTGAGTGACTGAGAGGAATGAGTGAATTGATACTCCGAGAGTATGCATATGATTTTATCACTGTGTTGCATTACAATTGGCATGCATAATTGAGATGTAGATATAGAGATATATCATTCCTCATTTCAGTCATACTTGGCATTACCGTATTGTACATAAATTGATAAACTTGAAAGCATGTCTACATTTCTGTACTGTTAATTCTGTATTTGGACTGTACCTGTTGAGCTCGTTACTGCTTTCAGCCTAAGGTTAGTCTTATTACTCATTGAGTACATTGGGTCGGTTGTACTCATATTACACTTTGTATTTTATGTACAGATCCAGGTACTTCCGGGTACGGAGGTTGCTAGTGTTGGAGCTTATTCAGTTCGGAGACTATCGAGGTAGCTGCTTTGGTGTCCGCAGACCTTGACTCTTTTCCTTTTTCTTTTAGCTTCATTTATACTGTTCTACCTTCCTAGATAGTGTTTCAGCAGTCAGACCATGTTGTTGTATAGATGCTCATGTACATAGTGACACCCGGATTTTGGGAAATTCTGTATTGAGTTGTGATATTTTCTTTCAGTTAGTATGAGATTTTATTTACTTAAGCCTATTTTAGTATGTTTTGAATTAAAGATGCATATTTTGTGAGTTGTCAGCTTGCCTAGTATCGCGATAGACGTCATCACAGCACATGTAATTTTGGGTCGTGACAATTAACATTTATTAAAAGTCTTTCTTAAACTTATAGGGGTTCCATGGACTCTCTGCGCTTGCGTTTGTTTACTTATGACACAAACGAGGTGTAACATCCTTCCTCCAATTTTTGGACATATCGGGGTAACTTCTGATCTTTGATATTGTTGAGAACTTTAACTCATTATGCTTGGTTACATCATGCTATCGTCCCATTGCTTTCATACATGAATGCTACAATTATTCTTGAACATTTGACCCTTCTTTCCCCTTTTGTTTCTTATGCTGTCTTGTCTTTATTCCTGGTAACATAGAATCCTTCCGTAATACCATGAATTTGTGGATTTATGTACAACCACTAAAAGTTTCTCATACGACTTGTCCTTTTATTTCCTACATCTCATTCAATCCGCTCCTTCAATACCAAAACGTTAGTGTCGTGTAAACATATTCTACCTTCGAGGTGATCTCCATTTTGCCTCCTTCCCGAATGATTTGGCGTAGCCTTATATAGCCTAATCCGCTTATGTAGTCGTACCATTGAGTCCTCCACACATAAGGATACCCTGCCTTCACGTGTTAACTCTTTCTCTACTTGATACACCAATTCTTTGTTAGCTTTAGACTAGTAATCCGTTCGTTAGAACAATTTCATTCTTTAAGCTATCGGATGGTGAATCCTTATTCCTCTTCGTATCACATTTATAATGCTATTCCATTATCCTCATAGTGTAGATAATACGATGGTTCTATGTTGATAGACGAGACTCTTCTCATGTCCTCGTGAGTTCAAGGATTCTTACTAATCATCATGCACAATTCACTTAGCCACCTCTCTGAAAAGCTATGATATAAGTAGACTGTTGCATCCAAGTTTTCTTGAGGAAGGTGGACAAAGGTATCCGTAACTGAACACTTTTAGTAGTCCTAATTAAGGAATTATATTATATATCCGAACTGCTTACTATATCTCATCGTTTTCGTATAACCTTTTGTAACTTGTCCAGTGAAGTAGGCGGTTCTTGTTGAGCTCTTTATGACCTCCTCTGTAAGACCAGACTTTCCATATTCGTAGCCATCGATCGCTGACTCTATATCGTGATCATCGTATTTTGCCTTAACCCGCCATGATTTAGACGTTTTATACCCTTTTCTCCACATCGTCTTGTCAAAGTCATCGTCATCATGATATACTTTTGATGCTCCGAATAAAGTGGACAATAGACCTCAGTCCTATCCTTATCTCACCTCCCCCATCATAGTAGAAACACGTCTTCGGTCCTTATATCTATTACTCTTCTAATAACTTCAATCCCGTTATTGATCACTTCTTTAGATTAGACAAAATCTTCCGGTTAATATCCTTGCCTTCTTGGCTATAGAAGTAACTTCGCTATATTCTGGGTCACTATGTCCTCGCTGTATGCGTTTCCCGGCATATACTATATTGGGGGTATTATTGCTTCCGTCCAATTACATTCTGCAATTATACGTCTTCATAATTGGATCTTCATGCGTCAGAATATTCTGCAACACGTAGTCCTACCTCATCCAAGGACTTGCCTTACGATTTTGGTTGCTTGCTAATTAATCGCTTGCCGCTTTACGAGTAAATGTACATTAGCTCTATCCTAATCCACTTTATTTTAACCAAGCCGTCTTATGCATCTTCGCCCTTGATTTTACCGTTAATAGCCATCAATTTCTCATTCAGGTTGATTCTATCCCATTTCACATATAACTCAATCCTAGTTTCGTTACGTTCTGGATTCTTTGTACATGAAGTTCTATAAATCGTCTATTGGCTTCCTCTTCTATGTTACCATCCATGTTATAATATTCCGTCGTGGTTATTTCGGACACACAATCGGCTCTGACATCTCAAGACCCCTTGATCCTGAAGTTCAAAGGCTGAGATGCTCCTTTTCTGAATACCTTCTCTGATTCTCCCTAAAATGGGACTGATGGATGCTTTTTCACTTCCTCTATAAGAGATGATCCGGCAGTATTCTGAACCACAATGCCTCTATAGTATGAATCTATCAACTGGACTCTCTAGCTAGCTAATTGATGAAGTTCCTTTGACAATTCTTTCTTCTCGGGCTGCACCTTCACTCCGCTACCCATATATAATACCGACTTACCTTTATTTCAGCTCTTTCTCGTTCTGTCCTTCTCCTTTCATCACATTCATGTCTTACCCTCAAAGTCGACGTTGTTATTTAATAATTCTAATGGTTTAGAGTTGTACTACCCTCTGTCATTGCTCCCATTCGGACCATTCCTCGACTCATATTGGTACGACTAATTCAGAGTAATTGTACCATCTAGTTATTATCGTAATCCGCCTTTGATTCCAAGTGTTATAGTGATTATTCCTCTTCTATTTCTTCTTTAGGTGACCTATCATTGAGCATTCACCTTATAATCTCAAGCAGATTTTCCTATGGATTTATACCTCCCAATTTTTGCCTATCATTCTATTTAACATTCCTGTATATAAGGTGTCTGACTGTGTCCATCGTCAATTCGTCTCTTTTCCTTATCATTATACTCATGCGTCATGCTTTAAGATGGTTTCTAATCCCTTTTTGTCACGATTCTTCTATCTTTTCATCGTCAAACAAGGTACACTTCCGACTTTCCCCCCTTCAGGAAGTAGTTCAATAATCAATACTTATGTTTCAAAAATCTACTCGTCTTTCCATTTTCCGTAGGTCCATATTCTTGGAGGTTTGCGATTGATCTAAGGGTACAAAAACTTGTTGCGGCCAAACGCACACGCAAGTATACGCGATCGTCAAGTAATAAAGTGACTAAAAGTCGGATGTCGAGAAGAATTGTGATTAACAACAACAAACAACAACCCAGTATAATCCCACTAGTGGGGTTTGGGGAGGGTAATATGTATGCAGACCTTACCCCTACCCTGGGGTAGAGAGGCTGTTTCCGATAGACCCTCGGCGCCCTCCCTCCAAGAACTCCTCATCTTGTTCTTGGGGTGACTCGAACTCACAACCTCTTGGTTGGAAGTGGAGGGTGCTCACCACTAGAGCAATCCACTCTTGTCTAAATTAGACTATCCTAACTATCTAAACAAGAATTAAAACTAGAAGTATTTGATTCTAAACTAATTAAAATATATAAAAACAAATAATGAACTTTGAACAGAGGAAGATTAGATTTTTATGTTATCAATGTTACGATCCAGGGTTATGGGCTATCTAACATTCCTACTGTATTCTTCAATTGAATTGACTGACTAATTCATCTAGTTCATTGGTTAACAGGGTTAATATTGCTCATAAGAATCTGTCGAGTTCTTACTCGCCTATTCAACCTAACCTAACGCCTATATGTCTATGGAATTAGAACTAACGAGAATGCATTTATAATTCATGTACATCAACCAAGCAAGCAATTAGGTATATGTCTATCCTAACTGTGAATCCGTTCCCCGATGCCCAGGTTCAAGAACTTGCTCTACTCAATCCTATGTGCAATCTAGAATTTCCACTTTTGAGTTCAATTCTAGATTCGTATATAGTATTCAATAGGTGATCAAGCAATTAAATAATTAAGCACAAGATTGAATAAATATACTAATATGATAAATCAAGATAGAAAAATCAATATTTGAATGGCAATAGTCATGAAAGAACCACAACCCTAGAACATGAAGTTTAGCTCCACATAGACATGGTAGCCAAACAACAAATCATACAAAGAAACATAAAAATTACTAAGTTTGGTGGAAGAAAAGATGAAACCCGGCCTCCACGGCGGCTATGTGCTCTCCCTTGGTCAAAAGTTACTCTAAAAAATGTTCGCCCCTTTGTCCAAAACAGGTTTAGAACCCCTTTTATACGACTTGGGGGTGTGTAAGGCCGAAATAACCAAGACCCGGGCGAAATAGGACAAGTCCCCGTCAGCAGCGCCCAGGGTAGCGTGGGGAGCTAGCCCTGGCGCCGGATATTTTATGCTTCTGGAAACTGGGCCACAGGTAGCGCCCCTCGCTGCCTGTGGCGCTCAAATGTGCACTTTTGCCTTTTCTTCCCATTTTCTCTCCAATTTGCACACTTTCATCCCAAATTGCATCTGAATGATTCCTACACATAGAAATACCACAAATTAGCACAAATCATTATATTATACATCCGAAATCTACGAGACATGAGCACAATACGAGGCAATATACTTAAAAATATACATACTTTAAGTTGAATATCAGTAACTATTTGTCTTCTGGGCCAATATGTCGAGGTGCATACACACATAGAAGGTCACATATTCTTACGGGCATACTGGTTTTGAATGGGCTTAACCTTCTGTCCTCTTTCCATTAATCGTCTTTCTCCTTCTACTCATTAACTCATTCATCATTGTAATAGTATCTAGTACAAGATTCCTTCTTAATAAAGTCCATCCTGAGTTGACGTCTCTCTGTTGCATAATCGTTTGACCTTCTGGTAGGTCTCCTTCGGATTACTAGTTCATCGATAATGAAGAACGTAACTTACATCACTTTGTAATTTCGAACTCATTCACATCATATCCTTCACAGATTTCGGTTCTATATTTCATGTTTTATTGCCCCTAATCTTATTTTAAATGGTCTTTGCCAAGCATCTCTTACTTTCTCCCTTAACTACTCAATCTTGCATTTCTTACTTGATGATCCTATAGTCATAAAACTTTCTAGAGGATATTTTCCGCATCTTAGTCTTACCTTTCACCTTATACATTCCTCCATGATAGTTCATGCTCCTAATATCCATATACTCATATAACTTCATGATATTTTTGCCAATATTGAACTATGGGTAAGAAAGCTTCCGTGAATATATAACTCGTTGAGTAACATATGCCGTCCTTCAGCCTTTTCTAACCATTTTGATTTCATTGATACTCAGTACAACATAACTACCTTGCACGAATCTTACAATTTCATATCGTATCATCATGGACATTAAGCATCGCAATCCTTATAATCCACACTCTTTTCCTATTCCGTCATTTGTGTTTTACCTTTTTGCTTATAGGCCATTCGTATAAATAGAACATAAGTGTCGTACTGAAACATATACATATCCTTCTCATATCATTCCATATAAGAAAATACAACTTTTGTTTAGTCAGACCGTTGCCTTATTAATCAAGCATCTCTAAGGTTGCTAACCAATCACCACATAAACGTGGTCTTTTAATATTATCCGATCAAAAGTACCATCTAAGTTTCTCTTTCTAGCTTTACTCATTTCCCTCTTTTAGGCCTCATCTACAATGCTCTAAAAGCTATCTTTATAATTTAACATATGACATTTCAATATCACACTCATGTATATACATATATTTTATCAAAACGGTAAATATACCTTCCATCATAAGTCACCCTAATCGTGGGATCCCGATGCATGTGAATCTTGCCATAGCCCAACCCTGGAGCCATGATCTGGAACAAACTAATCTAACATAGGTTGTGGATGTCCTCCAACCTATTGTCCTTCTACTTGCTGCCTCTCGCCGCCCGGGAATCCTACGAAAATATTCACTATTTTGAATCTCATAGTCTGACCACTGCCCTCATCTAGTTCTTCTTTTGTAGATGCTTGCGAGTCCTATTTAAGTGACTCCCAAGATTGTATACTTCTCAATTCCTCAAAAGAACCCGCACCCTCTGGTTCCGTATTATAATACGAGGTCCGGGGATCAACCGATCTAGTCAACACTTGCGCTGCCCTCCTTACTTCTCGCTCAATTGGGTCCACAAGGGAAACTGGTGATACTAGAGCTCTTCCTTTTCCTGGATCCTCTAATGCCATCAGGGTCATACCATCAGGGTCAGACTCTCCCGTCGTGGTGACTTATCCTGCATCTCAGACGGATTCGTCTCGATAGAAGACATCATCTCAGACAGGTCTGTCTCAATAGAGTAACTTGCTCCCTCTCTCGGATCATCCGTAGTCTTTTCCGTATAATTCATCTCCTGAATATAAAACAAATAAGGCCAGGGTTAAGAATTGCATCTCCTATGACTTGACTTTATCATACAATCTAGATCATAAAAGAAGATAACCATCCTAAACACCCCACAACCTCCTGTTTATAAGTGTGGCACACAACAGACCCATAAACAAGACTCTACTAGATACGGCTTGTAGACATTCCTAGGACAGACCTGCTCTGATACCAAGTTTGTCATAACCTAAATCAGAGGGCTGCAACGGGCACCCGAGACTTATTTGCCGGGCACCACCATAACGTACATCCAAAATCATACTAACATACATAAGTGGGCCAAGAGGGCCGTCATGAGACAATTTGAGTAGAACATAAGGAATATTCGACAAAAAATGACCCTAACCTGATATACATAAGATATACGAGCCTACAAGGCTGACATGGACATCTGTATGTCAAACTATAGGCCGACATGGCCTTACAAAACATCTATATACATGACATCTATCTACAAGCTTCTAAAGAGTATGTAAACGTCATAAGGTTGGGACAGGGCCCTACTGTTACGCCCCGTTTTTGCAAGCCTTTAAGAGTTAACATTCAGGGACGAATGTTTCTAAGGAGGGAAGGATGTTACACCCCGTACTTCAGACGTCACTATCATTATAAGATTATCTAATGTAAGCTTAAAAAAGATGAAATTCTTCTACAAGGATAAGGAAGGTTTATCGAAGTCTTAAGTAAGTTAAGATGAATGAGACTTGAAAAAAAAAACAAATGAGATAATTATTATATTCTGTGCATCCCAAAGTGACGTATAATGAATATGAGACTTGTTAATCATGATTTAAATGAGTGTACAGTAATAATATGACTATATATGATGTTTGAATATAAAATATCAAGTTTGGGAGAAATCGGATTTAACTTACAGAAAATCGAGTTAAGATTTACCTTGTAACGAGCCGTTTTGAGAAATTAAATACATAAGCTTTTTGGCCTCTTGTGCTGCTGATTTATGGAGTTTGTAAGGATAAAGGGCGTGGAGAAACGCCATATGTTGTAGGGTAGTGGGCTGGTCGCTCGTCGTTACAATTTCAGGCTAATTGATAACTTATTGATTGGGTGTGTTATGGTATATTTGGGGTTTTTGTTGTATTGAA
This sequence comes from Nicotiana tomentosiformis, assembly GCF_000390325.3. Classification (NCBI taxonomy): domain Eukaryota; kingdom Viridiplantae; phylum Streptophyta; class Magnoliopsida; order Solanales; family Solanaceae; genus Nicotiana; species Nicotiana tomentosiformis. The sequence continues at coordinate 59,253,584 of NC_090823.1, forward strand.
GGTCCCAAATTGTAGTTGGTTTGTTTTTGAGTTGCTGATTGTATGGTGATTGTATCTCGCCTATAATAGGCTTGAGGGAGCAGTAAAATCAGGGGAAATGCTGCCCGTTTTATTTAGAATCAAGTTATCGTTTGAGATACGTGATATACTAGCACCATCTAAGTTGTACATATATTTCTTTGTTATAGGGATGGCGCGCTAGTTGTCATAAGCTTGTTGTTGAGTTTAATTGACGACTTGAGGTATGTTAAAACTATCCCTTCTTCCCATTTGGCATGATCCATATGATACAAACGAAACGAGTAAATGCACAACTTTTATAAATGGCTCTATTCATAGAAGTATTAGGAGTGCCTATGTTCTTGATTCCTCATCTGTTCTATTATTTTATTATCTGTTCATGGGTCTTAGAAAAATACGTAAGTTGATAAAGTTTATCCGAGAGATCTTATTGACTTACTTCATTATGCATTGTATTCATTTATACATGTACATTGACCCTGACCAGATGGCGTTATATACACGTATATTATATGCATATGGGATATGGGTAAAGGTTATGGCATTATATACGCACCACCACCTGATCAACTGGTATACATTGATGATTTCACCCACAGAGGATGAGATGATATGATGGGATGCCTTCAAAGGCTTGATGATGTTAGGTACGCATATACCTATGCATGATGTGACATTTATATGCATATGCATGACATTATAAATGTTTCATGATTCACATAGTTATTCAGACTTACAGGTTGAGTTCTTTACTCCATGTTTCTTTCATATTTTTTATATACTGTTTTCATGCTTTACATACTCGGTACTTTAATTGTACTGACGTCCCTTTTGCCTGGAGACGCTGCGTTTAATGCCCGCAAGTCCCGATAGACAGGTTGAGAGTCCTCCTAGTAGGCTATCAGCTCAGCGAAAGGTGTTGGTGCTCTTAGAGGCTTGTAGACATATGTCATGTATATGAATACTTGTATGGCCTTGTCTGCCTATGTTTTGCGGGTAAAAATGATCATGTCGGCCTTATAGGCCCATATGTCACATGTATAAGTTTGTATTATGTAAGGCCCCGTAAACCTTTTCTTAAAAACTCGGGTTTCATGATGCCAAAGTGGGCGTAGAGGTTAATAACAGTAGAAATTCTTCGGACTTTTTTGGTTGATCAGTGCGTTGGGAGTTGAAAAAAAAATGTTGGGTAGAAGTATGCATTTCTGTGTCCATTCTGAGGCCGCAGAACCACTCTGCGGACCGCAGACTGGTCGCAGAGTGGGGCAAGTTTCTGGGCATTTGTTATGTCAATTTTGCGGCCATTATGTGACCGCATAACCATCTTGCGGGCCGCATTCTTGTCGCATATCCCGCATTGGGATTTTTCGGAGGGAGGTTCTGCGGTGCACTATGCGACCGCATAATCGTTCTGCGGTGCATTATGCGACCGCAGAACAGGTCTGTGGGCTGCATAGTGACCGCATACCAGATTAGTTCTTTTCCAGTTCTGGCCCCCCATTTTCACGATCATTATGCGGACCGCATAACCATTATGCTGTTGCATATGAGACCGCAGAATCCGCTCCAGAGCTTCATTTTTGGGGTTTTTAAACCCGACCCTATTTCATTAAAACACACCCCATGGACCATTTTGAGCATATTTTCTGATATTTTTAGAGTAAGAGAGAGGGTCCTAGAGGGAGAAGTGATCTTCAGCAAATTGTTCTTCTATTCTCACTTAAATCTTGAAGATTATCAAGAGAGGCACCTAGATCTTCTTCCTAAGAGGTAAGATTCTATCACCCAAACTCTTAATTTCAAAATGTAACTAGAATGGGCCATTAGTAAGGTAATTCATGGGGATGGGAGTGCTTACCTTGCATGCATGTATCCTTGTAGTATGTGAAAAGATTGTGAGCTAAAAAAGATAGAGAATGGGTTAGGGAAGGATGGAATTCTCCACAAAAAGGGCCTTAAAGCATTGATGCACACCTAGTGTTTGATAGTATGCTCAAATGAGCTAAAACCATGTTCATCTTTCTGATTTTGGTTCAATTTTGTTATATTGCTAAAATAGATTGAAGTTGCTAATAGTCTGAAACATCTTAGAGTTTTAAGAGGCTCAATTGAGGTATGTTGGCTAAACCCCCTTCTTCTTAGAATCGAATTCCACGGTGTTCATGTAATTGGAGTAAGTCCTTGATCATTATTGAATTGGCTTTTCCTAATGTGGTTGTGCTGAAGGATGTTTGTTCAATGTTTATGCTAAATGCTTCATCATGTCATCTTGCCATTTGAGAATATGTTCAAAATGTGGAATATGTGTTAGGAATGTTAAGACTTCATGTCAAGATTGAAATAAAGGTTGTTTTGCCAAATTGTATGTAAGGCCCCTATGTGCCTGAGATTTCCCAAATTGCTCATATGTGAATTAATGTCTTGAATGGGAAGCCCTATTGATGATGGTAATGATAATGATATTTGAAGGTGGAAAAGGGAACTGGAATTATGAAATACGGCCTAGCACCAAGAATAACTTTATAATTGGGGCCACTCGTGCCATTATATTGAAAGTAGGGGAAAGAAATATGAATTGAGATGACAGATTGAATATGGGTGATGTCTCAAATGAGATGGCCTAGCCGATCGGGTGGAGATCAGACTCCGTGTAAGAACACCGTGGTATTATGGATGAAATTGAGAAAATGGTTGATGTCTCAAATGAGATGGCCTAGCCGATTGGGCCGTGATCGGACGCCATGCCGCACACATGGTGGCACTGTGCTGGAAATTATAATGAAATTGTGGTAATGTCTCAAATGAGATGGCCTAGCCGATCGGGCCGAGATCGAACTTCGTGTAAGAATACAGAGGTTTTGTGAATTGTGGAATATCGGTACTAAAGTTCACCCAACCTAATAATATGGAAATCGTCTTGAAAACGTATATGATTCTTAACTTGTTGTTTTACTATCATTTGAAGCCCTTATTGAATTCTTGACTGTTCCTCTTGTATTATTATTCATTCTATTGAGTTGGTGTTTAGCTTTACATACTAGTGCTATTCGACGGTACTAACGTCCCTTTTGCCGGGGGCGCTGCATCTTTAAATGGATGCAGGTGGTTACATAGCAGACAATGTTGATCACAGAAGTGCTGCATCCTCTTCTCAGCGGACTCGGTGAGCCCTATTTCATTCAGGGGTCATGTATTGTACCTTTTGTTTATATCATGGTCACTTTTTGAGGTATAGCCGGGGCCTTGTTGCCGACACCATCTTTACTCTCTTTTGTATCTTTAGAGGCTCCGTAGACACTATGTGAGTTGTATATGGGTGTTGGGAATGTTAAACAAGTTATGTTGTGTTTGATCACTTGTTCCGCTTGAACTATAAGAAATGTGTATTTTGAGACTTAAAGGTGCATTGACTAATGAAATGATTTAGGATTGTATGAATGAGATTCCTACTGTATAATTAATGAAATCACGACTTTTCTTGATCATGAGTTAATTGGGTAGAAAGTATCTAACAGGCTTGCTCGGCTGGGTTCACTCGATTGAGTGCCGGTCGAGCTTCCCAAGGTTGGGGCATGACATATTCCATATTGGGTTGTCCTATATCGAGTATCCCCTTATGTTTTATTCTGGTTATATTATGACGGCCCTCCTGGCCCATTTACCCATGATGGTATAATAAGAAAGATACGTTACATTGGTGCTCGGTTGGGTAAAGTACCGGGTGCCTGTCGCGGCCCATCGGTTTGGGTCGTGACACCTGCCATGCCCATAAACCTGTATACATAAATAGACTGACTCATAGAAGCAACTACGGAGCAAATGGAGTGCAACAAAACCTTCTGCTGAGCTGGCAACCTACTGGGGTACTGTCAACCCGTCTATTAGGACCCGCGGACATGAAACATAGTGTCCCAAGGAAAAGGAACGTCAGTACGAATAAAGTACCGAGTATGTAAGACAGATAACAACATAAGGAAAGACATCAATATAATATAGGAATAAGAAACTCAACCTCGGCTCTGTATTTCCACTGTAGGCCATGATATGGATGAATACAGTATATACGTGCATATAGCACCATCTTATATATATATATATATATATATATATATATATGAGTCTGTGTGCATCATCAACATCATTATAATATCCACCTGATAAGGGGTGCATCTATAGCGCCGTTGTACCATATATATGCATGTATAATGCTATCGGAGCCACACACAGACTCATATATATATATATATATATATATATATGAGTCTGTGTGTGTGTGTGTGTGTGTGTGTGTGTGTGTGTGTGTGTGCGCACGCACGCGCAAGAGCCATAAAGAGACGTCATCATCTTATCGGATTGACGTAAGGTCGTTACACCTCCGATTATTATTATGGAACTAACATTGTCAATATATGTTTCAATAAGAGTCAAGATCAATGCCATGAATCAGAAATACATCATAAAAGAAAATGAACGTAAGCTTCATACATTTACTAAGAATAGAGTCATTTATAAGTATCATTCAGCCCTTTACGTTTCGTTCGTAGGAATCATGCCAAAAGAATGAAAGAAGGTGACTTAACATACCTTGTAATCTCCTCTCCAATAAACCACCAAGCTTAACACATTCTTCTTGTGTCTACAATAAGTAAACTGATATTTTCATCATATAAATGTTGAACCATCATGTTTTGCTAACCATATTTCCTACGAGATAACGGGCAGCACCTCCCATGTTTATACTACATCCTATAGACCACTAAGGGTCATCAAACAACCCAACAACAACAATAAAATTCAATATAAGCTTTCCCATTACTTCAACAACCATATTGAGCGACAAGCTGGATTTATGAATAACGAACATAATATGAATTCAATACTTGTTTCCTAAATCTATGTGCATTACTTATGACATTATACTTAGGCTTACCATATCATTTATATCTCAAAACATCCAAAAAACAAGCTTCAAAACAGTCCACACGCCTACACTTCAACCTTCACTTTCAATTCATAATTTTTATATGTTTTCTTCTTCATTTCACTTAATTAATACATGAATAATTTTAACAACAGCATCCACAATACAATCATGTTATATTCCATAATTTCCAGCCATCACAAATCATATATATCACCTCAAAACAGCCCAACAAAATAGTAGCCATATCTTAAGCTATTTCAATGATTTCTTGTAGTATTTTGCTTCAAACAACCTCACCAACATGGAAATAGGCTTAAGCATAACCAAAGGGATGTTAAACATACCTTAAAAAGTAAATATCATTTGAAATATGCAGCTGGTTCAACTTCCAATCACCCTTAATCACAACACAACCCTATAGAGTTGTTCTTCCTAACTAAGGTTAACTTTTGAGTTTGAATTTGGATATAATCAATTGGATTTGCTCTTGGACCTTCATGAATCTGTTAAAGAGGGTTGGGGGTGTGGAGATGAAGTTGGGCTTCAAATAATAAAAAATTATCCTTAGAACTCTTTTAAAGCATCATAAAGTCGGCCACCGCCTTAAATGGGCCCCGTAACTGGCTTCCTATGCAGTCTCGCAAAATGCAAATATCTCTCTACTGCGATGTTGTATCGACAAATAATTTAATGCTTTAAAAACTAGACTCGTAGACCTCTAATTTGGTGGATGGAATACCCTGCAAATCCAAGTATATTGAGAGAAACTTTCAGTGACATTAAACCCAAATTTCAGCAAAATTTACGAACGTAACTCGCGATACTTTTCGTTGACTTTTATTTTACAACTTGCTTGACTTCAAACATAACATACAAATATTATATGATTCAACTACCTTAAAGTATGACCTCCTTATAAACCCTGAAAGTATGGGTTATAACATATTTGATTCGTTTAACCTCGAAACTTTATAGTACATGCTTAACATTTGTTAAAAGTCTTTCTTAACCTTATAGGGGTTCCATGGCCTCTCTAGGCTTACGTTAGTTTACTTATGACAAAAACGATGCGACAATTTATGAGGTGTAACAAAATTGTATCACACAAGTAAGATCACTAAAGATATCCGAGATAACACGTGAACGGTATATAGAAATGGTGATATAACACGTGGATATAATATCATGACTGAAGAAAGTACAACTACAATCAAGGAAAAAACTCAACGTAGCAAAAATAACCCTATCATGTCTCAAACTGATATGCATATAGCCTAGATATGATTTCTAACATGAAAAATAGCTCAACTAGTCATACAAGTAGGGGAAACACGGTAAAACGAAGGCATGATAGCAAAACAAGGCACACAGTAGCCTAAAGTCTACCAGGATCATGAATAACCATGGTTTACGCATATACGCTCGTCACCACGTACGTGCGTCACCCCTAACACATACAAAGCAATCGTAGACTATAGGAAAAATACTCTATAGGCAAGATACTTACCACAATGTGTGAGAATAAATACTCCAAAAAGCCCTTGCATCTCGAATCAACCTCTGAACGAGTCAAATCTAGCCAAAAACAATTCAATAATATCAAACAGGGCTATAGGAATCGATTCCAAGTAATAAAGCTCCAATCTTTATCAAATTTCAAAATGTCAACCCGAGCTTAATTCCCGAAACCAGACAAAAGTCACTAATCTCGACTACCCATTCGAATACGAGTCTAAATATGCAAGTTTTATCCAAATCCGACTCCACATCGGGGTTCAAATATCCATTTTGACTCTCCAAAAAACATAATTAACATCCCCAAATTTCTCTATGAAATCCCATAATATATGTGTAATAATCCATGGAGAAATAAGATATAATGTTAAAATCAAGTAAAAATCACTTACCCTCTTGCCTTTTGTGAAAATCACCTTAAACAAATGACCCTCAGTGATACCCTTCACGAAGCACAAAAATCCTCAACGTCTAGTTAACCCTTCACGAACACGACTTATATATTGCGAACGCCGATGCTCAAAATCCACAGGCCTAGTCAAATTCAATCAACCCATCGCGAACGCGAAGGCCTAGCTCCAATCGGCTCCCCGCCCGGCTCTCCACTACGTGACTACGAGCTCGTCGCCTATGAACACAAAGACCAACGTCTCCAACACTTCGCGAATGAGACTCCCTATTCGTGAGTGCGATTCGCTATTCGCGAACGTGAAGGACGAAAACTCATCTTCCCAAAAAGACTCTTTGCGATCGCGAAACACACCAGACACTAGCAGAAAATTTGCAATCCAACCAAGTTCAGGGTGGTCCAAAACCCAGCCGAGCCACCCGGGATCCCGTCCAATTATACCAACAAGTTTGTAAACACTACCCGCACCTATCCAAAACCTCCAAAAACATGTAATATCACCATATTTACATAAAGAACCTATCCAACCTAGACTCTTTTTGTTATTTCTATCAAACCAACTCGGAATGCAACCAAACTTTAGACACAAGTCCCAAATTACATAAAGAACCTACTCAGAATTCTGGAATAACAATACAACCCCAATAGCCTCAACCATTCAAATCTTCAACTTTCCAACTTTCGTCAATTAGAGCCAAATCACCCTAGGAGCCTCCAAATCCAAATACAGACATATTCTGTAAGGCCCCATAAAATTTTGCAAAGGAATTTAAGGTTTCATGGTGTTGAGGTAGGCTTACGTGTTTGAAGGTTGTAGAAATTTTTTGAAATTTTCTGCTGAGGAGTTAATGGAATTTTTTGGCAGAAAAAGGCAATTCTACGGTCTATTTCGCGACCGCAGAACCGTTTTGGAGGCAGCATAATGGTCGCAAAGTTGAGAGGGAGTTATTGAATTTTGAAAGTTGTTTTGCGCCCATTCTTCGGTCGCATAATTCATTCTACGACCACATAAGTGGTCTGTGGACGGCAGAATGGCCGTAGACCTGACCAGTCTAGCCCATATTTTTGAGGACCATTTTGCGGTCCAGTTTGAAGACTGCAGACCTTTTCTGCAGTCAATTATGCGACCGCAGACCTGATTTTGAAGGGTCTATTTTCTGATTTTTATAACCCGATCCCATTTTAATAAATAGACTTTGGGGCTTATTTTGGAGCAATTATCTGATAATTTTAGAGAGAGGTGAGAGCATTTTAGAGAGAGAAGGAGGAAACTTAACACGCAAATCATCCAATTTTGCACCAACCTTCAAGAATCAAGGAAACCAATCATTAGATTATCATATATCCGGGTAAGACCTTGTCCTAAAACCTTCATGCAATTGTTATAGGTTTAATTAGGTTATGGGGTTGGAAATAGGCCACACATGTGTGAATAGGTTGTAGTCTGTTGGTTTAATGAACTAGTTTGGGTGGTTTATTGTTGAAATTGGTTAAGGAAGGAAGAGATTACCATTTTAGAGCTTTGTAGTCCATTTTGCATACTAGGTGTTCGACAAAATTCCTAAGAGAGTTACACCATGTGAATCCTTCTAATTATTATCCGACTTTCGTTATCTTCCTATAGATTGTTATTGCTAGAAGTGTTGGGACATTTTAGTAACTTAAGGAAATCTCAAACAAGGTATGTTGGCTATACTTCTCTCTTAGAATCGAATTCCATAATGTTCCCGTAAGTTTTAAGTATGGTTGTCTCAAGTTCCTAATTCCTATGTTCCGGGTTATCCCTTATAAACTTGACTATTACGAATGAGCCTTATGTCAAAAGATATATGTTCAAAGTATGGGTTGCATATTAAAATGTTATGGTTTTGAGTCGTGTTTCAAATGAAAGCTAGTCTGCCAAATTGTGTGAGAAAAACTCGATATGCTTAAGACTCTTAATTGATCATATGTGTACCTAAAGTCTTGATTGAAAATATCTTCTTGTTGATAATCTATAAAGATGCTTGAAAATGAAATAAGTGAATTGGGGATATAGAGTGTGGCCAACGTGCCAAGAATGAAAGTTATACTTGTGGCTAGTGGTGCCAATGAAATTAGATAATGGGAGAGAGGTTAAGAAATAAGCCTTGATTCAACTATTTTAAAATGACTTCGAAACTAGAATTGCCTAGAAGCTTATGCACTCAAGTCATGCCCATATGTGGCTGTTTTAACTAATGCTATGCTTTGTAAGTATTCTCAATGTGTTTTGCGTTCTTACATATTCGTGAGTGGAAATTATGTATTGCCCTTTTTTTGGGGGAAAAGTATTTCAAGGATAAATGGTGTGCTACATGTTTATGATTTTAACTTGCGCTTCGATTGCCAATCATTTTACTCTATTTCTTGGAAAAAAATCTATTATGCTTAAATTCTTCATTTTCAATGAACTTAAAGTTGTGATTTCCGGGATATTATATGTGTTGATATTTGTGATGATGATCCACAGAAGGAAAGATATGAAGGTGTGGAAATTGAAATACGGCCACTGTGCCTTGAATAAAGAATCTTGTGAATGGACAAAAGAGCCAAGAAAATATTATTGTTGTGATTGGTTGAAATTACTAGTGGATATTTATACAATATGAAAGATGATGAGGTAAATATATATTTGTGCTTTTGTTTCTCTTGTGTGCAAACTAAAAATATTTTTGGGAGTATCATTAGTAAACTGAGGAAGGGTGGGTCATAAGGCCCATACCCGTAACTACATGTGCTGGTGTAGGAGTGGGTTCTGATTATTCCTCTTATTTGGGATGATATTATTCCCCTTAATTGGGATGAGATTGAAAATAGCTGTGATTTGGAAAAGTCAACCCACACGGCATATGTGGGGAGGCGTCCTAGCTGATCGGGTGGAGATCGGACATCATGTTGCGCACATGGTGGTACTACTCTTGGTAACACCTTTCTTTCGCACTACATGTCAAACCACATTGTTCGTGGGGAGATGGCCTAGCCGATCGGACGTGATCAGACTTCGTGCTAAAATCATGGTGGTATATCGGTACTAATGATCTCCCAACGAAAAATATATATTATTTTCGTATTTTAAAAATTAGTATGTTTTAACTGGGCATTTGGATATTGTTGATTGTTACATGTTGTTTCTCTGGTTATCCCTTTCTTATATTGGCATTCTATTTTGAAAGAGGACATTTAGCTTTACATTCTAGTACTATTCCATATGTACTAACGTCCCTTTTGCCGGGAGCGCTGCATCTTCAATGGATGCATGTGGTTCATCAGCGGGCAACTTTGGTCCTCGTTAGCAGTTACTCCCTATTCAGCAGGTTTTGGTGAGCCCTACTCTATTCCGGGATTGATGTCATTTGATGTTGTACTGTCTATTTTAAGGTATAGCCGGGGCCTTATTGCCGGCATTTTCATATTACTCTTCTGTTGTACTTAGAGGCTCCGTAGACAGGTTGTGGGTGGTGTTTGATGAGGGGAATTGAACTAGAAATGTTGGTATTTGGCAAACATGTTTTTCATTATATCTATAAAATTGTAATATTTTATAAATTATAAATGGAACTGCTAATGAAAATGAAATGGGAGTTGCTAATAAAATCTTTTCAGTATTTTATTAATGGAGTATATCTCCTCTTTATTCATGGATGAGTTTGGGTAGAAGAAAATCTAACAGGCTTGCTCGGACGGGTCCACTCGGTTGAGCGCTGGTCGCGCTCCCCGAGTTCGGGGTTTGACATATTCCTAATTCCAAAATTACCATAGGAACCTATTGGAACCATCAAAACACCATTCCGAGATTGTTTACACAAACGTCAAACCTTCATCAACTCTCATAACTTAAGCTTCCAACGATTGAACGAAGTGCTCCAATTAACTCCAAAACTTTCCCGAAACCAAACCAACAGTCCCCGCAAGTTATAAAATAATAAATAAGTATTGCATCCAAGCGCACACGCAAATATATGCGATCGTCAAGTAATAAAGTGACTACAAGTAGGATTTCAAACCCACGAGAACTTGTTATTAACTATTAGCTAAATTAGAATATCCCAATTATCTAAAAAAGAATTAAATTTAGAAGTGTTTGACTCTAAAGTAACTAAAATAAAGGAAAAACAAATAGTGAATTTTGAACAAAGAAAAAGTAGATTTTTATGTTATCAATGCGATGAAAATGATCTAGGGTCATGAGCTATCTAACAATCCTATTATATTCTTTAATTGAATTGACTAATTAATTTATTTGTTTTATTGGTTGACATGGTTAATATTGCTCGTAAGAATCTATCGAGTTCTTACTTCCATAGTCAAGCCAACCTAACACCTATATTTCTATAGATTTAGAATCAACAAGAATGCATTCATAATTTCAGTATAATAACCAAGCAAGGCAATTAGCATATGTCTATTATAATCGCGAATCCATTCCCCGATGAACGGGTTCAAAAACTTGCTCTACTCAATCTTATATGCTATCTAGAATTCCCACTTTCGAGTTCAACTCTAGATTCGTAGATATTATTCAATTGATGATCAAGCAATCAAATAATTAAGCGAAAGATTGAATAAATAAACTAATACGATAAATCAAGAAATCAAAATCAATAATCGAATAACAATATTCATGGAAGAACCACAACCCTAGAACGTGAAGTTTAGCTCCACATAGACATGGTAGCCAAACAACAAATCATCCAAAGAAACATAAAAATTACTATGGTTTGTGGAAGAAAAGATGAAACCGGCCTCCACTTGTTGTGGCCAAACGCACACGCAATCATACGCGGTCGTCAAGTAATAAAGTAACTAAAAGTCAGATACCTTTTGCGCTTACTTGGCATTTGTTGTGTTTTGCACTGCATAACAGCGTGTGAAACGTTTCAGAATACCTTTTTATATCTTTTTCTGTTTTCTCTTTCTTTCCTTTTGTTTTCTTTCTCTTTCTTTCTTTTTCTTTTCTTTTTTCTCTTTCTTGTTTTCTTCTTCCTCATCTCTTCTTCATTAGCCATATTTACTTTTCCCACCACATCTCATCTTCAACACAACGACAATTTTTATCTCTGCTTTATCTCCCTCCCTTTCACACTCTCACTTTTCCTCGGATCTTCTCTCTCAAGATTTGAAATACCTTTAAATTCTAAATCTGTTAAAGCACCATCTCATTATTTTTATTATTTTGTATATCTGATTTGGTTATTATCTATACTTTGTTAATTATTTTTGGGCTTTTAGCGCAGTTCAAAAATCCAAAGTTCCATTTTAGTCACATCGATGGTCCGAAAATAGCGATTCCCAGCTGGCTTTCCGCCAAAACTATCACCGAGAAAGATGGGGGATGCTAGTCCAATCTATTTTGCTTTGGGTAAAGTTTGGGTTATATTTTTCTCAATTGAAATTAATATTTTTTTAGGTGGCCGGTAGATAAATTTTTCCATATAAAAGAGAACTTTATTGGAGAAGTTGTTGGCATTAAATTGTTTTTAATGGAGGTCTGAGTAGTGGGGTAAAAAAACTGGGAACGAGAAGATTTCTATTGTCAATGGTATAAATGGTTTGGTCGTTAATGGTGGCAAGTTCTATAAAGAAGAAGAAGAAGAAAATAAAAAAGTAATAGAAAAGAGAAGAGAAAATAAAGAAAGGAAAATAAAAATAAAATAATGATCAAAATAGTATTAAACGGAGAAAATTACGTGGAAAAATTTGATTGGAGCTTGCATTACACTTTTCTTTTAAGAGTGGTGCTAGTTATAAAAAGGTGGTATATATTACACTTCTAACAAGAACAAGCGGGTCTTAGGATCCCCAGAAAGCATAAGGGTGCAACTGATAAAATGAGACAATCTCAGGGGGGTAATTATGTATTATCCCTTTAGAGTGTTTGAGTCTAAACTAACTAAAATAAAGGAAAAATAAATAATGAATTTTGAACGTAGAAAAAGCAGAGTTTTATGTTATCAATGCGATGAAAACGATCTAGGGTCATGTGCTATCTAACAATCCTATTGTATTCTTTAATTGAATTGACTAATTAATTTATCTGGTTTATTTGTTGACATGGTTAATATTACTTGTAACTATCTATCGAGGTCTTACTTGCTTAATCAAGCTAACCTAACACCTATATATATATAGATTTAGAATCAACAAGAATGCATTCATAATTCCAGTATAATAACCAAGCAAGGCAATTAGCATATGTCTATCCTAATCGCAAATCCATTCCCCGATGCCCGGGTTCAAAAAATTGCTCTACTCAATCCTATATGCAATCAAGAATTTCCACTTTTGAGTTCAACTCTAGTTTCGTATGTAGTATTCAATTGATGAACAAGCAATCAAATAATTAAGCGCAGGATTGAATAAATAAACTAACACTATAAATCAAGAAATCAAAATCAATATTCGAATAACAATATTCATGAAAGAACCACAACCCTAGAACATGAAGTTTAGCTCCACATAGACATGGTAGCCAAATAACAAATCATCCAAAGAAACATAAAAATTACTAAGGTTGGTGGAACAAAAGATGCAATCCGGCCTCCACGACAGCTTGTGTTCTCTCTTGGTCGAATTCCCCTCTCATAAACGTCCAACCCCCATTTTAGACATGTTTATGGAGTATTTATAGGATAGGGTAGAAGTCTCCAAGTTCAAAACTAAGTAGAAAATAATTTATTCGCGGACTGGGGGACCAGTCCTTAAGCCAGGCGAGGCCTGGTCTATAGCGCGCCATAGACCAGGCTGGGCGAGGTCTGGGGCAGGGCTGAGCGTGCCTCTAGCCAAGCGGGGCGATGTCTGGGGCAAGGTACCCTTGCCTTGCTCCGATTTTATCCTTTTCTTGCTCTTTTCTTCTGTCTTCAACATCTTTTCATGCAACATTTATTTCTTTATGCACTCCAATGATACTACACATAAAAATAAGTCAACTAAGTTCAAACATCGCACATTAAATCATTAAAACACCAAAATATAAGGTGAGTAATGCACTAAAAATATACATTTATAGCCAGACATCAATAATCATACATGAAGCATCAAATAGGGGAACGAGGCTCAAATTCACAAAATGACCGATCGTACCATTACATCCATGCAAGAGTAGCTTTCCCTTAAGCCCTTACTCTTGAACTACAACCGGCCTGATTCCCACTTTACACAGGATATATAGAACCGAGCATTGCTATGTGTCATGACTCAAAACCTCAAATCGGTCGTGATGGCACCTAACTCACTTGCTGGGCAAGCCAACATAACAACAACAGAAAATAATGACAGAAATAGTACAAGTCTAATGCTAATAACATAAATAACTGTGTCGAATACAATAATCCCCCAGAACTAATAATACAGTGTCATGAGCTCTAAACCGAAGTACAATTTTGGAATACATATAACAATATTGTTTGAATGAAAATAACAGTACTAAAAGGAAGAAAAGGGACGCCAAGATTGCAGTCGAGATGCAGCTCTACCTCGTCTCTCCAAAGTGCTCACAACAAGACCTCACAACTAGCCACCACTCGGTCTAACACCTGGATCTGCACTATTAAGTGCAGAGTGTAGTATGAGCACAACCGACCCCATGTACTCAGCAAGTATCATACTAACCTCAGCAAGGTAATAAAATCAAGAATTATTAATAATACTCACTATTTACCTGTATAATTCATAAATCTAACAAGTACAGAACAATAATATGATCAAGTCAGGCACCACAGATAGGTACTCTATTTCAATTAATTTGAAAAAATATACTCTTCTCTCTCTCTTGAAATTCTTTGCTCTCTCTTACTTTCTCTTTTTGGCGAAGTCGTAAACCCTAACAACAATTTCCGGTGGAACTCCAATGCAGGTACGGATCTCTCTCCCCCTCTCCCCCTCTCCCATATCACCTCTCTCATTTCTTCTTCTTACTCTCTCCTATTCCTCGTAGTTCCCTTCTCTTTGCTACACTGCCTCTTCTTTCTTTTCTTGTATGCACAGCGGGTTCTCCATGCTATGGGTCTCCCTCTTTTTCTCATTCCCAACTCTGTTTTGTCCCCCCTCTCTTTTTGCTTGTGTGTTTGTTGTGTTTGTGAACAGGTTCTTCGATCATATTTTCAGCGTAGACTACAAGCGTCGGCACTTGGGATTCAGGCCAGGCAGTTTTTCGGTGAGCAATTATCCAGCCGGGTGGTCGCCGCTGTAGTTGGAGCCAGTCAGATTTCAAGCGGGTACCTTGGCTCAAGGCGACCTTCAACCAGGGTATAGTTGATTTGGCAGTCTATCTACAATCCAGGTTCCGTCGTTCTTGTTTTAGTATAATTTGTTCCCTTATATTATATATGTACTTTTATCGAAAGTTGGTACCTCTTGTTCTTTCAATCAGTAATTCTATTTTCCTTGTTGTTAACAAATTAGTTTGCAATAGTTTAAGCCTAATTCTTGATTGCCTATGTATACTCTTAATTAGTGCATCTGCCTGTCTACTTTTCTTGATAGTAACTATTTTGGGATTTCTAGTATGTAATTTTGATTCTTATTTTCTATTCGGCTGGCCTTCTTTTATATATCTATTTTTATCGCTAGTTTAATTTTTGCTTGTTTGTTTTTCTAATCTGTACGTATAATTAGTGTATAGAGCTCAAGTGTTAGACCTGCCTCTTTTAGTTTAATACTTTGCCTGTTTAAGCGACAGTTCTAGCATAATTTCCTTAGATTATAGTGGTTGGGGCGAGTGATGGTAAAATAAGGTTATGTTCTCGGGTGGGTTGGGGGTGGGGTGGGGGTGGGGGGAAAAGGTTGCAAGGGAATATCTAGACTGAGAGTTGGGTCCTAAACATAGGTACTTTGATGAAGAAGTCGATAGAGTTAGCAAAGATACCAAATGGGTGGGTTCTAAGGCTCGAGATGCTGATGGGTTTAAATTGTGGTACTCAGGGCACGAGAGGGGAAAGAATGGGGTAGGTATCTTGGTTGACAGGGAACTTAGAGAGCTAGTGGTAGAAGTTAGAAGGGTGAATGATAGGCCGATGGCTATTAAGCTGGTTGTGAGAGGGTCTACTTTAAACGTAATTAGTGCTTAGGCACCTCAAGTGGGTTTGGACGAGGAGATTAAGAGGCATTTCTGGGAATCCCTTGACGGGTTGGTCCGTGGAATTCCGCACACCGAGCAGTTATTCATAGGGGGAGATTTCAATAGTCACATTGGGGCAACCTCTGGGGGTTATGACGGTGTGCATGGAGGCTTTGGCTTTGGAGTTAGGAACGAAGGTGGTACTTCGCTGTTGGACTGTGCTACAACTTTTGATCTGGTGATTGTTAACTCGTGTTTTTTGAAGAGGGAAGAGCAGTTGGTCACCTTCCAAAATTCATTGGCCAAGGCTCAAATTGATTATCTACTCCTCCGGAAGTGTGACAGAATCTCACGACTCAGCATAGGTTATTAGTGATGGACTTAGAGTCATGAGGAAGAGGAAAAAGCGGGATGTGTATGGTAAGCATAGGATCAAGTGAGGTGCCTTGACTAATGACAAAGTGTAGGAGTTGGGGGGAGGGGGAGTTGCTGGCTTTGGGAGCTTAGAGGAGCATTAGGTACGCGAGCCATATGTGGACCACGACACCGAAGTGTATTAGAGTAGTTGCGAGAGAGGTGTTAGGGGTCACATAGGGTTTCTCTGGCGGCCACAAAGGTGACTGGCGGTAGAGTGAGGAGGTACAAGAGAAAGTGAAAGCTAAGAAAGCGGCGTACTTGAAGCTTATAGAGAGCATAGACGAGGAGGCGAAGAGGATTAACATGGAGGGGTATTGGAGGGCTAAGAAGGAGGCAAAGTTAGATGTTACTACGGCTAAGACTACGACATTTGGGCATTTGTATGAAGAGCTTGGGGCCAAAGGCGGGTACAAGAAGTTATACATAATAGCCAAGGTGAGAGAGAGGAAGACCCATGATCTGGATCACGTTAAGTGCATCAAAGATGAGGAAGGTAGAGTTTTGATGGAAGAGTCTCAGATTAGACGAAAATGGCAGACATACTTCCATAAATTCCTAAATGAAGAAGGTGATAGGAACATTGTGGAGCACTCCAAGATTCATCGGGATTTCAGGTATTGTAGGCGCATAAGAGTAGAGGAGGTCGAGGGGGCTATGCGTAAGAAACACAGGGGTAGAGCAACCGGGCCAGACTTAACCCCTGTGGAATTTTGGAAGAATATGGGTAGGGAAGGTTTGGAATGGCTCACTAGGCTGTTCAACATCATTTTTAGGACGAATAAGATGCCCGAAGAATAAAGGTGGTGTACGATGATTCCACTGTATAAGAACAAGGGTGATATCCAAAGTTGCAATAATTATAGGGGGATTAAGGTGCTTAGCCATATGATGAAAGTTTGGGAGAGGGTAGTTGAAGTGAGGGTGAGGAGAAGTGTGTCCATTAATAAGAACCAGTTTGGTTTCATGGCGGGGTGTTTGACTCTGGAAGCCATTCACCATGTGAGGAGATTGGTGGAGCGGTATAGGGAGATGAAGAAGGACTTGCATATGGTGTTCATTGACCTAAAATAAGCTTATGACAAAGGCCCAAGAGAGGTGCTTTGGAGATGCTTGGAGGCTAAAGGGGTCCCAATAGCCTATATTAGGGTGATTAAGGACATGCAGATTGAGCCAAGACTCAAGTTAGGACAGCGGGAGAAGACCTGGAACACTTTCTATTTGTGATGGGGTTGCACCAGGGATCAACTCTTAGCTCATTTCTATTTTCCTTGGCGATGGACGCATTGACGCGACACATTCAAGGAGGGGTGACATAGTGTATGTTAATTACTAATGACATAGTTCTAATTGACGAGACGCGGGGTGGTGTTAATGAGAGGCTAGAGGTCTGGACGTAGACCCTAAAGTCTAAGGGTTTCAAATTGAGCAGGACCAAGACGGAATACTTGGAGTGCAAGTTCAACAACGTTACCCAGGAAGTGAATATGGAGGTTAGGCTCGATACAAAGTTATCCCCAAGAGGGGTAGTTTCAAGTACCTTGGATCTATAATACATGATAATAGGGAGATTGATGAGGATGTCACACACCATATCAGAGTAGGATGGATGAAGTGGAGGCTCACTTTCGGTGTCTTGTGTGATAAGAATGTGCCACTGTGACTTAAAGGCAAGTTCTACAAGGTTGTAGTTAGACCAACTATGTTGTATGGAGCAAAGTGTTAGCCTGTCAAGAACCCTCATGTCTAGAAGATAAAAGTAGCTGAGATGAGGATGTTAAGGTGGATGTGTGGGAATACCAGGTTGGATAAGATTATGAATGAAGTTATTTAGGATAAGGTGGGAGTGGTTCCTGTGGAGGATAAGATGCGAGAGGCGAGGTTGAGATGGTTTGGGCACGTTAAGAGGACAAGTATAGAATCCTTAGTCAGAAGGTGCGAGAGGTTGGCCTCAGCGAGTATCAGGAGCGGTAGAGGTAGGCCTAAGAAGTCTTGGGGAGAGGTTATTAGGTAGGACATGGCGCATCTGGAGCTGACTGAGGATATGGCCCTAGATAAGAGGGTGTGTAGGTCGAAGATTAGGGTGGAAAGCTAGTAGGTAGTCGAGTGTTTCTCTGTCTTACTCAATTCGCTAGCATTAGTGTTAGTATGATATTCTTTTATTCATAAATTGCTATTACTACATAAAGTTTAACTGCTTTCTTGGCTTCGGTCTATATTTATCTTGTTGTTATTTTTACGTATTTCCATTACATTTTTTTCATCCGTTCTCCAGCCGAGGGTCTATCAGAAACAGCTTCTCTGCCCTTCCAGGGTAGGGGTAAGGTTGCGTGCATCTTACCTTCCTCAGACCCCACTTGCAGGAAATTACTAGGCTTGTTGTTATTGACGTCCGGAACAACAGATAAGGCCACCTTGGTGTACACAATAACTTAACATACTCTGCTCAGTCAACAATCCAGCATATAAAGAAGATATGCAAATAGAACTGATAAAAAACCAAGGAAATTACAAGTAAAGAAGAAATGCAAAAATTGAATCAACCACTGGCCAGTTTTCCCCATAAATACAATAACCAAACCAAACCACTGATCAACTTTCCTCATACCGCATGTACACCATCAAGATAAAAACACGAGAGGGTCACCTTAGGGGGATGAATCCTTCTCCATACGCTGCATGGCGTAGTCACGTGCCATAATTATCAACTGCACGACACAGTCACGTGCATATAATCACAACCGCATAGCGTAGTCACGTGCCAATAATCACAACCCGCACGGCATAGTCACGTGCCAATAATCATAACTGCATGATGTAGTCACGTGCTAATAATCACAACCCGCATGGCATAGTCACGTGCCAATGATCACAACCCACACGGCGTAGCTACGTGCCAATAATCATAATCGCAAGGCGTAGTTACATGCTACCAGTCCAATCCATATCACACAGAAGCTGATAAACACATTTACATGAATAATGGATATCGAATTTCATACCCACAAACTGGTATAAGTGTCATGCTAAAGTGTATGCATGTGCGTATTATTCTACCATAGCTCAAATTAGGAAATTACATCACGAAAATAGCACTTATCAAGCTCTATCAGGAGATTAACCTCTATAATCTCAAACATGGTTCAAATAGCTCACAAAGGGGTTCTGCTACACCCCATACTTCTGTGATATCGTATATTGTGTAAATGACTTGCTAGGCATGATTTAAATAAGTATAAAGTTTGGGAAAATCGGATTTAAGTTGCGGAAAAATCGACCATTTGCCTTGTAACAAAGTTTTTGAACAATTAATTTCCTATGCTATATGTGGTATTTTGGGGACATATTATATATCAAATTGAATTTCTTGGAATGTAGTTTCCAATGCTCTTGACCGTTCAGCCATACGATGTCCAGATAAAGAGACATGAGCATCAGAAGAAGGGCTGGTGAAGCACAAATGTTGTTGACTTTTTAGCCTTGCTATAAATAGAAGACACGGTCTTCTTTTTCCTCATTTCCAGCAAATTCACACACAAGTAGAGCTTCCATAGCTTTCCAAGAAGTTCCTTTGGGTTTTGAAGCACTCCATTATCCGCAAATCAAAATCAAGAAGCGAACACATCAACGCGATCCTTACGACATAGGTAAGACTTTGCCGTCCTCCTTTCTCCTGATAACTTGAGTTTTGGAAGGTTTGGAAGAAAGAACACAAGATGTATATAGGGTTTTCGTTTCATTTTTGTCATGATTTGGTTTAGCTATGTTCTAATCTTTCTTCTTGATCTTTTAAGAGTTTTTGAAGAGAAATATCAGCATGTATTGTATCCGTGTATAGTATTCAATTACATATGTGAAGTATGAAAGAAATTATTTTAGGTTGGAACTTCAAAACACAACAAATACAAAAAGGGTGAATCGCCCATTTCGCTTATGACATCTGGACTTTCATTTGTTCGGTTCCTTTGATGTTTATTTGTATACCTAACACCCATATGATCCTAATACATTCATTAAAGATTATATAAGCATAATTATCATGTGTTGATGCTTAGATTATTCCTAAATCATATTTAGACTTTCATGTCACAAGTTAGCCACTATGAGCCGACATTACATTCATAACAGGGAACAATTTCATAGAATGATTACATAGCTATTCAAACAAATAAGGGTACTTCCTCTTCATTTCTTCCTCGGCCTCCCATGTGGCCTCTTCAACCTGCTGGTTTCCCCATAACACTTTCACAGAGGCAATTTCTTTATTTCTCAACTTTCGGACTTGCCGATCAATAATAGAAATTGGAATCTCTTCATAAGTCAATTCCTTATTAACCTCAATAGTCTCTACCGGAACAATGAGTGTCAGGTCTTCAACAACTTTCTTCAACATAGACACATGAAATACCGGGTGCACTAATGACATCTCAGGTGGTAGCTCAAGTTTGTACGCCCCCTCACCAATCCTCTAAATGATTTTGTACGGTCCGACATACCTCGAACATAATTTCCCT
Organism: Nicotiana tomentosiformis; assembly: GCF_000390325.3. Classification (NCBI taxonomy): domain Eukaryota; kingdom Viridiplantae; phylum Streptophyta; class Magnoliopsida; order Solanales; family Solanaceae; genus Nicotiana; species Nicotiana tomentosiformis. The sequence goes on from NC_090823.1 coordinate 59,274,457, forward strand.
TTCTTACCAAATCGCATTACACCTTTCATGGGGGAAACCTTCAAGAATACCCAATCATTTTCTTTAAACACTAAATCCCTGCGACGAACATCTGAATAGGACTTCTGATGACTCTGAGCAGTCTTCAACTGCTCCTTAATGATTTTAACTTTTTCCATAGCCTGATGCACGAGGACTGGCCCTATCAACTCTGCTTCCCCAATGAACCACCCAATGGGAGATCTACATCTCCTTCCATATAAAGCCTCGAACGATGCCATCTGAATGCTAGCATGATAACTATTGTTGTAGGCAAATTCTACGAGTGACAAATGATCATCCCAACTTCCTTTGAAGTCTAGAACATAAGCTTGCAACATATCCTCGAGCGTCTGAATGGTCCGCTTTGCCTGTCCGTTAGTCTGCGGGTGAAAGGCTGTACTGAGATTCACCTGAGTACCCAAGCCTTGCTGAAATTTCTTCCAAAACTTAGCAGTGAATTGTGCTCCCCAATCAGAAATGATGGAAACTGGAGTGCCATGAAACCTGACTATTTCTTTGATATATAACTAAGCGTACTGTTCCGCTGTATCGATAGCCTTAACCGGTAAAAAGTGGGCTGATTTCATGAGTCGATCCACAATCACCCAAATCGAGTCAAACTTACAAGGGGTGCGAGGTAGTCCTATCACAAAGTCCATATTAATCATTTCCCACTTTCACATTGGAATTTCTGTGTTCTGTGCCAACCCACCGGGCCTTTGGTGTTCGGCCTTCACTTGCTGACAATTTGGACATCTCGCCACAACATCCGCTACATTTCTCTTCATATAATTCCACCAATAGACTTCCTTAAGATCATGATACATTTTCGTAGAACCCGGGTTCACGAAATACCTAGAAGTGTGAGCTTCGATCATAATTCTTTCCCGGAGACCATCCACGTTTGGAACACATAGTCGCCCTTGGTACCTTAATGTACCATTAACTATTCCAAGGGAAAAGGCCATGATCTTATCTTTATGAATCCCTTCTTTTAGTTGTGCCAACAATAGATCGTTGTATTATTTCTCCTTGACTTCCACAACAAGTGAAGATTCAGCCCTATTTTGTACAATCACTCCTCCTTCAATAGAGTCCACAAAACGAATTCCCAAACTAGCCAATCGATGAACTTCCTTGGCCAATGGCTTTTGATATGCCTCCAAGTGTGCTAAACTACCCATAGACTTCTGGCTAAGAGCATCCGCCACAACATTAGCCTTCTCTGGATGATATAAAATATCAATGTCGTAATCCTTGAGTAATTTAAGCCATCTTCTCTGCCTCAGATTCAATTTCTTCTGTTTGAAAATATATTGAAGGCTCTTATGGTTCGTGAATATATCCACATGGACCCCATATAAATTATGACGCCAAACTTTCAATGCAAATACCATTGCTGCAAGTTCTATGTCATGTGTTGGATAGTTCTTTTCATGATTCTTGAGTTGCCTCGAAACATAAGCTATAACCTTGCCATATTGCATTAATATACATCCAAGCCCGATTCTTGAAGCATCACAATATACCACAAATCCATCTATACCCTCTGGTAGGGTCAAACCGATATCGTAGTCAATCTTGCTTTCAACTCCTGGAAGCTCATTTCACAAGCATCTGACCATTGGAACTTAATTGCATTCTGCATCAATTTAGTCAACGGAGAGGCAAGACAGTTTTCAAATTAATTTCCATATCCTATGTTAGGAGATTTTTAGTACCAATAATGTCACCTTTCACAATACTAATATTCACATCACCAATACCACCGTACTTGTAGCACAGAGTTCGATCGGCTAGGTCATCTCATCAGAGACATCAACCACAATCATAATTTCCAACACAATCACCACCATGTGTGCGGCATGGTGTCCGATCACGACCCGATCGGCAAGGCCGTCTTATTTGAGACATCATCCCTTTATACCAATCATTTGGTTTCATACATCTTTCATATCTTTTCATTTCATTGGCACTAGTGGCCACAATTATATAATCATTCTTGTCACGTAGGCCGTATTTATTATTTCATGCTCACCTTTCTCACTTTCAAACATCACCATCATCGAAAATAACAAATCATTACAATCAAGGTTTTTAGCACACATGTGAGCAATTAAGAGTCTTAGACACAGAGACTTTTCACCAATTTTGGCATAATAGCCTTCGTTCGAATTTGACTTGGAGTCGAAACACTATTATTGCATCGCCCATACTTTGAACATATTCTCAAATGATAACATAACATGATAAAAGTATTTTAGGATACCTATTGAATGTATATTGTTCAATACAATCTTATTCGGAATAGCCACTTTCATAATGAACAATTCGGGACTTACATAAATTACACGAATACCGTGGGATTTAATTCTAGGAGAGGAGTTTAGCCAACATACCTCAAATTCATCCCTTGATGATACTATAACGATCCACTACACTAAGCAACTTCAATCTGCTATAACAACATCTAATGGGACCAATAATAGTAACAAATTCCATAATTTAGGCCATTTAGGCATTTTATCAAATACCTAGTAGGCATGAATCTCTACACGGTATTCCATAGTCAACAGGAAAGTCAAGGTTCACAAATGCGAACATAGCTTCGCAAATGCGAAGATCACGCTTCAGTTCTGGGCTCTTCTGTAATTTCATATCCTTTGGCCCCAAACCATTTAAGAGTGTTTGGAAAGATATCTTTGGCATCTTTGGCATATCTTTGGCCAGTCTCTGCACATCTTTGACATATTTTGACTAGAGAACACAAGTTTTTGAGTTAGGGTTCTTGTACACACACTTGGGTCTTGATGATTTGAAGCTTGTGGTTGAGAATTTCATACCCATTTATGTTAATTTCTTCATTTTCTTGCTTTGTATTGGATATCTAAGTGTGTATTATTTTTTCCAACACTTGAATCTTGTTTATGGGAATATTCATATTTAAAGTATGGATTAAATATCTTGTTGTGCTTATGTATTGAACGATTTTTATCTATTATGAAGTGAGTTATTATTTCTTTAATTATTATTGTTCTTTAATGTTTCCAAAGGGATTAGCTAACCCTAGGACTCGCCCATTCACTTCGAATTAATTTTGGGAAAGATAATTTGGGGTTGGGAAAGATTAATTAACAAGAACTTGAGGCGTTAACCCTCACTTTATAGATTCTACCTAGAGATAGGATTGAACTACTTGTAGCCATATTCCGGTGTGCTTAATCTCTTAATTATTTTAGGGATAATTCAATTAGGAAGTCTTGTTAGTCTTTGGAAGAAGCTAATATAGAATTATTATCCGAGGCTAATTAACATAAACTTGCTCAGATTTGTAAAGTCGCGAAATACATTGGATCGTTACTTGAATGTAATTCCCAATGCTTCCATGCTTGTCCCCATTAATCATTTAACTTGCTTTCTAAGTTATTTTATATTTTCATAATTAGTTATAAATATTTTCTCAAAACATTTCTAAGTATTTGGCTTAGCATAATAAGCGATAATTCTCTTACACGCCTAATCATCTACATATTGTTCTCCATGGGATTCGACCATGACTTATAGTTGGGTAAATTATATTGCATTCGACCATGTCCATTTAATTTTTAGTAGTGGATTTGGACGTCATCAGGAGTCCAGGAATGAGCTTCCATCTAGAGCTTCCTAGACTCCGTCTATTCAGGGAGAGGTTAGGGCTGCTCCGGCTACCTCACCTCCGGCTCCTCAGCACGACACCGTGAGGGAAACCGTCAGTTGTTGACTAGCATTGCAGCTACTTAGTCCAGACGGCATCATATAGATCCTCAGGATGACGATACGGGTTCTACGATTTGTGATTTCTTCATATTAGAACCTCTAGCTTTCACGGGATCTAGTACAAAAGATACATGACCCCGAAATGAAGTGGGGCTCACCAAGTCTGCTGGAACCACCTGCATCCATCGAAGATGCAGCGTCCCCGGAAAAAGAGATGTTAGTACATATGGAATAGTACTAGTATGAATGACAAAACACCCTCTCAATATAATGATAAATAATACAAGAAAGTACAATCATAATGTCACGACCCATAATCCATTAAAGGTCGTGATGGCGCCGGACACCGCGGTCAGGCAAGTCAAAAATAAATACTTAATTTGGTTCTCATTTTTAATATTTCTAAAATCATATTTCCTTCAATTAAATAGTAAAAGATGAAGTTTAAAAAATAAATAATAATATCTTTAAAAATTCCAATACAGTGCAACCCATAATCGCCCAAAACCCGGTGTCACAAGTGCATGCGCATCAACTAGGAATATAAAATAATATACAATATCTGTCCGGAATATAAACTAGATAGGAAAATATAAATACTCTGAAGGAGACTCTGCTGGATGCGGACTCGTAATGTGGAATGCAGCTCACCTAAATCCCCGCAATAACCGTGCCTCTACGCCCACAAGGCCACTAGACAAATATGTACGTGCACAAAAACGTGCAACAAGTGTAGCATGAGTACGTATATCAACGCGTACCCAGTAAGTATCCCGCCTAACCTCGAAGAAGTAGTGACGAGGGATCTACTTTGAAACTTACTAAGGGCCAACAATATGATAATATAAAATTCTAATTAAGCATGATGTATATATCAATAAAAATTATAACAAAAAACAACTAAACAATTCATCAGCCTATTTAAGGACGCAAATCACTTCCTTCATTTAAAACAAATAATCTTTCAAATAATGAATTTATACCAATTAAAAAAAAAAAATTCCAGTTCTATTATCACACACGAGTACCACCGAGGACGTTCGGCCTGATTCAACATAAATGTAAACTGTGCACTGCCGAGGGTCGAACGGCGCGAACCATAGATGCATCTATTACCCCTCTCACGAATCATACATGCGACATGGTCAAATATAAATTTATCAATAAATCATAACCCTTTCTTGATTCTTTTCAAAATAAAGACAATTCGACTAGAAGATTTTAATTCCTTGAAAATCCTCAACTCAGTTCCATTTGATACAGTTAACAAATATAATCAAATAACGGTGTCCACAAGCATCGTATAAACCTAATACTACCCGGACATAAAGAGGAATAGTAGCTACGTATGGACTCTCGTCAATTCGTGCGTACGTAGCTCCCCACAAATAACAACACATAGTAATTAACTTCACCTATGGGGTAAGTTCCTTCTTACAAGGTTAGAAAAGAGACTTATCTCGCTCCGAAGTTCCATCACCGGCTCCATAGCCCTTCCAATAACTCAAACCGATGCCCAACGCTCCAAAACTAGTCAATAAACGTGTAATTCCATAAATACATGCTCTAATACTTATTATAATCCAATTTATAATAATTCTTAACTCCGCTTGAAAAGTCGATAAAATCACCCTCGGTCGCACGTGCCCGGATTCCAAATTTTTTTGAAGATAAACCTTAACCATATCACCACAAACTCAAATATATAATTTATTCCAAGTTCCACGTCCAATTTCGTGGTCAAAATCCAAAAATAAAATTTCTAGGTTTTCTACCAAAAACTCCACAATTTCTACCAATGTTCATGCTTAAATCCTCATAGAATCCATGTATTTAACTTGCAATAGGTGGGAATCACTTACCTTGTGTTTCTTGATGAAAGTACCTCCTTGAAGCTCTCCAAAATCGCCTCAACCAAGTGGAAAATGAGAGAAGAAGAGCCAAATCTCGCTCTTTAAAACAATCTTCCCAGCGACCTCTCGCACCTGCGGTCCCTTGACCGCTTCTGCGGTTTCGTAGGTGCGGCCAAACTACCGCTTCTGTGGTCCTTCTTCCCACCCCTCAACTCCGTATCTGCGGCCCACATCCGCTTCTACGCCTTCGCTCCAGCGGCTCCACGTGCGCAGTTGCGGTCCCGCTTCTGCGGAACTCGACCACATCTGCAGTCCGAGCCTTCCCTAGTCTATGCCGCTTCTGCGACCCTCATGGCTGCTTATACGGCTCCACACCTGCGACCCTAACCTCGCAGGTGCGGTTACACCAGAACTGGTGCACTTCAGCCATTCCCTAAGTCCAAAACTTTCTCCGTTAACCATCCAGGACCCACCCGAGGCCCCCGAAACCTTAACCAAATATACCAACAAGTCCCAAATCACATTACGGACTTAGTCAAGCCTCCAATTCACATCAAACAACATTAAAAACATGAATCACCCTCCAATTCAAACTTAATGAACTTTGAAACTTCAAACTTCTACAATCGATGCCGAAACCTATCAAATCACGTTCGATTGACCTCAAATTTTGCACGCAAGTCATAATTGACATTACAGACCTACTCCAACTTCCGGAATTTGAATCCGACCCAGATATCAAAAAGTCCACTTCCGATCAAACTCCTCAAAACCTTTAAAGTTCCAACTTTCGCCAAATGACCACGAAATGACCTACGGACTTCCAAATCCATATCCGGATACGCTCCCAATACCAGAATCACCATACGAAGCTATTTGCAGATTCAGAATCCCAAACGAACATCGATAGTACTGAAATGCACTCCATCCCAAATTTATGAAATCCTTCCAAAATGCCAACTTCCACGATAGGCGTTGAAACGCTCCCGGGTCATCCAAAACCCTAACCGAACATACGCCCAGGTCCAAAAGCATCATATGAACCTGTTGGAACTTTCCAATCTCGATTCTGAGGTCATTTACTCAAAAATCAAACCTTAGTCAATTCTTCCAATGTAAAGCTTCCGAAATCAGAATTTTCTTCCCAAACTAACTCCGAACTTCCCGAAGTTCAATTTCGACCATACGTAAAAGTCATAATACCTGAAGTGAAGCTGCTGATGGCCCTAACCGCCAAACGATATGCTAGAGCTCAAAACGACCGGTCGGGTCGTTACATTCTCTCCCACTTAAACATACGTTCGTCCTGGAATGTGCTAAGAACTGCGTTGGATTTGTCTGAAATCACCGTTTAACACCTCGTGCACCTACCCGTGCTACCAGAGCCCAGCTGAGCACATTAGCTCGAGCCAATCTGAAGATCTTTCTCTTTAATTAGTCAAGTAAGTCTTAGAGTCAAATTCCAACATCCGGAATTCTTCACCAGGCCTGCTTTCAACATACGAACACCGTATCGCTCACTACATGATGTACCAATACGTGATTGTATACTCTCACTGAATTCACACCATGCACTGCATCATTCACATGACCATAATAACATCCCACGAATATGATGCTTACTACACACCTCATGACACATATAATTCTTGTTCCAATTCTTGAAATGCCACGACAGATAAGATGTGTAGAACTCATAGCCACATGCCGAATTACAATTTATGGAGTCTCTCCTCCTGACAAGAACCATTATCTCATTCTGGACTGAATAACAATATTTACCCTTTAATATTCTCTATATAAATTTGATCGCACTGATCCAGGTCCAAAAATATCATCTCACCCAGTATAAGTCGTTCCAGCAATAAGCCACCACAAACACTACCAAAGGTCTCATATGATGCCACCATGTGCCAACAATCCATAAACTCGAATGTGGTACATAAGGAAAAGAACTCTGGAAAGAACTACTCAACCCACATAGCTAATTAAACAACCGAAAAGGTGTTATAAACCTTCCCAAGGAACTGAGAAGCAAAACACACAAGAATAGGTATAGGGAACTGTACTCAACATCACACTGTTGCGGCGTGCAACCCGATCCATACATGATACCGTTGCGGTGTGCAACCCGATCCAACTATGATACCCGTGGTGGCATGCCACCTAATCCCAACAACGTACCCTTGGCGGCATGCCACCCGGTCCACACATAATAATCTAAGGAACACATACCTTGAGTCGTAACGCTCATACTCATGAAATGCCAGAATATCAACCACAAACACGCTAAGTGCATAATACAAATCCTGAGGAGACGAGTAGCGCCATAAGCTACAAAACTCAAGCACGACTAAGGTGCGATAAATTACCTGCATCTCGAGAGCCATCCTGCTCATATAACACCACAGCCTATATGGGATATCAATACGAGTGTGAATAATAAAACCACCTCATAACCCACATGGCACAATAGAGACTACATGGAAGGGCTGACAACAGAAATAACATCCAAGGTCCGAAGAACCCTCCGAAAACAATGCTATGCTAAAATGAACACATCCGGCTTGATATAGAGCCCACATTCACATTTAGATCCATCCACAGACCTTAAGCCGATTCTCATTGTCCCGCACTGGGCTAATAACCTTTCAAGGATCCACAATAGCCCTTTTTCCCATGGCACACAAGAATAACCATTGGATTCGGAACAAACTTCCACAACTCACAATCAAATGAACCAAGCGTCATTCAGGCATAAATTCTCACATTAGCGACAGTAACACAATCTTCATACTTGGTTTTAAATCTTTAATCAATCAGGTGACTACATGTCACACTTACACAATCTTCCCGTGGGACGTACTTCCACGGCCTTTCGCACCAGGTAACAAGTCTGCACCTCTATACCGCGGGCCACTTTAATGCTGTAAAGAAAATCAAGAATCCGCAATCAGTATGCAAAGCCTCCTACAGAGGACACCGATCTTAGTTGACGCTAAAGACAATACCAGCTTACTCTAAACATTTGAATTCTTTCTCGCTCATCCGAGCTCTTGACATTGTCGACATCAACTGCAACCTTGATCCTCAACTTCCAATTCCCATGCCACTCATTGCACCTAACATACCAATACACAAGAGTACCAGAATTGCATCATAACTCCAGAACCACTAATAGGGTACACACTTCATCATATAGAAACTTCTCACTTAACTCATTTCAGGAGAACTATTTCCCCACGTGACTGAATTCCCATAACCGCACAAAATACAAACATCGAGTGGTGGTTTAAATTACCATAATTCCTCCGGGCTCCATTTACACATAACATGCCATAATACTCACATGCCTCCAAATAAGATCAATTACGGCGGCCGTCAAACTTCGCATGTACCGCCACAAATCACAAGTATACTTAACACGCTGAAGGAACTGATCATCGCCACCATCATGCCAATTCAACCATTGCTAACCGAATCTGACTTCTTCTAATTTACTCTGGATCTTCCTTAGAAATAACAACAACTCCTTTATCAATATAACGAACTCAATCTGCACTCATCCTGAGTGACCCCATTTCACGAGACCACATTGTCTCCAAAACCCATGAACCATCTCATGCCCTCCTTGTGCACATATTCGCGTCTTCAACTGGTACACCCATTCTGAAAATCCCTCTATGAATCTGAAGTTATTTTCTCCCATTCCTTTAATGTCACATCGTAGACCGAAGATAATGTAGAACACTACAAGCCATTTTTCATAATCCGCTGCAAAAGCTCAATACTTAACCATACTACTAGCTCAAAATCCTTAGGCAGCGCACTTTGAACCCACTAGAACCATTGTTGAGAGTCATCTACTCTGACTTGTTCCCAATTACGATCAAACTCCAAAGCTCTGTTGTCACATGAACACCCTCTCAAAGAAGCACCCGGATGAATCGCGTTCCTTATAAGTCACCTCTACACGAAGCATAAACTCTGAGTCTTCCCAAAGCCTGAACATGAATCGATTAGACCAATTGTAGAACACATTCCTCAAATCCTTGGCTCAAATCACCACTAATGTTCTCTTCCTTTAGTTGTAATAACCCACCAACATGCCGATAACCAGAAACCTCACAAGTAGATAACCATGCAATCCAATCAAAGACTGTGGGGCTCTCCCACTTAGCTTGAAGCTACCATTGCATAACTCTGGATCCTACCAAGATTCCTTCTTCCTTACTGACATGACCTTACGTAATTGACCCGCCAAATTCCTCGAAATCTTCCTGTTAACAATTTCATGAACGCCTTGAATTACTAACCACATTTACATATTCGACCTCTTATCGGATAGCCAGTAAAATTCTTCGTAAAATTTTCATCAACACCACGCAACAGTTAACCTGCTCACCAGAAATAACCCACCTGTGGAAATTCCATGTCGACATCTTCTAACAACGCTGCACCGAGTACAATTACAATGAAATCCTTAAACCATCCTGAGCCCATGCTCATTCACCAACCGTACAAGCCCGTCCACTCCCCATTGACATCAACTAAACGTGCGACGATACATTCCAATCCAAAGTCATGTTGTATCCTTCTTCATATCATACAACTCTTTTCCGTCATATCCATCCCTTCTCTGTATAGCAGCCAATATTCCAAATTACGTTCGTAGACTTAGTCACTGTTCACCATGAGTTCCAAATCACTCTAAACTTTTCCCAAGGCGTATAGTCATCCTACCACAGAATCCCTATGCTACTCTGCCACTCTCTCACTTTGGTCAAACCCTCTCCTTTAAGCAACTACTCGACTTTTGTTTCTCACACTTGGCCTTCTAGAAATTTAACCACAGCAAGACACCCCCCACATGTCCTTCCTCAGCCTTCGCTGCCCAATTGTTGCCTTAACTTAATATCTATCTTTGTAGCACTTGAACCAATAGATCGCTACCAACTTTAAACCTTTCCAAAGATCATCTTCCTTGAGCCCTTAACACCCGGACCATCGATTAAGTCCTGAACCACCGCACACTGCGATCTATGACATGCGCTTCCCCGGTACTGTTTCACGCCACCCTGCCCGAAGGCAAATTGATGAAGATCATAACACCGGCAAACTTAACACATTCAATCTAGGGCGACGACACCACATCACATATGAAAATTCTACTATGCTCGAAATACCAAGTTTCGTTACTCCGTCAATCCAAACCTGAACATTCTTAGTCCGATTACCTTTTCTTAATCAGAAATAAAATAATGGATCTCTGAATCATGCACTGAGTAAACCTCCTTCCAAGTCATTCACTGCTTCGATGCATAGACAAGCATCCCACTATTTCACGAACACGGTGCGATAGCAACACACGAATCGTTATAACAATCAATGCCAAACTTCAAAACCTTAGGTAATAATGATACTGAGTTGCAACGACAGAAAGGCCATCTGCAAGGCGATGACAATAGCCCAATCAAATACGCAGGGAGAAACATCCTGCACCACATCTGTAGTACCATTAAAATTCCTCGATTCCAAATTTATAAAAAGTGCTTCACGTCGCATAAGATTGAATGGGAAGGAAATGAAGGCATAAGCCTCAAAGGAATCGAATCGCACGATGAGGAATCAAGAAGGGAAGTGCTCCTAACAGTCCTGTAGCCTCTCGAAGATAAGTACAGATGTCTCCGTACCTATCCGCAAGACTCTACTAGACTCACTCATGCATCGTGAGACCTTAGTGAACCTAGTGCTTTGATACCATGTTGTCACGACCCAAAATCAATTAAAGGTGATGATGGCACCGGACACCTCGGTTAGGCAAGCCAAAAATAAATACTTAATTTGGTTCTCATTTTTAATATTTCTAAAATCATATTTCCTTCAATTAAATAGTAAAAGATGAAGTTTAAAAAATAAATAATAATATCTTTAAAAATTCCAATACAGTGCAACCCATAATCGCCCAAAACCCGGTGTCACAAGTGCATGAGCATCAACTAGTAATATAAAATAATATACAATATCTGTCCGGAATACAAACTGGACAGGAAAATATAAATACTCTGAAGGAGACTCTGTTGGCTGCGGACTCGTAACGTGGAATGCAGCTCACCTAAGTCCCCGCAATAATCGTGCCTCTGCGCCCACAAGGCCACTAGACATATATGTACCTGCACAAAATCGTGCAACAAGTGTAGCATGAGTGCGTATATCAACGCGTACCCAGTAAGTATCCTGCCTAACCTCGAAGAAGTAGTGACGAGGGGTCGACTTCGACACTTAATAAGGGCCAACAATATGATAATATGAAATTCTAATTAAGCATGATGTATATATCAATAAAAGTCAGAACAAGAAACAACTGAACAATTCATCACCCTATTTAAGGACCCAAATCACTTCCTTCATTTAAAACAAATAATCTTTCAAATAATGAATTTATACCAATTAAAAAAAAGAATATCCAGTTCTATTATCACACACGAATACCACCGAGGACATTCGGCCCGATCCAACATAAATGTAAACTGTTCACTGCTGAAGGTCGAACGATGCGAACCATAGATGCATCTATTACCCCGCTCGCGAATCATACATGCGACGCGGTCAAATATAAATTTATCAATAAATCATAACCCTTTCTTGATTCTTTTCAAAATAATGACAATTCGACTCGAAGATTTTAAATCCTTGAAAATCCTCAACTCAGTTCCATTTTATACAGTTAACAAATATAATCAAATAACGGTGTCCACAAGCATGGTATAAACCTAAAACTACCCGGACATAAAGAGGAATAGTAGCTACGTACGGACACTCCTCACTTCGTGCTTACGTAGCCCCCCACAAATAACAACACATAGTAATTAACTTCACCTATGGGGTAAGTTCCTTCTTACAAGGTTAGAAAAGAGACTTATCTCGCTACGAAGTTCCATCACCGGCTCCATAGCCCTTCCAATAACTCAAACCGATGCCCAACGCTCCAAAACTAGTCAATAAACATGTAATTCCATAAATACACGCTCTAATACTTATTATAATCCAATTTATAACAATTCTTAACTCCGCTTGAAAAGTCGATAAAATCATCCTCGGTCCCACGTGCCCGGATTCCAAATTTTTTTGAAGATAAACCTTACCCATATCACCACAAACTCAAATATATATTTTATTCCAAGTTCCACGTCCAATTTCATGGTCAAAATCCAAAAATAAAATTTCTAGGTTTTCTACCAAAAACTCCACAATTTCTACCAATGTTCATGCTTAAATCCTCATAGAATCCATGTATTTAACTTGCAATAGGTGGGAATCACTTACCTTGTGTTTCTTGATGAAAGTACCTCCTTGAAGCTCTCCAAAATCACCTCAACCAAGTGGAAAATGAGAGAAGAAGAGCCAAATCTCGCTCTTTAAAACAATCTTCCTAGCGACCTCTCGCATCTGCGGTCCCTTGACTGCTTCTGCGGTTTCGTAGGTGCGGCCAAACTACCGCTTCTGCGGTCCTTCTTCCCACCCCTCAACTCCGTATCTGCGGCCCACATCCGCTTCTACGCCTTCACTCCAGCGGCTCCACGTGCGCAGGTGCGGTCCCGCTTCTGCGAAACTTAACCGCATCTGCGGTCCCAGCCTTCCACAGCCTTAGCCACTTCTACGACCCTCATGGCCGCTTCTGCGGCTCCGCACCTGTGGTTACACCAGAACTGGTGCACTTCAGCCATTCCCTAAGTCCAAAACTTGCTCCGTTAACAATCCGGGACCCACCCGAGGCCCCCGAAACCTTAACCAAATATACCAACATGTCCCAAATCACATTACGAACTTAGTCGAGCCTCCAATTCACATCAAACAACATTAAAAACACGAATCACCCTCCAATTCAAACTTAATGAACTTTGAAACTTCAAACTTCTACAATCGATGCCGACACCTATCAAATCACATCTGATTGACCTAAAATTTTGCACGCAAGTCTTAATTGACATTACAGACCTATTCCAACTTCCGGAATTGGAATCCGACCCAGATATCAAGAAGTCCACTTCTGGTCAAACTCCTCAAAACTTTTAAAGTTCCAACTTTTGCCAAAGGACCATGAAATGACCTACGGACCTCCAAATGCACATCCGGACGTGCTCCCAATACCAGAATCACCATATGGAGCTATTCCCAGACTCAGAATCCCAAACAGACATCTAAAGCACTGAAATACACTCCATCCCAAATTTATGAAATCCTTCCAAAATGCTGACTTCCACAATAGGCGCCGAAATGCTCCTAGGTCATCCAAAACCCGAATCGGACATACGCCCAGGTCCAAAATTATCATACGAACCTGTTGGAACCTTCCAATAACGATTCCGAGGTTTTTTACTCAAAAATCAAACCTTAGTCAATTCTTCCAACTTAAAGCTTCCGAAATCAAAATTTTCTTCCCAAACTAACTCCAAACATCCCGAAATTCAATTCCGACCATACGTACAAGTCATAATACCTGAAGTGAAGCTGCTCATGGCCCCAACCACCGAATGATGCACTAGAGATCAAAATGACTGGTCGGGTCGTTACACATAATATCAATAGAAGCCTCAAACAACATCAAACTTCAAATTTGGATCAAGACAATGTTCAATTGAATTTCCATATTTTAAGTTGGGAGGTCTTTAGTACCAATATTCCACCATTCATGATACCAATATTCACAATGCCAATACCACCTTTATTTTAGCACGGAGTCCGATCACGACCCCGATCGGCTAGGCCATCTCATTAGAGACATAAAACACAATTATAATTTCCAGCACAATCACTACCATGTGTGTGGCATGGCGTCCGATCAAGACCCGACCGGCTAGGCCGTCTCCTTAGAGACATCATCCTTCTTATACCAATCATCTCATTTCATACTTCTTTCGCATCTTTTCATTTCATTAGCACTATTGGCCACAATTATAAAATCATTATTGGCACGCCGGCCGTATTTAGTATTCCATACTCACCTTTTTCACTTTCAAACATCATCATCATCAACAACAATAAGGCATTATAAATCAAAGTATTTAGTACACATGTGAGCAATTAAGAGTCTTAGGCACATAGAGATTTTTCACAAAATTCGGCATAATAGCCTTCGTTTGAACTTGACTTGAAGTCGCAACATTATTAATGCATAGCCCATACTTTGAACATATTTTCAAATGATAACATAACATGATAAAAGCATTTTAGGATACATATTGAACATATATCTTTCAACACAAGCTTATTCGGAATAGCCACTTTTATAATGAACAACTCGGAACTTACATAAATTACATGAATACCAAGGGATTCAATTCTAGGAGAGGAGTTTAGCCAACATACCTTAATGGAGCTTCCTTAAACTTTAAAATATTTCGAAATTCTTAGCAACTTCAATCTATTTTAGAAATATAACAAATTAAACAAAAATTAGGAGGATGATCATGGTTCTAGCTCAATTGAGCATTTTATCAAACACTAGGTGTGCATTAAGGTTTCAAGTTCCTCCTATGGTGGATTCCATCATCCCAAACCCATTATCTACCATTCTTAGCTCAACAATCTTCTTACACTCTTTGATAACACATGCATGCAAAATAACCAACTCACATACCCAAGAATTATCTTACTAATTACCCATTTCTAGTTAACTTTCGAAATGAAGGGTTAGGGTGTAGAATCTTACCTCTAGGATGAAGACCTAGTGAGTTTTCCTTCTTAAGCTTCCAAGATTCGAGCAAGAATTGAAGAACAATTTGTTGAAGAACTCTCTCCCACTCTAGGGCACTCTCTAACCTTCAAAATATCACGTTTTTGCTCAAAATATGATACATATCGCTAATTTAACAAAGTAGGGTCGGGTTATAAAAACTCAAAAAATAAAGCTCTGGAACAGGATCTGCGGTCGCCTATGTGACCGCAAAATTGATATGCGGTCCGCATATCGGCCGCACAATTTGTGCCCAAAAACTGTTGTCTCCTGCTTCAGCCTGCGGTAGTTATGCGGCCCGCAGACCTGTTCTGCGGTCGCATAATGCACCGCAGAACTGGTCTACGATCTCATAATGCACCATAAACCTTCCTCCAAGCTTTCCCGCCTCTGGTTCACTCTGCGGCCATTATGCGGTCCGTAGAGTGATTATGCGACCGCATAGTGGGCCGTAAAAATGACTTCTTCTGCCGAAAATTTTCCTTTACTCCCCAGTGCATTGTTCAACCCAAAAAGTATAAGCATTAGCATTCAATGTACAAGGCACCAGGAAACCTTAAATTCCTTTACGAAATTTTATGGGGCCTTACATTCTCCCCCACTTAGGATCATTCGTCATCGAATGAGGGTCAAAATCCCGTCATTAACATTCAATGTGGCCCAACAGTTAATTCACACACACCAGTAGTTTCAAAATTTGGCTAACTCCCTAAATTTCCAAACATTTTGCCAGAGTCTCCCCTGTAACTAGGCCTATCCATCTGTCAGAGAACCCAGAAACTAATCCTAACAATATATACATAACCAATGATGCCATATAACATAAGAACAACACAAACTGTGGCCTCATAAGAAATATATTACCAGAAAATGAACACCCTTAACATCAACTGTACAAATGATACATAATTCATAGAAGGTAACTCTTAGAACTTTTATAGAACACAACTTTATAAATACATGGCTGTTCAAACAAATAAGGATACTTTTTCTTTATTTCTTCCTCGGTCTCCCAAGTAGCCTCTTCAACCTGTTGGTTTCGCCATAGCACTTTCACGGATGCAATTTCTTTATTCCTCAACTTTCGGACTTGCCGATCAATAACAGAAACTAGAATCGCTTCATATGTCAATTTCTCATTAACCTCAATAGTCTCAACCGGAACAATGAGTGTCGGGTCTCCAACTACTTTCTTCAACATAGACACATGAAACATCGGGTGCACTAAACTAATGACATCTCAGGTGATAGGTCAAGCTTGTACGCCACCTCACTGATCCTCTGAATGATTTTGTACAGTCTGACATACCTCGGACTCAATTTCCCTTTCTTACCAAATCATATTACACCTTTAAAGGGGGAAACCTTCAGGAATACCCAATCATCTTCTTTAAATTCCAAATCCCTACGACGAACATCTGAATAGGACTTCTGATGACTTTGAGCAGTCTTCAACCGCTCCTTAATGAGTTTAACTTTTTCCATAGCCTGATGCATGAGGTCTGGCACTATCAACTCTGCTTCCCCAATTTCGAACCACCCAATGAGTGATCTACATCTCCTTCCATATAAAGCCTCGAACGGTTCCATTTGAATGCTAGCATGATAACTATTGTTGTAAGCAAATTCTACGAGTGGCAAATGATCATCCCAACTACCTTTGAAGTCTAGAACGCAAGCGCGCAACATATCCTCGAGCGTCTGAATAGTCCGCTCTGCCTGTTCGTCAGTCTGCGAGTGAAAGGATGTATTGAGATTCACCTGAGTACGCAAACCTTGCTGAAATTTCTTCCAAAAATTAGCAGTTAATTGTGCTCCCGATCAGAAATGATGGAAACTGAAGTTCCATGCAACCTGACTATTTCTTTGATAGACAAGTGAGCATATTGTTCCGCTGTATTGGTAGCCTTAACCTGCAAAAAGTGGGCTGATTTCGTGAGTCGATCCACAATCACCCAAATCGAGTCAAACTTACGAGGAGTGCAAGGTTGTCCTACCACAAAGTCCATATTAATCATTTGCCACTTCCACATTGGAATTTCTATGTTCTGTGCCAACCCACCGGGCCTTTGGTGTTCGGCCTTCACTTGCTGACAATTTGGACATCTCGCCACAAAGTCTGCTATATTCCTCTTCATATCATTCCACTAATAGACTTTCTTAAGATCATGATACATTTTTGTAGAGCACGGGTGCACGGAATACCTTGAAGTGTAAGCCTCAGTCATGATTCTCTCCCGGAGACCATCTACATTTGGAATACATAGACGCCCTTGGTATCTTAGTGTACCATCTCCCATGCCAAGAGAAAAAGTCCATAGTCTTATGTTTATGAATCCATCTTTCAATTGTGCCAACAATGGATCATTGTATTACTTCTCCTTGACTTCTACAACAAGTGATGATTCAACCCTATTTTGCACAATCACCCCTCTTTCACTAGAGTCCGCAAGATGAACTCCCAAACTAGCCAATCGGTGAACTTCCTTAGCCAATGGCCTTTGATATGCCTCCAAGAGTAAGTTGAATTGGCACCACGAAGCCTACTTCGGAACCACAAAAACTTAAACTCCTTTACCAAATTTTATGGGGCCTTAAAAGAGTAGCCAGAGCCCTCAGATTTATGCATGCCACAGATAGAGAGAGTTGAATTGGCAGCATATAGATTACAAGATCTAGAAGCATGCTGGTATACTACTTGGGAGATGTCTAGGGAAGAAACTGCTGCTCCAGCTATATGGAGGGAGCTCTCAGAGGCATTCCTCTTCCATTACTTACCCTACAGAGACATGTAGAGCATGATTCGATCAGCTCCTGATATTGAGATAAGGGGGTATAAGTGTTGCAGAATACAACCTCCACTTTAGTTCTTTGGCGAGGTTTGCTCCTGCAGTTGTATTAGACATGGAGGATAAGGTACAGAGGTATGTAGCGGGACTTGGCCCTTACTTAGTAAATGAGTCTATGACTGTATCTATGCAGTTAAGTGTGGACATTGTATGTATTCAGGCATTCGCCTTTGCACTTAAGGAAAGGAAACAGAAGTAGAGGGCTCACAGAGATAAAAGCTCAAGCAAGAGGGGCAGATTTACAGGTTCGCCAGGTGAGACATCTGGTGCTAGTAGACAACAGAGTGTCATGTAGCCAGTAGCTAGTACTACTTCACAATTTCAGTGGTTGTTATCTGATCAACTCCCACAGTCTAGATCTAGTCAGACATCACGGGCTTTAGGATCCCAACATCGAGGTGTTTCTAGTCAGGGTGGTTCACTTTACCTTAGGTGTTCTGATTGCGGTATATGCTGCGAGTGAGGCCATTTTATGAGAGATTGCCCGTCTAGAGGTGGTAGTGATGTAGCTCAGTCATCGAGAATAATTGCGGCTTCTTCAGCACCAGAACACCTACAAGGGAATGTTCCTCAGACACCAGCAGGCCGTGGTAGAGGCCGAGGCGGAGCTCCTTGTTTACCCTTAAAATCGGATAATAATTAAATTTGTAAGTGGTTTTGAGGATACGTGGATTTATTTGACACAAAGAAGCAAATAAAGACAAATTAAATAAATAAGGATAAAGTAAGCTCAAACCACACGAGGAAGACGATTTAAGCCTTAGTGAAATATTTGCCCTCGATCTGGGCTCGTATAACAAGCACTGATGAACGAAAGCATAAGAACTAATAATAGAAAAAATAATGATATATTGCTTTGGAATGCATGTTATAATATACTTTATGAATTATCAGACCCTCTTTATATAGTAAAGGAGTCCTAATTTAGGTACAATTCTATAAAAGGTAAAAATCTTTTGATTTACTGATTGCCGGTTCTTTTATCGGTACATGCCTAGATTCCCGCCGTAATATCCGTCTGGTCACATATATTTCAGTCTTTCGTTGGCTAAGCAGACAATGTTTCTTCAAAGTCATTTGAGGCTAGGACCGGTTTCGGGATCATGGCCTCAATATTCTCGAAGGCAGGCGTCCTATCTCTGGGTTCTAGCCCGGTGGGATTTAGGGTCGATCTTCAGTCCTTTATTGTCATGTATCGAGCCTGGCTTACCATGTCAGAGACTAGGATGCACCACAGACTCCATTTTGACCGTATACAAATAGTCCCCTCATTTTTCCGAGAGTAGACGACGAGAAACGACTTGAGCTTCCGATTCTCACTTCGATACACCCTGACATAAATGACAAAATAGCTGAAACGTCTCGTCAGTAAAGTTCTGATGGCATTAAATGCATGTCAGCCGCCGGTCGGCCATTCCTAGATGTGAACTGTCACTGAAATACTATTCCTTTGTTCATTTTAACTTTACATCCAAACTTTCTACGCTCGTACTGGTAAAATTTTTAATACTTTCTAGCACTTTTACTCCAGTTATCTGAGATCCTTTGCAAGAACTCTTATTTATCTTCATCTTAAGACAACAAGTACAATCCTTCAGCTTCCTTTCTTTCTACATTTTTTCCTCCATCTTTGAAAGAAATGAAAAAGACATCCAAAACCGTTCCCCAGAAAGAAACCCTTTCTACTTTGCGGCCGGCTACTGAGGCCGAGGAGACTGTTTTGCGTACTGCCGTAAACGAACCAGTACCAGAACCCCCCTTTGAAAATGTTCATCCCCAGAGGATGTTCGGTCAATGCCGATTTCAAGGTTGAAAAACCTTCCTCCGTATAAGGCCGGTGTGAGGAAGTCTCGAGATACATATGCTCGATCACTGAAGAAGTCCTCCATACGGTCCGAAAAGACTATAACTGGGCCATTAAGGGCATAGTGATCCCTGACCCCGATGAACCCATCACCACTCATGTCGAGGGATACCAAAGTGTCTACACTTATCCCTATACATTGGGCCCATTAAGGGCATAGGTGTGCCTTGGTCAGATTCATCCTTACCTATGGAGGATGGTGATACTCCTCCGGTTCTTTGTGAGTAGAATCGATGGATGCTCGTTCACCGTCGACTATTTTCTACGCCTGTACAGTCCCTAAATCTTTCGGGGGGGGACTGATAAAGCTCATACGCCGGGCCAGTAAAGTCCCGTTCTCGAGTATTGATGAAGACTGAGATTATGGCTGGCAAAACCGTTTTGTCTGAGTGAGGACTTCAGACCTGATCCCAGCTGAGTGCATGCCATTCCCTGAGAAGTGGAATACATCATGTAAGTACAATTATATTTTCGAAGGTTGATTTTATACTTATTTCCTTCTTCCTTATCGGTATTTTGTGGCAGTGCTGCCATCGCTCCGGTCTTGAATGTTGTCCCTCTACTCAATGAGTGTGTTGAGGGTATCGTATCACAGATGCCCTACTCCGAGCTCTCATGGCACAAGCTCTCAAAGGGCTGCTGGGAGGCCCGTTCGCATGGTGAGACTCCTTTCCTAAGTAGGCAATATTTGGATTCCTTTTTTAACATTAAATCCTTACTCCATTTATTTCTTTTTACAAGTTTATCCAAGGATGCCAAACTGAGGTCTCCAGCCGGTAGCGAGGACATACCTACCGAGTCCTGTCACGCCCCAACCTCGGGGAACGCGACCGGCGCTGAACCGAGTGAACCCGGTCGAGCAAGCTTATTAAACCTTTCCTACCCGACTCATTCATAATCCAAAAATGGACCGCATCACCATTTTAAAACAGTGGAGAGATCAATTATGTAAATATATAAACGTTGCTAATTCATTTTTCCTTATATACATTATGCCATAGTTGAGTTCCCAAAATACAACTCGATCCAACGACCACCCCAACATACATACATGACCCACATAAATGTTTACAGAGCCTATAAGAGTACAAAAGAGCAACATGACAATGCTGGCAACAAGGCCCCGGCTATACCTCAAAATATGAAAACTTATACAAAAGAAGGACTTCATGACCCCTGGGAGAAATGGGGCTCACCAAGACTGCTGTGAGGAGAGAAAGAGAGAGCACCACTATCTGCGATTGGCACTATTTGCGATGGAACCACCTACATCCATTCAAAGATGTAGCGCCCCCGGCAAAAGGGACGTTAGTACTATCGAATAGTACTAGTATGTAAGGCAAACACCAATCTTAGTAGAATGAACAGTGAAACAAAGAGAAGGCAGTCATAATAATCAATAAGAGTTTCATAGATATACAAAAAAAACACCAAGTAAGGGTCACATAATTTCCAATTCAATCATTCCATCTTTTTAGATTAATTATCTTTAGTGCCAAAGCCACAACTCACAATGCCACCGTGTTTTTACACGAAGTCCGATCTCGGCCCGACCGGCTAAGTCATCTCAAGTGAGACATATCCATATCCACCATGTAAATCAATCATTCAAACACAAATGCCACCATGTGTACAGCATGGCGTCCGATCTCGGCCCGATCGGCTAAGCCATCTCACTTGAGACATAACTTCTTTCAATTGTTAACTCAATTCACATTTCTTTCCCATCTTTCATTACATGGCACAAACAGCCTCATTTACTAAGTAGTTCTTGGCACTTGGGAACATTATACAATTCAAGTCTTTTCCTTTTTATTTGTTCAAATAACATCATCATTCATGTCGATAAGTACCATCACATAAGGCATTTCACACATAAGGGAAGGAGCTTGGAAAATCATAATTACGTTCTCAAATAGCATGATGACATGGTAACCATATAAAACAATTAGGAAACATGAATCATTCAATGCAACACACTAAGGAAAACAATTCTAGTATGATCAAGTTGGAACTTACACCAATTATTCGGACACCGGGAGTTCGATTATAGGAAGAAGAGAGTTAGCCATACATACCTCAATTGCGCTTCTTTAGACTCTACAATTATCCAGAACCCTTAGCAACCTCATTATATTTTAGCAATATACAAATTGAACCCAGAATTAGGAAAATGTTCATGGTTCTAGCTCACCTTTTTCCCCACACTCTTTATCATACATGCATGCAAGATAAACCACCCTCATACCCATAAAGTATCACACTAGTACCCCATTATAGCTATGTTTGACATTAAGAGCTGGGGTGATGAAGTTTTACCCCTTTTGGATGAAGAATTTGGTGCTCTACTTGAATATTTCCAAATCTTTAAGTGATGATTGAAGATCAATTTGATGGATACTTAGGCCCTCCCTCTTGAACCCTCTGCCTCTCACTCTAGAAATATCAGAAAATGAGCTCAAAATAGACCTAAGGGGTGTTTTAATGGATTGGGGGTCAGGTTTAAAATTAAGAAAAATGGTGCCCCGACACAGGTCTGCGGTCGCATATGCGACCGCATAATGGTTATGCGGTCCGTAAAGCGACTGCAAAAATGGCCCTCAGGGGCCTAAAATTTCGGCTCAAGTATGCGACCAGTATGCGGTCCGCATACTTGTTCTGCGGTCGCATAATGCACCGCTGAACTCCCTCCACAGAAACCCAAGAGAAATTATGTGACCGATATGCGGTCTGCATATCGATTATGCGATCGCATAATCGACCGCAAAACTGACCTCAAGTTGGCCAAACTTACTGCTTCACTCTGCGGCCATTATGCAGTCCGCAGAGTGATTATGCGGCCGCATAATAGGCCGCAGAAATGCATTCTTCTAAGAAACATTTTCCCCTAAGTCCGTAGGGTACTGTTCAATCCAAATAGTCCGAACCACGAAACCCCATTTTTTTTTATTTTTTGGTTAAAATTTTTACGGGCCCTTACAAGTCCCCTACTCCGAGACATGCCAGAGAGAAGAAAAGAAAGAGGGCTCCGAGTTTCCCGAGCTCGGAGAAAAAGAAAACAAGAAGAAGGCTGGTGTGCAAGCCAAAAGACAGCACCAGTGCCCGAGCACCACCTTCGGATTTGCTCTACCGGCTGAGAGACGAGTCCGAAGAAGAAAAAGAAAAATTCTTTGTCCTGATGGCCTGCATACCGTTGCAGCTCGAAGGGCAAGGGGCCTCCAAAATAGAGAATCTCGAGACTAACCTCTCTCAAGCTAAGGAGGTCGATGAGGAGGCAGGGGGTGAGGCTTCCCGGGATATGGGCAGTGCCCCGAAGGAAGCACTGACATCACTGAATCACCCTTGTTTACTGAGTCCATGTATAACGAGACCCAAACGGTGAAAGAGCATCCCAATGAGGGGGCCCATGGAGCGGACAACCCCTTCTGCAGACTTTTTGATGGCGTGGACTCCACCGCCACGGAGGACGTCATCGGATTGGGTGACTTAGAGGTACCGAAGAAGAGTCCATATTCAGGATCAAGTGGGCCTTCCTCAAGCCCGAAACTGATCAACCGATTCCCAGCTCCGAGTGTGGATCCTGATCGGAAGTGATCATCATCTCCATTCCAGAGAATGCCCGGTTACTCTCCGCCCCCGTAGGGGTGGCCAATTACCTTCGGTGTCTGGTGACCGAGGAAGACAAAGCATAGATGAACGAGGTAGACACGCCTTGCCTGTTCAAAGAAGCACAACAAATGCTAAATCGGGTAACTTTAAATATCTCTTGATGCCTTTGATTTGTACATAGACTAATTCATAGACAACCCTAACATTTTTCTTTAGTGTTTGTAGGCCTCGGTGCTTCTCCTTGAAATTTTCTATCGATATCGGGATGAGCTGAACCATCTTGAAGCCGAGGTCCGAGGGCTCACTGAGAAGAGAGGTACTTACAAACTCCTCCGTGAGAAGCGTGAAGGGGAGGCTAAGAGCCTCCGAGCTGAGATAGAGGTGACTCAGAAAGAGCATGCTGACCTGGTTGAACAAGTAAAAATATTTGAAATTAGTGATGATGAGTTAGGCATGTTGATTAATGGTCAGAATCCGCAGGTCCAACAGAAGATTGATCGGATCGACCAACTCCAAGCTGAGATGGATGGAGTTAAGGCTGAGGCCGAAGAATGGAGAGGAAGGATGGATTGTCTGGCCTCAGAAATAGGAGATTGCTCAGGCGCAGCTGACTTCTGCAAAGGTCCAGCTTCGGGCGGCAAAGCAAATGGCCGAGGTGTGGGCCCTAAAAGTTGAGGAGCTCCAGTCTCAGCTATGCTTGGCCGTCTCCAATCGGGAAACTCTTGCCAAGGAGCTCGAAACGACCAAGTCGGTTGTTGCGGTGGTCAAAGCTGATGTCGACGAGATGGTGGCTCAATATAAGGCTGATGCCAAGGTGGCCCAGGATCGACTGAAAGATGTCGTCTAGCACACGAAGTGTCAATCCCGAAGAGAGGCCCTCAAGGAAATTCATGCCCGAGGTTTCGACTTATCGGCTAAGATTAAGAGTGCTAAGTGACTCGAAGCCGAGGTCAATACATTGGCATATCCGGAGGATAAAGAAAACTCTGAGGGTTTGAGCAGATCCGAGGATGGAGGGGGTTCCGAAGACCCTGGCGATGAGGCGGGCTCCGGTGAAGACCAGGTCGTTTAAGTGCATTGTACATTTTCCTTTGTTTTTGTATTTTTGTACTTTTTTACTTTTCGTTAAGGCCGTTTGGCCTTTGTAAAGACTTTATATATATATATATATAAGGCTTCTTTTTCCCTTCGACAGTTTCTAAGTTTGTTTTCCTTCGCTTTATTCTTTATGTTTGCAAAGATCAAAATGCCTTAGCTTGTAATAATTAGGTCTTGTTCGGAGGTTCGAACATGCCTTTCTTTCGATATTTTTTCGTTTACGAATTGTGGTGGCTCAGTATGACCGGAAACTTTCCCTAAAATAATTAGAACATTTTAGATGATAATTTTGTCAAGGGTAGCCTTTTGTACCGATTTAGAAATTTTGAAGGCCTTGTTTTTTGTTACGGGTCTCGGATGTATCCAGGCCGTTTTAATATGGCTGTAGACTTTTTAGTTCGGGTGTTGCCCATTGGGCTTGTTACCTCGAGTTATCCGGACTTACCCAAGATAATAGTCCCCGAATGGGGGTGGCCGTAGTCTTTAAGGTTCGAGCACTGCCTAATAGGTCTTGTGTCGCCGGGCTCTGATAGTGCGGACCGTCCGAGCTTGTCGTTGGACGGTAGTCCCCAAGTGAGAGCGATCCTTTGAACACGGATAAAGGCAGCCCTTGGGCTCGATATATTTAGGGGATTGAAAGTAGGAAATTCCTTAAGAGAAAAGAAATAAAAGAAATTTTTTAAGGGACAAGATATTTATCTGCAAGGTAGAAACCTCTTTTTATTTCTGTGTGTAATATTTATGGTTACACATGTATACAAGATTTGTATCAGGGCTAGAGCAGTCTATATGGGAACGGTTAATTTGACCATTTGGCCCTTACAATAAATCCTATCGATCGAGCCGAGACCATTCAATCATAAAGTTCTTTTCCTTGATAAAGTCATTATCCGAGGGTGATTCCCCCAAGTGTTCGAGGCCGATCATAGAGAAACCTCAAATATTTTTGTCATGATCTTTGACATTGGTTCATAGCCAGCCTTCAATTCTAAATTAGCACGATTGATGAGTGGTGATTTTACCATTTATTTTAGTCACTTTTCTTTTGTTTTTATGTCCGTTAATTATAATATGTGGTTGTTTATAGTGTGTATCGCTAGATTTTCAGGTAAATGATGCCATGAAGAGAGTTGAACTCAATTGAAGTGGAATTGAGCAAAAACAGTAAAAAAAATGCAAAATCCTTCAGTGATTCCGCATCTGTGGAACACTGTTCGCTTAAGCGACATCGCATCTGCGGAAGGAAAGGCCGCATCTGCGGAAAGGAATCAGCATGCACTGGAAACGCATCTGCGGTCATTAATCCGCACCTACAGAGTCGCTTTTATGATGCTGTGGTCCGCATCTGCGAAAAAGGAAACTCCACACAAGCTTCGCATCTGTGACTGGAAGTCCGCTTTTCCGGAGTCGCACCTGCGGAGATTTATTCCGCAGGTGCGATCAACAGTCTTCAGCTCTGGGTAATTTTTTGAAATTCACATTTTCTCCATTCCAAATCCACAAATACACGACCTAGCTTATGGAAAAGAGATTTTTTGGCTTAATTTTCAGTCACATTAACTAGAGAACACAAGTTTGGAAGCTAGGGTTCTTGCACACACACTTGGGTCTTGATGATTTGAAGCATTTAGTTGAGAATTTCTTACCCATTTATGTTCATTTATTTATTTCCTTACTTTATATTGTATATCTAAGTGTGTAGTATTTTTTCTATCACTTGAATCTTGTTTATGGGAATATTAAAATTTAAAGAGTGGATTACATATCTTGTTGTGCTTATGTATTAAATGATTTTTATTTATTATGAAGGGAGTTATTGTTTCTTTAATTATTCTTATTCTTTAATGTTTCCAAAGGGATTAGCTAACCCTAGGACTCGCCCATTTACTTCGAATTAATTGTGGGAAAGATAATTTGGGGTTGGAAAAGATTAATTAACAAGAACTTGAGGTTTTAACCCTCACTTTATAGATTCTACCTAGGGACAGGATTGAACTACTTGTAGCCATATTCGGGTGTGCTTAATCTCTTAATTGTTTTAGGGATAATTCAATTAGGAATTCTTGTTAGTCTTTGGAAGAAGCTAATATAGAATTATTACCCGAGGCTAATTAACATAAACTCGCTCATATTTGTAAAATCATGAAATACATTGGATCGTTACTTGAGTGTAATTCCCCGTGCATCCATACTTGTAACCATTGATCATTTTACTTGCTTTCTAGGTTAGTTTACATTTTCGCAATTAGTTATAAATATTTTCTCAACCATTTCTAAGTGTTTGGCTTAGCATAATAAGTGATAATTCTCTTATACGCCTGATCGCCTACATATTATTCTCTATGGGATTCAATCCCGACTCATAGTTGGGTAAATTATATTGCATGTGACCGTGTCCATTTACTTTTTAGTAGTGGATTAGGACGTTATCAAAATTGGCGCCGTTGCCGGGGAATAATTTGGCGTATTTAGGTTGGTTGAGAAATAAGCATATGTGCTTTGGGCCAAACTTGTGAATATTTGTGTAATTATTTTTCTTTTCTTTGTTTATCTTCTTGTTTGTTTCTAGTTTATTTTCTTAGTTTTAAAAAAAATGGCATCATATAATGAAAATTGGTCGGATGATAGATGTTCATAGTTTGATGACCCTTGTCCTTATTGTGGAGGACCACACTCTTGGCAAAATTGTTTAAATTCTCCCGGGGCAGATTGTGAGCACAATCTCAAACCCATTAGTGGAGTATTTATGATAAGTGTGGTTGTCAAAATGACCATAGGGATAATTGTGCTTATTTGTCCTTCACTTCCCCAAACCCCCGCTATGATGATTCTACTTTTTGTGATGACAAGTATAGGGATGTGGAAGTGGAAGAAATTGAGCATGGTCAAAATGGAGAGTTCAAGCTCATGTTAGAATTCCTACTTGAAGGAGGAAACAAAGAGCAAAATGCCGTGGCGGATTTTGGAAAATAGCCTCCAAAATGATTTGACGCTTGAAAGTTGAACTTGCAAATGGGAGAAATGCTTGAAGCTTTAGAGGTCCAAAAAGCCTCGAAAGTGAATGATAGCCAAGAACCTTCCTTAGATGTTGAAGCCGAAATTCCTTCTTTCGCACTTGATCAAAAGCAAGAAGAACTCTCAAATGCTTAAACTGAGAAAATGATGCTCATATTGGAGGTAATTCTTGAAAATGAAGAGAAACACAACTTGGCACTCGAGGAATTGAAAAACGTTTTGATTCAAAATGATGAGAATATCCGCACTTTAGAAGATCAAATGAAAATATTGGTTGAGGCATACTATGCCCACCAACTTGAGAGTATGGAAAGAAGTCAAGAAGAGTCCAACTTCGAGGAAGAAAGTGAGCTTTATTTTGAGGAATCAAGAATTGAACATCCGCCAATCGACTTCATACTTGTTGGTGATGCCGAGAGAAATATGGAATTAGAGTAAACCGGTGTAATTGAAAATATGGTTTAGATTGACTCTAGTCCGGGGGAAAAAGAGAATGTTAAAATCCGAGAAGAATTTCTGTCTGCATGGATGTGTGCACTAGTTCGGGCACGTGGAAAGATCCCGACTTTGATTCAGACGCCGAAGAGATATTCAGGTAAGTTTCCTCTACCTTATGCTTTTTAATTGCTTGCCATGGGGACATACCACAACTTAAAGTGTGGGGTGGGGGATATTTGTATGTTGTATGTATATTAGTCTTAGTTGTTTCTTTAGTTAGTTTGATTGTGTTTGCCTTTGTTAGTTTGATTGTGTTTGCCTTTGTTAGTTTGAGTAATAGAAACAAATTGAAAAAAACAAAAAAACAAAAAAAAAATTATTTTTCCCGACGATGGATATCGTTCAACAGGTTTCATGAGGGATTAAAGTCGAAATAAAAAGACAAAAAAGCTTTTGTTAAGTAGTGTATCAATCAGGAAAGGCAGTGCTTAGCCTTATGTATTGATGAGGTTAGTGTTTAGCCCTATGCAAAAAGAGCAACGATTAAATGTGAGAGGGAAATGTGGTCCTTAGCTTGATGCATTTGTTCTTGATGACCAATGTCGGTGTGAAAATAGTGATCTTGTTGTATGTATATATTGGCGGTCATGCTTGCTATGTCCATTGTGCCTGCATCCAAAGAGAAATCCTGAGTTTTGGGGGAAAGGTTGGTTCGTGCCTTCGATTCTTCATTTCGTCTTTGCTCCTTGTCTTAAGGCCTTGTTTGAGTCACCCTGGGTAACGTATGGCTACTATAGAAGAATAAAACTTTTCGAAAAATATGCATTTGTGATAAATTGTTTATATAGAAATGCAGTCTATTCAAAATATGTGATGATGCATAAAACAAATAATTTTCGAATAGGAAACTATCACACGCTTTGAGACATTGCAACCTCCTCAACTCTGAATTTTGAGGACCCTCCTCAAAATTCTCCCCCAGTATAAATGCATACTTCTTGTGATACACTTCTTGGTGATCCTTGACATAATCAGATTGACGAACTCGCAATCTTGCCCCAGTTTCTGACCACAGGGGGGAATGAAGATTTTATTATGGTGTGACCGAACCCACAGGGTTGCTTACGTAAGCCCTCGTAAACGGGAATTAGGTCAAGCATAGTTCAGGTTACATCAAATAGAAAGTGCAAACGTAATCTTAAGCATAATATCTCTTGAATGCGTCTGTATTGATAGGTTTTGGCCGTATTTCTCCATCCATATCTGCAAGTATAAGCGTTCCTCCTGTCAGTACTCAGTGGACCATATAAGGGCCTTGCAAGTTAGGTGAGAATTTCCCTTTTGCTTCATCATGATGCGGGAGGATCCGTTTCAGCACCAATTGCCTCGACGTGAATTATCTCGATCTAACCTATTTGTTGAAAGCCCTTGCCATTCTATTCTGGTAGAGTTAGTCATGACACACTACATTCATCGTCTTTCCATCAATGAGAGCTAGTTGTTCATACCGACTCCGTATCAATTCCGCGTCACTGAGCTCGGCCTCTTGTATGATTTTTAAGGAAGGAATCTCCTCTTCGGCGGGAATAACGACTTCGGTAAAGCAGTAGAGGGAATTATCTCCTAATCTACTTGGTCCCTGAAGGACCTTCTCCATGCTTGGCTCTCTTAACCCAATCAATCATGTTCCCCAGATCGCACATGCCCAGTAGCAAGTAAGCCTTTGCCAGCTTTCCTCCTTCATCATCGTGCATGCCTTGACAATCCCAAAGACTCTTTCTCATCTTCCCTTCCAGCTCCATCAATCCTTGCTCTAGATATTCTAACCTCTTTGTCGACTTATTGGCAATCTCCTTCTATTGCCTTATCGCCTCCATGTCTACTTTATGTTGTTCCAAATGCTTAGCTTCCAATTCAAAAACCCTTTTGTGTAGATACTTCACCTGTGCTTCAGACACCTCATCTATGATCCTATCTTTTAGATTGACTCCCGGTTTGACGTCCCCAGCTATGTCGTCTTACAACCATGAGAGATAGTAGTATATATGACCGGTGTGATACCTGTCTGGCTTAATAGTCTCTCCTTCCATGATGATATTTTGGTTCCACATATGTTGCGCTTCGAACTTGAATGGGATGACATCCCCTTTGAAATCTGCCTTATACCGAACCATGTTGGAAACCCGAGGTATGATTTGTTTCCTTCCAGCTAGCCTCATTACCCTTATAAGAGCGTAAGGCTAGATGCCTCGTAGCCCGATCAGTACAAAGTGAGTAGTTCCTTTGGATCTGATAATGAACTCACTACTAGGAAACCATTCAAACATCCAATGCACTTGCTCATCTGTCAGATTGCTGATGAAACACACCCAGCCTACAGCATTTCCAAGCTTTGCAAACCTGTCTGGAATGAACATCATCTTCATTGGATGATGACTGGCTATGTAGCCATTCAGTGGCCTTCGCAAAAGCTCCTGGCGATACTCACCCCTCTGAAAGTGTTCCAATAGCCAAACTTATAGCAAGAGATTACAACCCCCAAGTGTCTAGACCTATGCTTGTACCAATCCAGAGGACGGTACATCTTGGCTAAGATCATCGGGATGATAGTGTACTTTTGCCCCTCAATACCCTCCATTAAGGTCTTGGCCACCATGGCTAAGAGAGTATGAATTCT
This sequence comes from Nicotiana tomentosiformis, assembly GCF_000390325.3. NCBI lineage: Eukaryota > Viridiplantae > Streptophyta > Magnoliopsida > Solanales > Solanaceae > Nicotiana > Nicotiana tomentosiformis. The sequence continues at coordinate 59,305,373 of NC_090823.1, forward strand.
TCCCCTTGCATCGGGAAGATCAACAAACCCAAGAAACAAACTATGAAAATATATACCCGGTGGTGCACCCATCCCAAAGAGGTAATGGCTAGCTCATCATGATGAAGGTGATATGATTTTCTATGCCCATAAGGCTAATAGAGAAATTCAAAGGATGTATAATTTCTTCAGACATACCTGTTCATCATCCTTCTTAAAACCTAACATTTTCAGAAAAGCGCATGGAGTGTGATTTTATGGCACTAATAGTCCTGGAGTATCCCATGGTAACTTGGCGAAATCCCCTATTTCCTCCAGGAGAGGAGTCATTTCTATATTGCCAAATCAAAAAATAGCTCTCTTCTCATCCCAGAACATGATAGCAGCCTCGATTAGTTCCCTATTTGGTTGAATGTTCAGCAAAGATGGCAGGTTACCCAATACCCTTCTCACATGATTTCTATCACAGAGCGCAAGGTCATTCCACCAGTCAATTAGCATAGGTAGGATATTCTGGACCATACCGAACCTGGGGATTTCGTGCTTCATTTTCTGCAAACAAATAAAAGTTAGCCCTTTCCCCCTCCAGATTCGACTATTTATGCAATAATGATCAGCATGTTGACACATTTTCTCCATGTAATGCACATAATATGATGGTGTCCTTTGGTATTATGGAAATCCCGTCGGACTTTGGACAAGGTTCATCTAAGTGGGTTGTTACGTGAATGACGTCTCAATCCGTTCTAGGTTTAGCATAATGCATGTACATTTCAAACCGGAGTATGGTTTTCTAGAAAGGTATAAACTGGTACTCTCAAGTGGACAACTTGAGAGGGAAAGGCACGGGACCATCGACTGCACTGTTGATCGACTAGTCTACTGCAAATAAGCCTTTCCGGTTTAAAATGGTTTTTTTAGGAAAGCGCGGACACTCATCGAGCGCCGCTATGTTGATAATAGGCAGGAGTGGAGTATGATGTTGAAAGCATGCTTTATACAAAATAGTAACTTGTTGCCAAATATTTACATGATGAAAGTGCGTAAAAGCAGTAAGTAATAACGTTGAACAAGAGAAAGAAAAAAAAAGGGAAGACAAAAAAGGGAAGTTAGTTTAACTCATGAAAACGTGCGAGAATTAAATGAAACAAATAAGGGGATAGGGATGGGATAAACATGATATAGCAATCTCGTATATGTCATAGCTATAAAGGGAAACAGGGAAGGGATGTTTCATGTCATTGCAATTTAAATAAAGGAAAATAAGGAAAGGGATATGCATGTCATAGCAATTTAAATAAATGAAGGAAAGAAGGGAATGGATGTTCATGTCATCAAATAATCCACACGTCAACTTCATTATGGTAAGAGCCTAAGTGTAAATCCCCAGCAAAGTCGCCATCCTACCACGTCCCGTTTTCTCGCGAAAGCGGGTTTCGATACATGACAACTCTTTTATATGTGTATTAAAAGAAAAGAGTCACCACCTAAGGATTTTAAGGTGCGTTAGGGCACCCATTTGCAAATAACTCTATTAGAACTAGTCCAGGTTACAAAAGATTGGGTAAGGGCTCAAATTACCTCAAAGCGAAGGTGTTAGGCACTCTTCTAGGTCCACAACTATGGGCCCCAGCCAAAATTCATGCTATGTGGATTATTAGATTACAATTGTCCTAAGTGATCATATAAATGAGGGAAGACAAAGAATTTAAAGGTTAAAAATACGGGCAAAGCATATCGGGTAACAATTAGACTATATAGATAATAAATACAAGTCTTTAGAGGTTGCAAGGTACAACTTAATTATTCTATGTTCGGCGAATAAATGTGAACAATAAACGTATAGAGAAGAGGGGGGTCCTAAGTTTTTTAGCCTAAAGGATCACCCCGTGCAACATAAATAATACTTCGTAACTCGCTTAGGGTAGGGGTTGCTCATATTATTCAGCGGTCACAGACTATCATCTTCTGCTACCCAATTACTATGTTAAATTTATTTACCTAAAGCGTTCTAATTCAATTCTAAACCGCGTCCTAGGCGTGCACTACTCGTCCCATGCCTATGGTCTATGAGACTTTAGACCTGCTATTTGGATTGTTCTAGACTTTACTTAGGATGCTCAAAAATGATAAAACTAGCACGCATTCAAAACATATAGTACTTCACATAAAGACAACAAATTGATCAATTTCACCTCCACACATAAGCAAGAAATGCACTCGGGCAGATTTAGGCAACTGGACAATTTTAGAATTGAGAAACATTATAGCCGTTAAGTCCTATAGGCATAATTTTTAGATGATTCTGATTTCCGGCATTTGTACAGTCAATACTGCGGCTTTAGATCAAAGAATTCGCAGCTTATAAACATTACAAACCCTATATGCATGATATCTAAATATTGCGCAGTGAGGCAGTGAAACAACTTGACAACCTAGTGTTAATAGCGTTAATTTCATAAACATTTCTTCTATGCGAGTGAGAGTATCTTATAGGTAGAATTTCTAGCAATTGACAATTAGACTTGATTTTATAACACTTATCCCTATAAGCATGTCGTTTAAGTGGGGCAGTATAATTAAAATAGCAGAAGCAGCTGATTAACTAATTAACCCTTTAGTCATTATATGTAGATGAGTGTCATCAAAGCGTGTATTATCGCACCTTATAAGCATGATGTCAAATAGTTAAGCAAGACGTTTGATCCCTAGGAGCATACTGTCTAAAAGCGTTCAGTAGTAGACATGGAAACAAGTGTAGCAATTACTCGAGCTAAAATACTTTGAATAAGGCACTAGTATTAGACAAATTTAGTGAGGTCTGTGCGATTCCTATAGGCATGATTTCTATTAATGTGTACAATCAAAGCACGTCAAACAAATATCCAAACGAGGAAATTAAACCCTATAGTAATGTTTTCTACCCGTTCATGCGAGCATTAGAATACCCCAGCCCCCTTTTTAATTAACTTCCCCAGCATTCAGTTTTACAAGTTATTACAAAACATATTGAATGATTACAGACCCAAATACAAATATAGAATAACCCAGTAACACATCTGGGCCTTCAAATAGGCTTAGAACTTCATGTGGACTGCATGCCTAAACTCCAGGTGCAGACAGTGTGCTTCAGACCCCAAAAACCAAAGGCAAGCCCAACATACGAGGGCCAAAAGAATAACTTACTAACCCAAATAGATGCCAAACTTAATCATACAGGTGACAAACTACACATAAAAATAATTAGACAACTTTGAGGCATTAATCATACAGGTGACAAACTACACAAAAAATTAATCATACATGTGACAAACTACAACATTTTCTCACTAAAGCATATTGACAAGTTAATGGGGAATGCATAAGCTAGGTTCATGCTTGCATTTTAAAAGCTAAGGTGACAGGATTGACCATCATAGGATAATAAACTACTTCAAATAAAGTTTCAGAGAAAAGCATAGTAAAGGACTTCAGACATGAGAGTTTAGTAGAATCATGGACAGGGAACTAGTAGAGTAGAGTCCTCACATAAAGATGTACAACATGAGAGATTAAGGAAAATGGCATAACCAAACAGGTTGGTGGACATGGTCTACAAACAAACATTAATTGAGCATGAAGAAGCTAGAACATGCCAAATACCAGTCACAACACAAAAGTTCAAATAACACCAGAACTCATGGTAGGCAATGATACCTCAAGAGTCGGATTATAAGACTTTACACTGGAGAATATACCTGAAGTGGGACTAAACAACATATGATTAAACTAGGTATGGAACACTCATTAAAGTTCAGAACTAGCAGGGTAACATATTTGGCTAACATAGTTGAGAACTGACTTCAGTAGAGTATCAAGTTATACATGAATGATCCAACATGAACTAAAACACATGAATTGGTCTATCACAAGAATGCAGAATAAGGTAGGGTTATAATCTCAGGACGAGCAATAGGTATAAACATTCAGACACATAAAAACACATTAGGCTAGACATGATCGAGGTAGTGAGAATCATTCATGCTGAACACATTCAATATGCATACATTGGAGGCAGAAATTAGGAAAGTTCAGAGGTAGGAAAAGTTTAGAACCATTAAATAGCAGGGTGATATAATATCATATTGGTTCACAAAAGGTTTAAGTGTCAAAAAGCATAAATATGAACGAAAGAGAATGAAATCACTAAGGCAAAGAAACTCACCAATTGGAAATTAACCAAACAAGCAAAATACGAAGAACAATTTCAGTAGTGCTCCAATCGTCAATAGCAAAAAGGTAGTAGAATCCAAAAATCTCAGTGCGTCAGAGTTCCTAAGGATTTCAAGTAAACCCCGGGCAGTGCTCGCACTGCGAAGAGAGTAACAATCGAATTATGGTGGCCTTGGCTTTCAGCCGGCCAAGATCTCAAGCTTAGAATAGTAGAATGAATAGGAGTGAGGGAGTAATAATAGTAGTTTAGTAATAATCCTTCTTGACCTCAAAAGAGAACGGGGAAGGGGGTTTATATATTAGTCGATTAAGCAGACAAACAAGGAAACAAATAAATCAAGTTCAAGCAGGGAAAAAGAAAATCACATGCCTAGCCTATTCCGAATCAGAATAGGTAAAAATCGGACAAACCATACTTTGACAAGTATTCAAAATTTAGCCATGAATTTTGGTGAATCGGACCCATACGACCTTGTTGTGAGTGTATACAGACGGATTTCCGTCTGAATCTTGTAGGTTGAGGACGATTGCACTCGATTAAGAGAGGTAATACTTGCTAAAATTGGGCAAGCACGATGTAATACCATGAGCGTATGAACGATAACAGGATAGTGCAAATAAGGTAAGCAGATCGTGAAAGAATCTCTTGATTTAGCCGGGTTTTGAAGGGGATTTGGGAGGAGGCGGCTACAGTTTAGTGTGAGAGTGGAGAGATGAGAGGATGCAAAGGTGGCTGGGTAGGAAACATGGTCTTTAGGGTTTGGGGTGAGGGATATAAGGAGAGTGAGGGTTTTATTTTAGGTCGTTGATCATTTGAGATCAACGGCCAAGATTAAGAAGAAGGCGGGACGGGTCGAGAAAACGGGTCCCGACTGGGTTGGAATAAAGGGGTCGTTTGGTTTGGTCTAGGGGAGATTGGGCTATGGTTTGGGGTATTTGGGCCATTAATTTTGTCTGAAAAGTGGCTTAGGATTTGGCTAGATTTTAAATACAAGAAATTAAGGAAAAATAATTTAATAAGATAGTTAAATAAATATAAGAGATTAAGGTTATAACAATATAAGAAATTATTTTGACCCTGAATAAAATGACAAAATGCAACTAATTATAAAGTATAGGCTATTATTGCAAAACTACGTAAATAGTTTAAAAATGCAGATGTAATTGTATAAAATGAAGTAAAAATGTTATTAAGCATATGTGTAGGTGTAAATGATAAATTTGGATGATTAAGTCATCATGAAATAATTTGAAGGAGTAATTAGCAAACATTTAAATAATTTAAATGCAAAAAAATCAATTTTAAAATATTAAAAATTATAAAAAATTACATAAAATATTCATATGACTCTTGTAAATTGGTGATAATGCAGAAACGATTTTTTGAAAGTATATATGATATTTATAAAAATATAAGGGCAAACTTGGGTAACAACAACTTGTTCAGAAGGTTTCGGTTCCAGCTGCACCAGCCACTTCACAGACTGGGGCAGGGGCCCAGAGTCCTGCCGCCCGTGTGCCAGAGCAGCTAGCTCAGGGCAACCAGACACTAGGTGTATTGCCAGTTCAGCCGGTTGTTGTTGTTTGGGCCGAGGTTGGCCTACTTATGAGTGATGAGGAGCAGAAGAGATTAGAGCGGTTTGGGAGGCTTAAGCCTCCAGAGTTCAGTGGAGCAGAGTCAGAGGATACTCAAGATTTTCTAGATAGGCGTCAACAGATTCTTCTCACAACGAGTATTTTGGACACTAGTGGGGTTGCATTCACTTGACAGGGGAAGCTTACAGATGGTGGCAGACTTACGAGTTGGACCGGCGAGCTGATGCAGTGCCACTTACATGGCACGAGTTCTTAGTCTCTTCTTAGAGAAGTTTGTTCCACGGACTCGCAAAGAGGAGTTGGGTAGGTAGTTTGAGTAGCTATGCCAAGAGGGTATGACAGTGACTCAGTATGAGATGAGGTTCGCATATTTTGCTTGTCATGTAGTATGGTTGGTTTCCACTGAGAGTGAGAAGATTAGGAGGTTCATTGATGGCCGCAACTATGGTTTACGTTTCAGTATGGCTCGAGAGGTTTCGACGGATTCTAGGTTAGACTAGGTGGTCGAGATTGCTAAACGCTTAGAGCTAGTTTGCAAGCACGAGTGTGAGGAGCAGGAGGCCATGAGGCCTCAGAGTTTAGGTGGTTTCAGCAGTGCCTTGTCTGGGGCCAGTCCTATTACAACAGAGGTCATCCTTCTAGACCCGTTCATGTATCTCCATATTCCTCGTGGTTCTTTAGTTAGCTACAGTTCCTACAGTGCATGCCAAACTCAGTCATCATTCAGTGCATTGCTGCTATAGAGTTCTAACCGTGCTCCATCTGCCCAGGTTTCCACAAGCATTTATTCGGGTTATCAGGGTCAGTAGCCTTTCAAGAGGGGTTGTTGTGAGTGTAGAGACTTGAGTCATCTCAAGAGGGATTGCCCCAGACTATTGAGTAGGGTTCCACAACAGAGCTCACAACCTATGATTTCAGCACCAACATCTACACGACCCGCACAGCCAGCTCGGGGTGGGGCTCAGTCATCTCGAGCCCACCCAAGATAGGGAGGTCAATTAGGTGGTGGGTAGGCATGTTGCTACGCATTCCATCCAGGCTAGAGGCATTTGCTTCTGATGCCGTGATCACAGATATTGTTTTGGTGTGACATGGGGAGGCTTCGGTATTATTTGATCATGGTTCCACTTATTCATATGTGTCATCATACTTTGCTCGTTATTTGGATAGGCCCCGTGATTCTTTAGTTATGTATGTTCATGTATCTACACCGGTGGGTGATTATATTATTGTGGACAGTCTGTATCGGTCATGTGTGGTGACTATTGGATGATTAGAGACGAGAGTTGATCTTTTACTGCTTAGCATGGTTGATTACTGACATGATTTTAGGCATAGATTGGTTGTCACCATGTCACGCTAGGATTGTCACACTAAGACCGTAACGTTGGCGATCTCGGGGTTGCCTAGGTGTTGACGACCAATTTTTACCCTCCCTTTTAAAATTAATTTATTCATGCCTAACAATTTACAATAAATACTTTAAAAGTATTTTCTATTAATGAATATCTATTTTTTAAATTAATTAAGTATTAAGTTTCAAAATTAATCGTGTAGTACTAATATTATATAATTACAAATGTATTTACTATTTTTAAAATAACTTTTGTATATACATTACATAGGTGTTATAATTAATTTGACAAAATCTACTCCTCAATTTCTAGTGAATTAGGTTACTATGTTAATATTTTGAAATTAGCGTTATAATTCGAAATATGCGTTATTTATAGATAATTAATTAAAATAATTAGTAACATATATAATAATTATAAGTTTACAATATTTTTTATTAAAATTGTTAAGTTTATTTAAATTGATTTTAAAAGGGTTAAAAGCTAAAAGGCTACAATTGTAATTTCTCAACTAAATACAAAATGGCTATTAGTTAAATTATTTTTAGCCCAAATACCAAGCCTAATTCGGACCTGACCCAGAAATACCCCATCTCATTCCAAGTTGGCAATCCATGCCACTCCTTGCGTACCAACCAGGTCGCGCCATGCCACTCTCTAATACCACTCACAAAACAAACACAAACAATCTGAGCCGTTGTTTCAAATCATCAACGGTCACAATCATCCCGGGAAGGCTAATGTGGTGGCTAATCACTTCAGTAGAAAGGCTGAGAGTATGGGTAGCCTTGCATATATTCCAGTTGGTGAGAGACCTCTACAATTAGATGTTCAGGCTTTGGACAATTATTCGAGAGGTTAGATGTTTCAGAGCCTAGTCGGGTTCTTGCTTGCATGGTTTCTCGCTCTTCTTTGTATGAGTGCATCATAGCGCGTCAGTATGATGACCCCCATTTACTTGTCCTTAAGGACACGGTGAAACAGGGTGATGCCAAGGAGGTTTTTATTAGGAAGGATGGGGTGTTGCGGATGCAGGGTCGGATTTGTGTGCTCAATGTGGATGGGTTGCGTGAGTTGATTCTTGAGGAGGCCCACAGTTCGCGGTACTCCATTCATTCGAATACCGCTAAGATGTATTAGGATTTGATGCAACACTATTCATGGAGAATAATGAAGAAAGATATAGTAGAGTATGTAGCTCGGTGCTTGAACTGTCAGCAGATGAAGTATGAGCACCAGAGGTCGGGCGATTTTCTTCAGAGACTTGAGATTCCCTAGTGAAAGTGGGAGCTTATTACCATGGATTTTGTTGTTGGGCTCCCACAAACTTTGAATAAGTTCGACGCAGTGTAGGTCATTGTGGATAGATTGACCAAGTCTGGACACTTCATTTCGGTTGTAACTACCGATTCTTCAGAGCAGCTGGCTCATATCTATATCCGTGAGATTGTTCGTATTCACGGTGTGCCGGTGTCTATTATCTCTGATCGAGGTACGTAGTTTGAATCACATTTTTGGAGAGTTGTGCAACATGAGTTAGGTACACGGGTTACGTTGTGTATAGCATTCTACCTGACGGACGGGCAGTCCGAATGCATTTTTCAGATCTTGGAGGATATGCTACGCACCTATGTTATGGATTTCGGTGGTTCATGGGATCAGTTCTTACCGCTTGCAAAGTTTGCCAACAACAACAACTATAAATCGAGTATTCAGATGGCTCCTTATGAGGCCTTATATGGGAGTCAGTGTCGTTCTCCAATTAGTTGGTTTGATCCGGGAGAGGCTAGGTTATTGGGCACTGATTTGGTTTGGGATGCCTTGGAGAAAGTCATGTTGATTCAGGATCGGCTTCGTACAACACAGTCCAGGAAGAAGAGTTATGCTGATAGAAAGGTTCATGATGTTGCATAAATGGTAGGTAAGAAGGTGTTTCTCAGAGTTTCACCCATGAAGGGTATGATGAGGTTCGGGAAGAAAGGCAAGTTGAGACCTCAGTATATTGGTCCTTTTGAGGTGCTTGAGAGAGTAGGAGAGGTGTCTTAGAGACTTGCATTTCCACCTAGTCTATCAGGTGTTCACCCAGTGTTTCATGTTTCTATGCTCTGGAAGTATTACGGTTATCCGTCACATATTTTGGACTTCAGCACGGTACAGCTGGATGGGGATTTGACATATGATGTGGAGCCGGTGAACATTTTGGACCGACATGTTCGATAGTTGAGGTTGAAGAACATAACATCGGTGAAAATTCATTGGAGAGGTCAATTGATTGAGGAGGCTACTTGGGAGGACAAGCGGGAAATGCAAAGCAGATATCCACACCTATTTGAAACTCCAAGTATGATTCTAGAACCGTTCAAAGACGAATATTTATTTAAGAAGGGGAGAATGTAACGACCCGGTAGGTCATTTTATGTATTGTAGCCCTATTCCCCTATTTATTGCTTCGTATATGTTGATTTGTGGTTTTGTGACTTGCCGAGGTGGTTGGTTTGGTTTTGGGGATGTCTCGGAGTGAATTAAGACAATTAGTCCCAACGTTGGAAGCTTAAGTTTGAAGAGTTGACCGAAGTTTGACTTTTGTGTAGACAATTCCAGAATGGAGTTTTGATGGTTCTGATAGCTTTGTATAGTGATGTTGGACTTAGGCGTACGTCCGGAATTGAATTTGGAGGTCCATAGGTTGGTTTGAGGCTTTTGGCAAAAGTTGGAAAGTTGAACGTTTGGAAGGTTGAGAGGTTTGATTGAGAGTTGACTTTATTGATATCGGGTTCAAATTTTGGTTTCAGAAGTTGGAATAGGTCCGTTATGTCATTTTGGACTTGTGTGCAAAATTTGAGGTCATTCGGAGTTGGTTTGATATGTTTCGGCATTAGTTTTAGAAGTTGGAAGTTCATTAGTTTCATTAGGCTCGAATTGGGGTGCAATTCGTGATTTTGATGTTGTTTGACGTGATTTGAGGCTTCGTGTAACTTCATTTTGTGTTTTAGGACTTGTTGTCATGTTTCCACGGGGTGTCAGGAGCCTTCGGGTTGTTTCGAATGGTTAACGAATCATTGTGGACTTGCTGAAGGTTTATGGTTTCTGGTGTGATTGCATCTGCGGTGGGCTTCGTTGCAGCGGAGCCACAGGTGCAGATGAAGGATTAGAGAAGTAGAAGATGGCCTAGCCAAGGAAGCTTCACAGATGCGCGTAGATTTCCGCAGAAGCAGATGTGCTTCTGCGAGGGATGTTCCGCAGAAGCGGAGTGTGGTAGGATGGGCTTAGGACCGCAGGTGAGGACCACTAGGAACGGGAGTTGGAGCGTAAAAACTGTAGGTCAGGATTTAAGTGAAGTGCATAGATGCGCATTTTTACCGTAGAAGCGGTCATTTCGGGCGCATGTGCGAGATAGCTGGGCAGAATTATAAATCGAAGGGTTTGAGTGTTTTCTCATTTTGGAGATTTGGAACTCATCTAAGGGTGATGTCTGAGAAGGTTTTTGCTACAATTGAAGAGGTACGTGAAGTTTAATCACTAATGTTAGTAAATAATGATTACCCATTGATTTTTACACCTAGTATATGTGAATTTGAAGTGAAATTTGGAGATTTTAGGCCATGGTATTGGAGAGTGAGATTTTGTTATTTGAGGGTCGATTTGTGAATGAAATTGGATGAAATTAGTATGGTTGGACTCGTAATTAAATGGGCGTTTGGAATTTTTGAATTTTTTCGAGTTCCAAAGTGCGAGCTTGGGGTTGACTTTTTGACTTGAGTTAAAGATCTTAGCTTTATTTTTTGGAATCACTTCCTATTGCTTTATAGATGGTATTAAGTTATTTTGACTAGATTCGGATCGCCGGAAGGGGTGATACGCGCGGGAAGGGCTTGTTAGAGGAGTGATTTGGCTTGCTTGAGGTAAGTATCTGTCACGCCCCAACTTCGGGGAGTGCGACCGGCGCTCAACCGAGTAAACCCAGTCGAGCAAGCCTAATTTACATTAACCTCTCATCATTACTCATGCATGATTTACCATAACATAATTAAATTTTGACTTTCAAATTGAATACATTTGGCTCAATGGCCTAAAATTCTCCTCTCGATGGATACATAGGTTTATAAATATCTGTAAATACTGTGAACATAGATACATGAAAAAACTCAAAACCATAAGTACATAACCCACAGTGTACATAGAGCTTCTATGACAATAGATACCTATATACATAAAATGAAGTAGACCCAAACACCCACTAGAACTGTAGCGGGCTCACCATAAGTTGAGTAGTGAAGAAGATCCCTACCAAAGATCCATATCATCCTGTAGAAGTATACCTGCATCCATTAAAAGATGCAGTGCCCCCGGAAAAAGGGACGTGAGTACATGTGGAATAATACTTGTATGTAAGGCAGTCAAAACAACATATGAAAATACGCTAACTCAAATAAGAGGCAAATAAAGTACATCAAGAAACTACGAAACATCCCATAGAATCACATTTCAAGTCATATTATACGTGCATCATTCTAAACATCTTTTAGGATCAACTGATCCATATGATATAACACGATCCATAATATAATGTAATTGTAACAACATGTACAAACAATGCCAATGAAAGTGGCATTTTCTCTCTTATTTTACATATATACATTTCACAGACCGTCCTTAGTGTTCATATATCATTGTATAGACCTATGTGTCTCGTCGACCGTTCACAGTATCACCTATACAATACACTTGTGCGTTTCATAGACCGTTCACAGTGTTTACTTACACAATACAAATACACTTATTCAAGGGCTTGGAAATACAATATGAATATGATGACTCATGGTAATAATAAAAAGGTCTTAGATAGATGTTAATGTCAAACAGATTTATTAAAAGCTTCCATTAACATTGATATATATTAAGTCAGGGATCCTCTATAACCACCTTCAAACAAAGAGGCCCTACCGCCTCACCCAACATATGTGGGTAGAGGTGTATTATGATACCAAAATCTCTACACAAAGCGGCACTGCCGCCTCACTCCAATATATGCTGGTGGAGGTGTATCACAATAACACAATCTCTACACAAAGCGGCCCTGCCGCCTCACCCTAATTTATTCGGGTGGAGGTGTATCACAATACCACAATCTCTACACAAAGCGGCCCTGCCGCTTCACCCCAATATATGCGGGTGGAGGTGCAATCACAATACTACACAAAGCGGCCCTGCCGCCTCACCCAAATATATGCGGGTGGAGGTGCAATCACAATACTACACGAAGCGGCCCCGCCGCCTCACCCCAATGTATGCGGATGGAGGTGTACTCACAATACCACATAGAAACCCAAAGCGATGTAATTAACATTACATTTGAGGTAGTAATTTCCCATATCATTGGATCACTACATGTTCAGGTTCATGCTCATCATGGAGGAACACAACTCATTACGTTAGCACACGTATGGTAAATCAATAAGTCAATTTCAATGGCGCATGTCCCAAATACGCTATCCATAAGATTTATCCTCACTTAGCATAGGACATCCCTCTTGCATTACATTATATACTCTCTTGTCATCTTAAGGTCATTAGCTAAGTTCATGATTCTTGGGGACGTACAACTATAGTTGAAACCATGGGGACATACAACACCTCATAATTCTCATTTAGGCAAACAACCACACTTCATGTTCATACCATCACTTACTTGTACTTGCTATGGGTGACCATAGGATATCAAGAATATTTAAAATATTTAGGAACACCATAGCCTCTCCTCATGAGGGCGTAAGAGCTTATAACACAATGGAAACATAAGTACAAATACGTTCATCTCATAACCTTTCACACCATATATCACTTCACAATTTCTTTCAAGTACTTACAATATCATTATTTTATTGAATCCCTTGGCCATACATATTATTCTTCATTCATGGCACTGTGGCCATATATCATATTCCGCCCTTTCATTTCTTTACTTTCAAGGATTATCATCATAAACATCATCATATAGAAAACTCTTGAAATACTTTTCCCCAAAAGGGCAATACACAAATTCAACTCATGAATATGTAAGAACTCAAAACATATTAGAAATACCTACCAAACATAGCATTCGTTAGAACAACCACATTTGGACATGACTTGAGTACATAAGCTTTTGGATAATTCTATTTTCGGAGCCAATTTGGAATAGTTGAATCAAGGCTCATTTCATAATATTTCACACATCATTACATTTCATCGGCGCTATTGGCCACAAGTATAACTTTCATTCTTGGCACGATGTCCACACTTTATATCCCCAACTCACTACTTTCACTTTCAAGCATCTTTATAGATTATTGACAATAATGAATTTCTAATCACGACTTTTAGTATACCTATGAGAGATTAAGAGTCTTAAGCACATTAAGACTTCTTACACAATTTGGCATAATAGCCTTCACTTGAAACACTACTTGGAGTCATAACATTTTTATACCCAACTCATGCTTTGAACACATCCCCGAAGGATAACATCATATGATAAAAGCATCCGGAACACATTTTGAACATATACCTTTCAACACAAGCTTATTCGGATTAGTTAATTTATAATGGATAACTCAGGACTTACAAGAATATCATGGGATTCAATTCTAGGAGAGAAGTTTAGCCAACATACCTCAAATTCGTCCCTTAATGATACTACAATAATCCACTACACTAAGCAACTTCAATCTATAATAACAACATCCAATGGGACCAATATTAGTAACAAATTCCATAATTTAGGCCATTTAGGTACTTTATCAAACACCTAGTAGGCATGAATCTCTACATATCTTAACCATAAGGCTAGTTCATCCAACTACTACCATTTACCAATAATTTATCCCACCATCATTCTTAAACAATTCTTAACTTCCAACATCACATACATGACCATCCATCCAAACCCAACGAACAAAATTCAATCAAATAATCACCTTTCAATCTCTACAATGGTTATGTATTTAAATTGAGAACTTATGGCTTCCAATCACCATACCCTAAGTTATAACACATATTTCATATATAAACAATCACCATAGATTAGTTAGAGATGGTAGACATACCTCTTGTAGTGAGACTCTTGAAAATCCCAACTTGTAGGGTACTTGACCAATTTAGGAATTTGAATGGAATTCTATGGATCTTCAAGATTAATCCTAGTTAATATTGGTGTTTAGGAGTAGTAATCATCTCAATATACTCCAAAAACATTACCTTGGTTCATGAGAGGGAAGTGTTGGACGGATTTCCCTTGATATGCAAGCCCTAGCTCAAAGAAATGACTTAACCCCTCTCTCTACCCGGCCTTGGGGGTATTTAATGGGCTCCTACATGTACGATCGCGCATCTGGTCGCGCACCTAAGGCAGAATACCCTCTAATATGCGCGATCGTGCATTTGGTCGTGCATATGGAATAGGTCTGGTAAAATGGCCATACCTTTCTGAAGAAATAACCAAATGACGAACGGTTTGATGCGTTGGAAACTAGACTCAAAGGGCTTTAATTTGATAGGTATATCTCCTCCTAAGTCTTTATATCTTGGTATCAGCATGCGTTTGAAGTTGGATATTATAGGAATTGAGACATTCTTTCCACTTAATGTATCCAACTTATTCCACACAAATTCTTCCCATTCATAAAACTCCTTAGTATGTTCCAACACACCTTAAACACATATTTTCATTTCAAAATGATGTGGTCCTATCCCATAGGTCTCCTTTAATACTCGAATATGTTATTCCCAAATACAGTTGGCGCACTTTAAAATCTTAAATCATTAGGAAGTTTTAACAGGGCCTTACATTCTCCCCTGCTTAGTATCATTTGTCCTCGAATAAGGGTTAGAGTCTGCCATAGACACCTAATGTGACTTAAATCCTTATCTACATACCAAAAGCTCAAAAATTTAGCTAACTCCCCAAATTTTCAGAAATTTTGCCAGAGTCTCCCCTGTAATTGGGGCCTATCCACCTACCAGAGAATCTCAAAAATCAATGTTAAACAACATATAGATAACACCACATTACACCATATATATGAAAACAACAACCATGACCTTTGAGGCTAACTCTATGATCTTTCTTAACTTAGTCGTATCCTTGACTTTTCCTTCCGCCATTACGAGGACAATTGGGCACCTCACACATTATGCCTGTTATGTGCATCATTCCTTTAATCCTTAGGCCTTTATCATTTCGTAGCACGATGTGCAAACATTCCTTAATATTAACAAGGGAACTCTGAGACTAACTCGGAACCTTAACGCATGATCGGGGATAGAAGAAGAGAAACATTTCCTAAATGTCGTTGTCGCCTCCCTATTATAAGTGTGGCCGGCAACACACAGATAAGAGGGACTCTACTGACACAGCTCCATGACACCTTAGGACTCGTAAACCATGCTCTGATACCAAGTTTGTCACGCCCCGACCTCGGGGAGCGCGACCGACGCTCAACCGAGTAAACCCAGTCGAGCAAGCCTAATTTACATTAACCTCTCATCATTACTCATGCATGATTTACCATAACATAATTAGATCTTGACTTTCAAATTGAATACATTGGGCTCAATGGCCTAAAATTCTCCTCATGATGGATACATATCTTTATAAATATCTGTAAATACTGTGAATATAGATACATGACAAATCTCAAAACTTTAAGTACATAACCCACAGTGTACATGGAGCTTCTATGACAATAGATACCTCTATACATAAATTGAACTAGACCCAAACACCCACTAGAACTGTAGCGGGCTCACCATAAGTTGAGTAGTGAAGAAGATCCCTACGAAAGATCCATATCATCCTATAGAAGTATACCTGCATCTAATAAAAGATGCGGCGCCCCCGGCAAAAGGGACGTGAGTACATGTGGAATAGTACTCGTATGTAAGGAAGTCATAACAATATATGAAAATACTGTAACTCAAATAAGAGGCAAAAAAAGTTCATCAAGAAACTATGAAACATCCCATAGAATCACATTTCAAGTCTTATTATACTTGCATCATTCTAAACATCTTTTACAATCAACTGAGCCATATGAACTATAAGTGGAATACATAATATAATGTAATTGTAACAACATATACAAACAAGGCCAATGAAAGTAGCACCTTCCACTCTTATTTTACACATATACATTTCATAGACTGTCCTTAGTTTTCATATATCATATTATACACTTATACGTCTCATAGACAATTCACAATATCACTTATACAATATACATGTGTGTTTCATAGACCGTTCACAGTGTTTACTTACACAATACAAATACACCTATTCAAGGGCTTAGAAATACAACATGAATATGATGAATCATGGAAACAATAAAAGGGCTTAGATAGACGTTAACGTCAAGCAGATTTATTAAGAGCTTCCATTAACATTTATAGATATTAAGTCGGGGATCCTCTATAACCACCTTCACACAAAGCGGCCCTGCCGCCTCACCCCAATATATATGGGTGGAGATGTATCATGATACCACAATCTCTACACAAAGCGGCCCTGCCGCCTCACCCAAATATATGCAGGTGGAGGTACATCACAATACCACAATCTCTACACAAAACGGCCGTGCCGCATCACCCTAATATATGCGGGTGGAGGTGTATCACAATACCACAATCTCTACACATAGCGGCCCTGCCGCCTCACCCCAGTATATGCGGGTGGAGGTGTATCACAATACCACAATCTCTACATAAAGTGGCCCTGCCGCCTCACCCCAATATATGCGGGTGGAGGTGCAATCACAATACTACACAAAGTGGCCCCGCCGCCTCACCCCAATGTATGTGTGTGGAGGTGCAATCACAATACTACCTGAAGCGGCCCCACCGCCTCACCCCAATGTATGCGGGTTGAGGTGTACTCATAATACCACATATAAACTCAAAGCGATGTAACTAATATTATATTTAAGGTAGTAATTTCCCATATCACTGGAACACTTCATGTTCAGGTTCATGCTCATCATGGAGGAATACAACTCATTACGTTAGCACACTTATGGTAAATAAATAAGTCAATTTCAATGGCGCATGGCCCAAATACGTTATCCATAAGATTTATCGTCACTTAGCATAGGACATCCCTCTTTCTCTACATTATATACTCTCTTGTCATTATAAGGTCATTAGCTAAGTTCATGATTCTTGAGGACTTAACATCGAAGTCATTTACATACATTATTTCAGAAGCATACAACTATAGTTGAAACCATTGGGACATACAACACCTCATAATTCTCATTTAGGCAAACGGCCACACTTCATATTCATACCATCACTTACTTGTACTTGCCATGGGTAATCATAGGACATCAAGAAGATTTAAAATACTTAGGAACACCATAGCCTCTCCTCATGAGGGCGTAGGAGCTTATAACACATTGGAAACATAAGTACAAATACGTTCATCTCATAACCTTTCACACCATATATCACTTCATAATTTCTTTCAACTACTTACAACATCATTATTTCATTCGATCCCTTGGCCTTACATATTATTCTTCATTCATGGCACTGTGGTCGTATATCATATTCCGCACTTTCATTTCTTTACTTTCAAGGATTATCATCATAAACATCATCATATAGAATACTCTTGAAATACTTTTCCCCAAAAGGGCAATACACAATTTCAACTCTTGAATATGTAAGAACTCAAAACGTATTAGAATACCTACCAAGCATAGCATTAGTTAGAACAACCACATTTGGACATGACTTGAGTACATAGGCTTTTGGACAATTCTATTTTCGGAGTCAATTTGGAATAGTTGAATCAAGGCTCATTTCATAATATTTCACACATCATTTCATTTTATCGGCGCTATTGGCCACAAGTATAACTTTCATTCTTGGCACAATGTCCACACTTTATATCCCCAACTCACTACTTTCACTTTCAAGCATCTTTATAGATTATCGACAACAAAGAATTTCTAATCACGACTTTTAGTACACCTATGAGCAATTAAGAGTCTTCAGCACATTGAGACTTCTTACACAATTGGGCATAATAGCCTTCACTTGAAACATTACTTGGAGTCATAACATTTTTATACCCAACTCATGCTTTGAACACATTCTCGAAGGATAACATCATATGATAAGAGCATCCGGAACACATTTTGAACATATACCTTTCAACACAAAGCTTATTCGGAATAGTTAATTTATAATGGATAACTCGAGAATTACAAGAACATAATGGGATTCAATTCTAGGAGAGAATTTTAGCCAACATACCTCAAATTTGTCCCTTAATGATACTACACTAATACACTAGACTAAGTAACTTCAATCTACAATAACAACATCCAATGGGACCAATAGTAGTAACAAATTCCATAATTTAGGCCATTTAGGTACTTTATCAACCACCTAGTAGGCATGAATCTCTACATCTCCTAACCATAGAGTTAGTTCATCCAACTGCTACCATTTACCAATAATTTATCCCACCATCATTATTAAATAATTCTTAACTTCCAACATCACATACACGACCATCTATCCACACCCAACCAACGAAATTCAATCAAATAATCACCTTTCAATCTCTACATTGCTTATGTATTTAAATTGGGAACTTATGGCTTCCAATCACCATACCCTAAGTTATAACACATATTTCATACATAAATAATCACCATAGATTTGTTCGAGATGGTAGACATACCTCTCGTAGTGAGACTCTTGAAAATCCCAACTTGTAGGGTGCTTGACCAATTTGGGAATTTGAATGGAATTCTATGGATCTTCAAGATTAATCCTAGTTAATATAGGTGTTTAGGAGTAGTTATCAATTCAAAATACTCCAAAAACATTACCTTGGTTCATGGGAGGGAAGTGTTGGATGGACTTTCCTTTATATGAAAGCCCTAGCTCAAAGAAATGACTTAACCCATCTCTCTACCCGACCTTGGGGGTATTTAATGGGCTCCTACATGTGCGATCGCGCACCTGAGGCAGAATACCCTCTAATATGCGCGGTCGCGCATCTGGTCGCGCATATGGAATAGGTCTGGTAAAATGGCCATACCTTTCTATAGAAATATCCAAAGGACGAACGGTTTGATACGTTAGAAACTAGACTCAAATGGCTTTAATTTGATAGGTACATCACCTCCTAAGTCTTTATAGCTTGGTATCATCATGCATTTGAAGTTGGATATTATAGGAATTGAGACATCCTTTCCACTTAATGTATCCAACTTATTCCACACAAAATCTTGACATTCACAAAACTCCTTAGTATGTTCCAACACACCTTAAACACATATTTTCATTTCAAAATGATGTGGTCCTATTCCATAGGTCTCCTTTAATACTCGAGTACGTTATTCCCAAATATAGTAGGCTCACTTTAAAATCTTAAATCATTTAGAAATTTTAACGGGGCCTTACAATATCTTACCAAAACTTGGTTGGGGCACTAGTTGCCTGAATTATTTGTGATAGCTACATGCTACGGGTATGCAAATGTGTGGGATTTGAGCCCATGTGCAAGCACCGGGGTATTTATCCATGTTCGGGATAGTTCTTAGGATATGATATGCCTAAAATTGACTGTTAAGGTTTAGATATGATGTTTCTCATATTTATAACATTGTTGTGAACTATTTGAGCCATTCTTGATGTTACATAGAGGCTAATTCCCCTAAATGAACTTGATAATTGTTATTTCTGTTATGAAATTACCAATTTGAGCTATGATAGCACACTTTGCACATGCATACATTCTAGCATGTCATTTATACCAGTCCAGGAGTATGAGAATTGTTATTCCTTCATCATATGCATGTATTCTTGTATAGTTGCTTTTGTGTGATATGATTTGGACTAGATGTTTGTGACCACGCAGGGCGAATTGTGTTGTTATGCCTGTGACCACGCCGAGCGGATTGTGTCGTTATGCGTGTGACCATGCCAGGCGGATTGTTTTGTTATGCCTATGACCACACCAGGCAGATTAGTGTTGTTATGCTTGTGACCACACCGGGCTGATTGTGTTGTTATTCCTGTGACCATGCCGGGCGGATTGTACTATTAGGCCCGTAACCGCGCTAGGCAGATTATGATATTGAGCCTGTGACCATGTTGGGCTGGTAGCACGTTGAATTGTTCGTGCATGCGTGTGGATATCGATCCATCCCCCTAGGGTCACCCTCTCATGTTTCTCTCTTGATGGTGTACACGTGGATATTGAAAAAAAATGATCAGTGGTTGGGTACAGATGTCGTAAGGTTGAGGAAATTCTGGCAGTGTTCGTTTTGGATTTACATTTCATATTTACTTGCAAATTCCATGGTTAATTTCCTGATTTATGTGTATATCATCTTTATATGATGTATCATTGACTGAACAGAGAAATTGAGTAATCGCACTTACACACACCTAGAGGGTTCTTTCTGTGCTTTATGACTTGATCACATTATTGTTCTGAACTTGTTAAATTGATGAAAAGTGTACAGGTTATAGTAAGTATCACTTATAATTCTTGCTTCTTTTACCACGCCGAAGTTAGTTATGATACTTGTTGAGTACAATGGTTCGGTTGTATTGATGCTACATTTTGCACTTAATTGTGCAGATCCAGGTGTTGGGACAAATTATCAGTAGCGAAGTTGCTTATTGAGCTGAGCATTGAGAGATGAGGTAGAGATGCATTCTCGCCCGCAATCTTGGTGTCTCTTTCCTTATATACTGTTGTCTTTATTTCAGACAATATCGCATTTGGTCATTTTAGGCTTGTATTTCCGTATTAGAGCTCATGAATCTGTATTTTTATTTCTTCTGGTGGATTTATCATGTATTAGCCTTATTTTGTTATATTGAGGTTTCAGACTTATGTTATTTCTATAAATTCTATTATTTTGGTTATTTATTGCTATGTCCAGCTTGCCTGGCAAGTGTATTAGGCGCCATCACGATGGGTTAGGATTTTGGATCGTAACAGGGTGTGAATGGGAGGTGACTTTATGTTATGGTTATTCATTCCTTAGACACATGCATGCACTCTACCTTGGTTTACATCTATGTTTTCTATCTTGTATGTTAATTTCACGTTTATTTTCCTACTTAGCTTACCTCATTGTTTCCTATTGTCACGACCCGAAATCCCCACCTTTGGGACCGTGATGGCGCGTAAAATTTAACTTGCTAGGCAAGCCAACATTAGCTATATTTATTAACTAGTTTTAACAATTCACAATTAAATGATAACAATAACAACTGAATAGTCTGAAATAAGGTGATAAACTACTGAACGACGTAATCCATATACAATCCCAGAAACTGGTGTCACGAATACATGAGCGTCTAGATTACTACAGATAATAGTCTGAATAAACACAACTATTTGAATCAAAATAAAGAACAATGATGACATAAAAGGGGACTTTAGGGTTGCGGACGCCGTGCAGTTATACCTCAAGTCTCCACAGGTAGCTGGATACGGGAAATCTCACTAAGCGCTGCTGGGACCAACTCTGGTATCTGCACAAGAAGTGCAGAGTGCTGTATGAGTATAACTGACCCCATGTACTCTATAACTGCCGAGCCTAACCTCGGCGAAGTAGTGACGAGGCTAAGGCGAGCCACTTACAATAACCTGTACGCAATAATAATAATAATAATAACAAGAAAACATGAAATGGAAGTAAAGCAGTTAACTCATGAAAACGAACTCGAAATTCAACTACCAGAGAGCCCAGAATAACAAGTCTCATAGTCTCATATCACAATACTAAGGCAAATCCAACAATCACAAACAAGTACCACATATACAATCCATTGCGGCGCGCAACCCGATCCCACCATATCACTATCTATCAATTTCATAATCTGACCTTATTCCACCATTTTAGTTGAGGCGTGCAACCCGCTCCCCAAACAATTTTAAACATCAACATAGACAATTCAACCACCAAATTTACCAGAATTTCTACATCAAGAGGGTAGATGTACAAGGCAATAAAGAACCACATAATAACCAAAGAATCTCTAACAACTCGAAGTCTCAACTTTGCCAATTCATCGGTATCTATCAACTAAACAGCTCACCAAAGTGAAACCACATTATAGAAAGCAACAATTATTACAAAACAATAAGATAAGTAAGGCATGTGATAATTTTGGTATGCAAGTAAAGCAAGTAGAGGCAAGTAGCAAATAAGCATGGAGTCATGGAAGGGTTGGACAATTTAGTACAAGAATAATTAAATGAGAAGGAACAATTATGGCATAGAAGTCAAATAAAGCATGTAACAATTAAGTCATGAAGAAAGATATATCATGAAATAAACGAAAACATGGAAACATATCATGACGGCGTATATACACTCGTCACCTCGCATATATGCCGTCTTCCCACATAATTCACATAACACATAGTTCAAGATTTTCTAATTCCCTCAAGTCAAGGTTAGACCGAACACTTACCTCACTCTGGGAATCAAAGCAATCAACCAACCACGGCCTTGCTTTTCGTACAAGCCTCCGAACCAACCAAATCTAGAAAATTGTGGATTAAATAATTCAAAATAAGATTTAGAAACTACCCATTAATGAAAGAGGTTCAATTTTGATCATTATTTAAAAAGTCAACAAAAGTCAACCCCGGACTGCTTGGTCAAAACCTGAGGTTCGGACCAAAACACGATTACCCATTGACCCCGAGTCCGGTTATGTGATTTGTTTCGACATCCTGTCCCAATTCGAGGTCTAAATCTCAATTTTACAAAATTCTCAATTTCTACCAAAATCACTAATTTCTACCATGCAAATCCTAAATTTGATGTTGAAATCTCATGAAAAGTAATGGGTAATTGAAAGGAAATGGATTTTTTGGGAGAACTTTCTCTTGGAAAATCGCCTCTAGAGCGTTTACGGTTGAGATATGGTGTAAAATAAGCTAAGTCCAGATTTTTCCCTCTTGTTCGCAATTGCGAGCATCGCAAATGCGAAGTCTTGTTCGCAATTGCGAGCAATGCAAATGCGAGATGAGGGTCAATGCGACCCTTGCCTCAGAAAAAAAAAAAAGAAATTGCAAATGCAACAAACTGATCGCAAATGCGAATAACCAGCCATCACAAATGCGGCCAATATGTTCACAATTGCGAAGAAGTCCTATTTTTGCCAAGCATCGCAAATGCGACCAAGTGATCGCAAAAGCGATCCTGTGCTGTTCGCAATTGCGAACCATTTTCTCACAAATGCGAGGTTACCCAATCCCAGGCCCTGCTTGCAAATGTGAAATCTTGTCCGCAAATGCGTGATCTGCATCAGAAAGCCAGAGCTAGAAGGACAACAGCTAACTTCAAACCATCCAAACTCATCCGAAACGCGTCTGAAACACGCCCTAGTCTCTCGCGCTCCAAACCAAACATGCACACAAGTGTAATAACATCATATGAACTTGCTCGCCCAATCAAATCACCAAAATAATATCTAATTCTACAATCAAACATCAAAATAAATGAAATTTCAAAGTAAACTCAAGAACAACTATAATCACATCTAAGCGTCTGAAACATGCCAAATCAATTCCGAATTGCATCAAATTTTGCAGACAAGTTTCAAATAGAAATACAGACCTATATCAAGTTTCAACATCAAAATCCAAACCCGTTAGTTATAAAGTCAACTTATGGTCAAACTTAGGAAATTTCCAAACTTTCAAAATACTAGTTTTTGGCAAAATGAGTGAAATCAATCTAAAGACCTCTAATTTCAATTCTGAGCATACGCCCAAGTCCAAAATAACGATACGGACCTACCAGAATAGTCAAAATACCGATCCGAGGTCATTTTCACAAATTGTTGACCGTGGTCAACTCAAGTTATTTTTAAAGCCAAAAGTCATATTTTCTTCAAATTTTCACATAAAAGCTTTTCAAAAAACGACACGGACCATGCACACAAACCAAAAAATATCAAACGGTTCTAACTGATGTCTCGAAACACAAAAATAGGGGCTAATACTAAAAATAACCTATCGGTTCATCACATTCTCCACCTCTAAAAGAGACGTTCGTCCTCAAACGGACATAGAAAAGTACCTGGACTGGTGAAAAAGGTGGGGGTATCTTCTCCGCATATCGGACTTGGACTCCCACGTAACTGCCTCGATCGGTTGACCTTTCCACTGCACTCTAACATAAGGATAACTTTTAGACCTCAACTTCCAGACCTGCCGTGCTAGAATAGCCATCGACTCCTCCTCATAAGTCAAATCCTTGTTTAATTGGACTGAGCTGAAATCTAATACGTGGGACGGATCACCGTGATACTTTTGGAGCATAAAAACATGGAACACCGGGTGAACTGATGATAAGATAGGTGGCAATGCAAGCTTGTAGGCCACATAACCAACTCTCTTAGGGATCTCGAGGGGTCCAATATACCAAGGGCTCAATTTGCCCCTCTTCCCCAACCTCATCACACCCTTCATGGGTGAAATCCAGAACAAAACCCTCTCTCCAACCATGAATGCAACATCATGAACTCTCTGATCGGCATAACTCTTCTGCCTAGATTGTGCTGTATAAAGCCGATCCTGAATCATCTTGACCTTCTCCAAGGCATCCCAAACCTACTCAGTACACAACAGTCGAGCCTCTCCCGGCTCAAACCAACCAACTGGAGAACGACAGCACCTCCCATATAAGGCCTCATAAGGAGCCATCTGAATACTCGATTGATAGTTGTTGTTGTAGGCAAACTCCGCAAGAGGCAAGAAATGATCCCAAGAACCCGCAAAATCCATAACACAGGCGCGAAGCATATCTTCCAATATTTGAATATCGCACTCACACTGCCCGTCTGTCTGGGGGTAAAATGTTGTACTCAACTCAATCCGTGTGCCTAGATCATGCTATACGACCCTCCAGAAATACGATGTGAACTGCTTGCCTCGGTCAGAAATAATAGACACCTGCATACCGTGAAGATGAACAATCTCGCGGATATAGATCTCAGCCAGCTACTCTGAAGAATAGGTAGCTGCTAGTGAAATAAAATGCGCCGACTTGGTCAACGTATCCATAATGACCCATACTGTGTCTAATTTCTTCAAAGTCCGTGGGAGCCCAAAAAACGAAATCCATGGTAATACACTCCCACTTCCACTCGGGAATATCAAGTCTCTGAAGCAAGCCGCCAGGTCTCTGATGCTCATACTTCACTTGCCGGCAATTCAAACACTGAGCCACATACTCAACTATACCTTTCTTCATTATTCTCCACCAATAATGGTGCCACAAATCCTGATACACTTGTCGGTACCCGGGTGAATGGAATACCGCGAACTGTGGGTCTCCTCAATAATCAACTCACGAAGCCTATCCATATTGGGCACATAAATCCTACCCTGCATCTGCAACACCCCATCATGTCCAATGGAAACCTTCTTGGCATCACCATGCTGCACCGTGTCTTTAAGGACAAGCAAATGGGGGTCATCATACTGACGCTCTTTGATGTGCTCATACAAAGAAGACGAAGAGACCGTGCAAGCAAGAACCCGACTAGACTCCGAAATATCTAACCTCACGAACAGATTGGCCAAGGCCTGAACATCTGATGCTAGCAGTCTCTCACCAACTGGAATATATGCAAGGCTACCCATACTCAGAGCCTTTCTACTCAAGGCATCGATCACCACATTGCCCTTTCGGAATGAGACAAAATGGTAATATCATAGTCTTTTAACGGCTCTAACCACCTCCTCTACCTCAAGTTGAGATCCTTTTGCTTAAACAACTATTGTAGACTTTGATGATCTGTGAATGACTCACACGACACACCGTAGAGGTAATGCCTCCAAATCTTTAATGCATGAACAATAGCTGCCAACTCTAAGTCATGAACATGGTAATTCTTCTCATGAACCTTCACGGCCGAGATGTGTACGCAATCACCATACCATCCTGCATCTACTGCACCAAGCCCAATACACAATGAATCACAATACAGGTGTAAGACCACGAACCCATAGGCAACACCAATACGGGAGATATAGTCAAGGCAGTCTTCTACTTCTGAAAGCTGAACTCACACTCCTCGGACCACCTAAATGGGGCACCCTTTTGAGTCAATCTAGTCAATGGGGATTCGATAGATGAAAACCCCTCCACGAACTGGTGATAATAACCTACCAAACCCAGAAAGCTCTGAATCTCTATAGCTGAAGTAGGTCTAGGCCAATTCTGAACTGCTTCAATCTTCTTAGGATCTATTTTAATGCCCTCAGTAAATATAATTTGCCACAAAAGGCAACCGAGTCAAACCAAAACTCATACTTTGAAAACATGGCATATAACTGACTATCTCTCAAAGTCTGAAGTACAATCCGAAGATGTCGTTCATCCTCCTCTTGACTGCAAGAGTAGATCAAAATATCATCAATAAAGACGATCACAAAATAATCCATGTAGGGCTTAAATACCCGATTCATCAAATCTATAAATGTTGCTGGGGCATTTGTCAAGCCAAATGAAATCACTAGGAACTCATAATGCCCATACCGAGTCCGAAAAGCTATCTTAGGGACATCTGATGCCCTAATCCTCAACTGATGGTAGCCAGATCTCAAATCAATCTTCGAAAATATTGGGCACCTTAAACTTGATCAAATAAGTCATCAATCCCCGGCAACGGATAGTTGTTCTTGATAGTGACTTTGTTCGACTGCCGCTAATCGATGCACATCCTCATCGAACCATCTTTCTTCTTCACAAACAACACTGTTGCATCACAGGACGAGACATTAGGCCTAATGTATCCTTTATTAAGGAAGTCTTGCAACTGCTCCTTCAATTTCTTCAACTCAAGATGGGCCATACAGTATGGTGGAATAGAAATGGGTTGAGTTCCCGGAGGCATCCCCTGGAAACTCACGCACAAATGGTACTGAATCCATGGAAGGAACCTCTACGCTAGGATCACGGATATAGGCCAGATATGCTAGACATACCTTCTCGACCATACACCGAGCCTTCACATAAGAAATAACCTTCTGGTAGAATGGCCAGGAGTCCCCCCCACTCTAATCGGGACAACCCTAGCATGGCTAAGGTCACCGTATTGGCGTCACAGTCCAATATACCATGATAAGGTGACATCCAATCCCGGCCCAAAATAACATCAAAGTCCACCATATCAAGAAGTAGGAGATCTACACTAGTCTCAAGGCTCTCGATAGAAACCACACACGAGCAATAAAAATGATCTACAATAATAAAATCTCCCACATGCGTGGACACATATTCAAACATCAACATAGACAATTCAGCAACCAATTTACCAGAATTTCTACATCAAGAGTGTAAATGTACAAGGCAATAAAGAACCACATAATAATCAAAGAATGTCTAACAACTCAAAGTCTCAACTTTACCAATTTATCGGTATTTATCAACTAAACAACTCACACAAGTGAAACCACATTATATAAAGCAAATATTATTACAAAACAATAAGACAAGTAAGGCATGTGACAATTTAGGCATGCAAGTAAAGCAAGTAGAGGCAAGTAGCAAATAAGCATGGAGTCGTGGAAGGGATGAACAATTTAGTACAACAATAATTAAATGACAAGTAACAATTATGGCATAGAAGTCAAATAAAGCATGTAACAATTAAGGCATGAAGCAAGATATATCATGAAATAAAGAAAACATGGAAACAAATGTCAAGACAGCGTATATACACTCGTCACCTTGCATATACGCCATTATTACACATAATTCACATAACACATAGTTCAAGGATTCCTAGTTCCCTCAAGTCAAGGTTAGACCTGTCACGCCACAAAACCAAGGAGCACGACCGGCGCTCAACCGAGTGAACCCGACTGAGCAAGCCTGTTATATTTCATTCTACCCAAATTCATTCGTGAATAAAGAGGAGATGTACTCCGTTAATCAAGTACTAAAGAGATTTCATTAACCGCTTCCATTTCATTCCCATTAACAGCATCATTCAATATTTCCAAAATAGTATGACTTTATAGATTTAATGAAAAACATGTTGCCAAATACCAACAGTTCTAATCCAATTCCCAACATCAAATACCACCCACAACCTGTCTACGGAGCCTCTAAGTACAACTGAAGAGTAATATGGAAATGCCGGTAACAAGGCTCCGGCTATACCTCAACCTCAACCACAAAGTACATGAGAAACAAAAGATACATGACCCCCGAAATGAAGTGGGGCTCACCAAATTGGCTGAAAGGAGTGTACTGCTATCACTGATCAATGCCACCTACTGCAGAACCACCTGCATCCATTAAAGATGCAGCACCCCCAGCAAAAGGGACGTTAGTACTGTCGAATAGCACTAGTATGTATAGCTAAAATCCTCTTTCAAAATAGAATGCCCATATGATCTATACGTGGAACACATAATGTAATGTAATTGAAACAACCTGTACAAACAAGGACAACAAAAGGGGGCACCTATTGTCTGCATTAATAATGTGTCTCATTAGACCGTCCTTAGTGTTCACATATCATATTATACACTTATGAATTTCATAGACCGTCAATAGTGTTTATTCATACCGTATATCTATACCTCTTATACACAATACACCTATGCGTTTTATAGACCGTCCACAGGATTTCATATCACAATGGATTTCATAACACAATGTACCTATGCATTTCATAGACCGTCCACGGGATTTCATAACACAATATACCTATGCGTTTCATAGACCGTCCATAGGGTTTCATAACAAAATATACCTATGCGTTTCATAGACCGTCCATAGGATTTCATAACACAATATACCTATGTGTTTCATAGACCGTCCATAGGGTTTCATAAAATAATATACCTATGTGTTTCATAGACCATCCATAGGATTTCATAACACAATATACCTATGCGTTTCATAGACTGTCCATAGGGTTTCATAACACAATATACCTATGCGTTTCATAGATCGTCCATAGGATTTCATAACATAATATACCTATGTGTTTCATAGACCGTCCATAGGGTTTCATAACACAGTATACCTATGCATTTCATAGATCGTCCATAGGGTTTCATAACACATTAGAAACAAAAGTACAAATATGTATATCTCATAACCTTTCACACCACCTATCACCTAATCCGTACTTTCAACCACTTACAATATTATTATTTCATTGGCTTCCTTGGCCATACATATGATTCTTCATTCATGGTGCAATGGCCGTATTTCATATTCCACACTTTCATTTCTTCCCTTTCATAGATCATCATTATAATTATCAACAAGTAGAATATTCCAAAAATCACAACATTAAATTCATTAGTAATGAAGGCTTTTAAACACAATCGATTTCTTTCCAATAATTGGAGTAAAATGATTGGCAATCAAAGTACAAGTTAAAATCCTACATAATTTCTACTAACGAATATGTAAGAACGCAAAACACATTGAAAATTACTTACAAAGCATAGCATTAGCTAAAATAGCCACATATGGGCATCACTTGAGTTCATAAACTTTTAGCCGATTATATTGTCGAAGTCAATTTTGGAATAGTTGATTCAAAGCTCATTTCATAATCTTTCTCACATTATTTCATTTCATTGGCACCATTGGTCACAAGTATAACTTTCACTATTGGCACGTTGGCCACACTTTATATTCCCAATTTACTGATTTCACTTCCAACCATCTTTATAGGTTATCAACAATAAGACATTCCCAATCAAGACATTAGGTGCACATATGAGAAATTAAGAGTCTTAAGAATATTGAGATTTTCTCACACAATTTGGCATACTAGCTTTCATTTGAAATACGATTCAAGCCATCATATTTTAATACGCAACCCATACTTTGAAACTCACGGAAACATTGTGGAATTCAATTCCAAGAGAGAAAGTTTAGCCAACATACCTCAATTGAGCTTTCCTTAAATTACTACAATGTTTTGGAAATTCTAGCAATCCCAATCTATTTGAGACATAAAACAATTGAACCATAATTAGGAAGATATTCATGGTCTCAGCTCATTTGAGCATTTTATCAAACACTAGGTGTGCAAATTTAACCACAAGGTTCTTCTACAAGATTTCCTTCACTACACAACTCAATCCTTACTTATTTAAGCTCAACAACCTTCCCACAAATCTTTTTTTTACATGCATGTATAGATAATACTCTCATACCCAAGTATCATACTCCTAATCAACCATCTTCTACCCAAATTCGAAAGTGAAAACTAGGGTATGGAACCTTACCTCTTAGATGAAGACCTTGTGGGTTTTCCTTGTTAATCTTCCAAGATTTGAGCAAGACTTGATGAATAATTAGCCTAGGGTTTTCTCTCTCTCTAAAACACTCTCCCTTCTCTCTAAAACATCAGAATATTTGCTCAAAAATGACCCTTTGTGTGTATTTAACGTATAGGGTCGAGTTTTAAAAACCCAAAAATGGAGTCCGAAACAATTTATGCGATCGCATAACTGATATGCGGACCGCATATTGGTTGCATAATTGGTTACAAAATAGCCCAAAGAACTGTCTGTGTATGCGGTCACTATGCGGTCCGCATAGTCGACCGCATAATTGCTTCCAACTGACCCAATTAACTGCCTCACTCTGCAGCCATTATGTGGTCCGCAGAGTGATTCTACGGTCGCATAATGGACCGCATAATCGTGCTTTTTCGCCAAAAAATTTTCCTTTATTTTCAGTGCATTGTTCAACCCAAAACATCCGAGCCGCGGCAATTTCTGCAATCCTCAAACACGTAAGCCTAGTCTGGCACCATGAAATATTATTTTCTTTGCAAAAAAATTTACCGGGCTTTACACTTAAATTCTTCAAAATTTTTCGGGGTATTACAAGACCGAACACTTACCTCACTCCGCGAATCAAAGCAATCAACCAACCACGGTCTTGCCTTTCGAGCAAGCCTCCAAACCAACTAAATCTAGCAAATTGTCGATCAAATGATTCAAAATAAACTTTAGAAACTACCAATTAATGAAAGAGGTTCAATTTTGATCATTTTTGAAAAAGTCAACAAAAGTCAACCCCTGGCTCGCTTAGTCAAAACCTAAGTTTCTGATTAAAACCCGATTATCTATTCATCCCCGAGCCTGGTTATGTGATTTGTTTTGAAATCCAACCCCAATTTGAGGTCTAAATCTTAATTTTACAAAATTCCAAATTTCTACCCAAATCCCTAATTTCTACCATAAAAATCCTAAATTTGATGTTGAAATCTCATGAAAAGTAATGGGTAATTGAAAGGAAATAGGTTAGAGTTGCTTACCAATGATTTAGGGGAGAAAATCCTCTTGGAAAATTTCCTCTAGAGTGTTTAGGGTTGAGAAATAGTGTAAAACGAGCTAAATCCCGATTCTCCCCTCTTTTACCCAACTACAGGTGTCGCAATTGTGAAGTCTTATTCGCCATTGCGATCATCGCAAATGTGAGAGAAGGGTCACAAATGCGAGTTCTGCCTCAGAAGAACAGAAGTCGAAAATACGACAAATTGATCGCAAATGCGAATAACCAGCCATCGCAATTGCGGCCAATATCTTTGCAATTGCGAAGAAGTCCTATTTTTGTCAGGCATCGCAAATGCGAACAAGTGATGGCAAAAGCGATCTTGTGCTTTTCGCAATTGCGAACCATTTCTATGCAAATGCGAGGTTACTCAATCCCAGACCCTGCTCACAAATGCGAACTCTAGCCCATAAAGAGAAGCTCACAAATGCGAGCCAGACCTCGCAAATACAAGATCTACATCAGAACACCATAGCTGGAAGGACACCAGCTAACTTCAAACCATCCAAAATCATCTGAAACGCGTCCGAAACTCACCCAAACCCTCGGGCTCCAATCGAAATATCTAAACAAGTGTAATAACATCATATGAACTCGCTCACACCATTGAATCGCCAAAATAACATCTTATTCTACAAATCTAATATCAAAATGTCTGAAATTTCAAAGTAAGCTCAAGAACAACTATTATCAGATCTAAGCGTCCGAATCATGTCAAATCAATTTCGAATTGCACCAAATTTTAGAGACAAGTTTCAAATAACAATATGAACATATTCCAAGTTTCAAAATCAATATCCAAAACCGTTATCTATGAAGTCAACTTATGGTCAAACTTAGAAAATTTTCAAACTTTCAAAATACTAGTTTTCGACAAAATGAGTCAAATTAATCTAGGAACTTCCAATTTATATTCCATGCATGCACCCAAGTCCAAAATCACGATACAAACCTACATGAATTGTCAAAACACCGATCCGATGTCATTTTCACACAATGTTGACCGTGGTCAACTCAAGTTATTTTTAAAGCCAAAAATCATGTTTTCTTCAAATATTCTCATAAAAGCTTTTCAAAAAGTGACACGGACCATGCACGCACACCAAGAAACATCCAACGGTTCTAAAGAAGGTCTTGGAAATGGAAATAAGAGCTAATACTCAAAACGACCTATCGAGTCGTCATACCTATTTGGTATTTTATTATCACATATATGTCCCTACCCTGTTTGTTACCATTATATCTATGCTTTTTACTTGATCTACTATTGTTACATGTCCTTACCTATTTCATGCCTTTCCTTTCTACATGCCTTTACTTGTTACATGCTTTTAATTATTAAATGCCTTTCCTTGTTACTAGCTTGTACTTGCTATATTTCTTTACTTGGTACATGATTTTACTTATTAAATTCCTTCACTTGATAGTTGCTTTTACTTACTATACGATTTTATTTGTTTCATGCCTTATTCTTTTATGCTATGTCGGATTGGATGACTATTAGATTATTTGCGTGTTTATGATTTGTTGGAGATTTGTCATTATATATGTGTGAGAAAAGCCTTGGATATTTGGTTGCCTATTGTACTTTGTTTGAGTTTGTAATTCTTATTGAATTATGCATATTTTTTATTTTTGTGCTATGTTGTGATTTTTCTCGTACTTTGTTATTGTTGGATGGTTTCATATGAATTGGTATATTGGGATAGGGGTTGCACATCGCAACGGTATTTATTCTTGATATTGGGATCGGGTTGCATGCCGTAATGGTATTTATTATTTATATTGGGATCAAGTTACACACTACAACAATATCTGTTATTGATATTGGGATCGAGTTGCACGCAGCAATGGTATTTATACTAGATATTGGGATCGGGTTGCACGCTGCAACAATATTTGTTATTGATATTTGGATATGAATCCTTGTGCATATTTTGTGTACATTATTTCCTTCGTAGAAATGGTTCGTAAGGTTATGTCTTTATTTGTCATGTCTGTTAACTTGCTCCTTAGTTCTCTAGTTGATGCTCTTACTATTATTCATCATATCTCTTGTCTTGTTTACTACTCATCATCTGCGCATGTAAATTTGACATGAGTATATTTTGACTTAAAAACATTGCCACTACTTCACTGAGATTATTCAAGATACTCATTTGATACATGGGGTCAGTTGTACTCATACTATACTTATGCACCTTATGTGAAGATATTATGGAGCTAAGCGACTACGGAGTTCGAGGACGAGTATTGAAGAACTCAGCGTTCCACCCATCTACATCATTTAGTGTAATGACCCAGTCGGTCGTTTTGCGTATTGTAGCTCTATTACCCAATTTATTTCTTATTCTATGCTTATTTGTTGTTATGTGAATTGCCGGGGTGGTTGGTTTGGTTCTGGGGATGTTTCAGAATGAATTAGGACACTTAGTCCCAAGGTTGGAAGCCTAAGTTAAAGGAGTTGACCGGATGTTAACTTATATGTAAATGACTCTGGAATAGATTTTTGATGGTTCTGATAGCTTCATATGATTATTTTGGACTTAGGAGTGCTCCAGATATTGATTTGGAGGTCCGTAGGTGATTTTGGCTTGAATTGGCAAAATTTGGAAAAGTTGAAGTTTGGAGAGTTGAGAAGTTTGACCGAGAGTTGACTTTATGATTAACGGGCTCGGAGCTTGGTTCTGGAAGTTTGCATAGGTCTGTTGTGTCATTTATGACTTGTGTGCAAAATTTGAGGGCAATCGGAGTTGGTTTGATGGGTTTCGGCGTCGATTGTAGAAGTGGGAAATCCATTAGTTTCATTAGGCTTGAATTGGGGTGCTATTCATGTTTTTGATGATGTTTGATGTGAATTGAGGCATCAAATAAGTTTTTGTGATGTTTTAGGACTTGTTGGTATGTTTCGATATGGTCTCGAGAGCCTCGGGTGTGATTCGGGTTGAAAACGGATTGAATTTTGGACTTGTGTTAGAGCTGGTATGATCAGGTCTGGTGCAACCGCACCTATAAGAAATGGGCCAATGGTGCGGAGCCGTAAGTACGGCGGATAATATGTAGGTGCGGAGGAGAGCTGGGGGCTGCTAGGTCGCAGATGCGAGAGGAGGTCCGTTGGAGCGGAGTCGTTTCTGCGAAAAGGAGGTCACAGAAGTGGAATTTAGTGAGGCTTGAGGTGGTCAGATGTTTCCGCAGAAGCGGACATTTGGGCACAGAAGCACTTCCGCAAATACAATCTTGGGGGCGCAAAATTGAGTGGCAGAACTTAAGTGAGTTCTGCAGGTGTGGAGCTTTCACCGCAGATGCGGTCCCGCAGAAGCGGACGATGATGGACCGCAGGTGCAAAAGCATTGGTAGTGTATAATTCGAATTGGTTCCGAGATTTCTTCATTTGTGGACTTTGCAAGCTCGGCAAGATGCGATTTTGGAGAGGGGTTTCACTAGATTTCAAGAGGTAAGCAACTTTTGATCATTTTTATTCATTAATATTGAATACCCATTGAATTTCCCCATAGATTTGGTGTTTTTGAGGTAAATATTTGGGGATTTTTGACCCATGTATTGGAGAGTAAGATTTGGGGATTTGAGTGGCGATTTGAGGTCGGAATTGGGTGATTTTGGTATGGTTAGACTCGTTGTTGAATGGGTATTCGAATTTTGTGTGTTTTGTCGGATTCCGAGATATTTTTTACTTTTGTTAGTGAACTTAGCTTTATCACATGGAACTGATTCCTATGGCTAGTATTGATTGTATTAAGTTGTTTATGTCTAGATTCGAGTCATTTGGAGACCGATTTGCCAGGCAAGGGCTTGTTGGAGTAGAGATTTGTGCGGTTTGAGGTAAGTAACACTTCTAAACTTGATACTGATGGTATGAATCCCTAAACTACGTGATATGTAGTTGATGTTAAGGTGATGCACATGCTAGGTGACGGGCGTGTGGGCGTGCACTATAGTAATTGTGACTCGGTTGATTCCGTCGGACTGTTTAGTTACCCAATCTCGATGTTATTCAGGTAATCTCCATGTGTTAGAGATATTAAGTTGTGATCCATGTTAGAAATCGAGTTAGGCTATATGCTGGTACATTTGGGACCCACAGAGGTCGTTTCTGTTATTGAGTTATTTGCTTAAATTGCAGTTATATAATCAGTCGCATTCATCATTTGCATATCATATCTCAGTCTCTGTTATCATTTGTAGTTACATCATGTATCATTGTTTGGGCTGACTGGCATGAGATTTGTGAGCCCGAGAGATTGGAGAGATTGATGACTGAGTGAGGTCGAGGGCCTGATTGTGAGTGATATTTATAGGATCAGGCTGCACGTTGCAGCATGCCATGTTGGCTTATATTAGTGTTTGGGCAGGATCTGCCCCTACGGAGTCTGACATATAGGCAGTGAGCGCAAGTATCGTTGAGTGCTGAGTGCGAGTGCCGAGTGATTGAGCGTGTTGAGTGATTGGAAGTGCTGAGTGATTGAGAGTGCTGAGTGAGGTGGGATACTCTGAGAGCATGATTATATGAGTTTATCACTACGTTTCATTATAGGTGACATGCATATTTGACATGTAGACATAGAGATGTAATATTCCTCATGTTAGCTATACTTGGCATATTTACCAGTGTCAGCCTAAATTATCGAACTTGAAAGCATATCTACTTTTCTGTACTGTGTACAACTGATTATGAGATTTTCTCTGAGTTATTACTATCATTTTCATGTCATATCTCCATCCTAATTATCTGGAATTGGACTGTACCTATCTGAGCTTGTCATTGCTTTCAGCCCAAGGTTAGCCCTGTTACTTATTGAGTACATTGGGTCGGTTGTACTCATACTACACTCTGCATTTCATGTAAAGATCCAGGTACTTCTGGGCACAGTGGTAGCTAGACTTGGAGAATTTTTTGCTTGGAAACTTTTAAGGTAGCTGCTTTGGTGTCCGCAGACCTTGACTCTCCTGCCTTCCAGTTTATTTAGCACAGTTCTATCTTTCCAGATAGTTGTATTAGAAGTTTTGACTATGTTGATATTTAGTAGCTTATGTACATAGTGACACCCGAAATTTGGGGGATTTTGTATTGAGTCGCGATATTTCTTATCGGTTATTTATGAGATTTTTCACTGTTAAACTTATTTCATCACGTTTTCAATTTAAGAATGCGTAGTTATTTGTGATTATCGGCTTGCCTAGTTCTGTGATTGGCGCCATCACGACATGTTGAGTTTGGGTCGCGACAAGTTGGTATCAAAGCCTAGGTTGCATAGTTCTCATGAGTCATAAGCAGGTTTAGTAGAGTCTTGCGGATCGGTACAGAGATGTCTGTACTTATCTTCGAGAGGCTACCGAACCATTAGGAAACTTCACTTTCTTGTATTCTTGTCATGCGAATTTATTGATTCCGGAAACTAAACTTCTAAATTCTATTCTCTGACAGATGGTGAGGACACGTGCTACTAGATCGGGCGGACGGCCACCAGTACCACCAGCTAGGGCCACGAGAGGCCGGGGCCATGGTAGAGGCCGAGGTGCAGCTCGTACAGCAGCTAGAGCAGCACCTGTGGAGCCATCAGTTGCTCCAGCTTAGAAGCAGATACCAGATGTGGTTAAGCCGGTGGGACCAACTCATGCACCAGTTGTGCCCATTGGGATTCCAGGCCTTCAGGAGCTTTGGCCCAGATACTGACTGTATGCACTAGCCTTGCTCAGGCGATTTCAGTTCAGGCCACACCAACCATGTCTCAGGCCAGGG
Organism: Nicotiana tomentosiformis; assembly: GCF_000390325.3. Taxonomy (NCBI): domain Eukaryota; kingdom Viridiplantae; phylum Streptophyta; class Magnoliopsida; order Solanales; family Solanaceae; genus Nicotiana; species Nicotiana tomentosiformis. Next base: position 59,342,629 of record NC_090823.1, read on the forward strand.
GAGGTGCTCAGACTCCCGCCGCCCGTACTCCAGAGCAGGTGGTTCAAGGACTTCAGACACCGGGGGTACTACCCGCTTAGCCGGTTGTAATTATTCAGGCCCAGGTGGGTCCATATATGAGTGACGAGGAGCAGAAGAGGCTAGAGCAGTTTGGGAGGCTAAGGCCTCCAGCATTCAGTGGGGCTAAGTCAGAGGATGCTCAAGACTTCTTAGATAGGTGCAGTAGATTCTTCGAACGACAGGTATTCTGGAGACTAGTGGAGTCTCATTTACTACTTTTCAACTGTCGGGGGTAGCCTTCAGATTGTGGGAGGCTTATGAGTTGAGCAGGCCAGCCGGTGCTGCACTATTTACGCGGCATGAGTTCTCCGTTCTCTTTTTGGAGAAGTTTGTTCCACAGACCCGCCGAGACGAGTTGAGTAAGCAGTTTGAGCAGTTACGCCAGGAGGGTATGTCCGTGACCCAGTATGAGATGACATTTTTAGAGTTGTCTTGTCACGCGATCTGGTTGGTTCCCACAGAGAGGGAGAGGATTAAGAGGTTCATTGATGGCCTGAACTATGGACTATGCTTTGTCATGACTTAGGAGATTGCATTAGGTGCTAGGTTCGACGAGGTGGTTGATATTGCTAGGAGACTAGAGCAGGTCCGTAGTCAGGAGCGTGAGGAGAGGAAGGCCAAGAGGCCTCGTAGGTCGGGTGGTTTCAGCGATGTTTCTTTTGGAGGGCAGTCTCACCACAGTAGGGGTCGTCCTTATAGGCCTGCTCAGATGGTTCGTCCGGTTCATCATGGTGCATCAGCTAGCCATGGTTTATACAATGCTAGTCCGGGTCAGTCATCTCTCAGTGCCCTCCCAGCTCAGAGTTCATCTCATGCTCTGTCAGTTCAGGGTTTATCTGTAACAAGTTCTTCAATAGTTATTCTAGTTCTCAGGGTCCGATTCATCCTCTACCACCATTGGCGGATCAGAGTTGCTTTGAGTGTGGGGAGTTTGGACATGTGTGGAGGCAATGTCCCCGTTGTTTTGGAGGTCCAGTTCATCAGAGGGGTCAGATTATGATTTTCGCACCAGTTACTTCACCACCCGCTTAGCCAGTTCGGGGTGGGGCTCAAGCAGCTAGAGGTCACCCTAGAGGGGGAGGCCGATCGGCTGGCGGTCAGGCTTGATGCTATGCTTTCCCTGCTAGGCCAGAGGCCGTTGCTTTAGACGCAGTGATCACATGTATTGTTTCAGTATGCCACATGGATGCTTCCATATTATTTGACTCTGGTTCCACTTATTCATATGTATCATCATATTTTACTTATTATTTGGATATGCCCCGTGAGTCCTTAGTTTTTCCTGTTCATGTATTTACGGCGGTGGGCGATTTTATTGTTGTGGACCGTGTGTGGTGACCATTGAGGGATTGCATATAAGAGTCGATCTCTTATCGCTTTGTATGGTTTATTTTGACGTGATTCTAGGCATGGATTGGTTTTCCTCATGTCATGCTATTCTTGATTGTAACACGAAGACTGCGTCGTTGGCGATGCCGGGATTACCTAGGATCGAGTGGAGAGGTTCTCTGGACTATGTTCCCAGTAGGGTAATTTCATATTTGAAGGCCCAACGGATGGTTGGGAAGGGGTGTTTGTCATATTTGGCTTTTGTAAGGGATGTTGGTGCTGATATTTCTACCATTGATTCTGTTCTGGTAGTGTGAAACTTTCCGGATGTATTTTCTGTATACCTGCCGGGCATGCCGCCCGATAGAGACATTGATTTTGGTATTGACTTGGTGCTGGGCACTCATCCCATTTCTATTCCTCTGTATCGTATGGCACCAGCGAAGTTGAAGGAATTTGAAGAGAAACTTCAGGAACTTCTTGATAAGGGGTTCATTAGGCCTAGTGTGTCGCCTTGGAGTGCACCGATTTTGTTTGTAAAGAAGAATGATGGTACTATGCGGATGTGCATCGACTATAGGCAGTTGAACAAAGTTACAATTAAGAACAAAAATCCTTTGCCGCACATTGATGACTTATTTGACCAGCTTCACGGATCTAGAGTGTTCTCTAAGATTGATTTGAGGTATGTGTATCACCATTTGAAGATTCGGGACTCTGATATTCTGAAGACGGCATTCAGGACCCGCTATGGTCACTACGAGTTCCTTGTGATGTCTTTTGGGCTGACCAATGCCCCAGCAACATCCATGCATCTGATGAACAATGTATTCCAGCCATATCCTTATTCATTTGTCATAGTATTTATTGATGATATTTTGATGTACTCACGTAGCCAGAAGGAGCATGCATAGTCATTTGTGGGGGGAGAAGCCTTATGCCATCATGTTTTCAATTTAAAAATGCATAGTCATTTGTGATTGTCGGCTTACGTAGTTCTGTGATAGGCGCCATCACGACATGTTGAGTTTGGGTTGTGACATTTAGTCCATGGTAGTGGAGACTTGTATTTCTGTTTTGTGACATTCAAACGGATGATGTATTTCTTATCGCCAATGTTGTAATTCAAATTTAGCCGCTCATGACTTGTACTACCAATCTTTGAAATAATTGTATGTTTTTTCCGCCATCTTATTTATTTTTCATATATGATCATTCATTCGAATTATGTTATTTATTATTTGGTTAACATAGCATGTTGGGGTTAAGTGTCATCACGACTAGACGAGAATTTAGATCGTGGCACTTTACTTGCAAAAATGCAGATGAACCTTTTTGTGCATGATTTAATATTGACACTGGAGGTACTTGTATCTATAGTATTTTAACCCAACGACACACACAACGGAAGTATTGTCATCTCTACACTAGATTTCTTCAATCCAATATAAACACTAATGCTTATATCGTTGCAAAATGTAATTGGTGGATATCCTTGAGCAATAGCATACTGAATAAATATTGTGCTATTGACCTTTTGTAGCTACTTTGCAGTCTCTATGGTAAGTTATTCAAATTTCTAACAGGTTTATATTAGAATTGCATCAACATGAATTTACGTAATTATGGTTATCACAGCATTCTCCGTTGTGTTGCAGCAAAATCAGTGTATTTTTCATGATTTTACATTTCATGATTTTACAGTGTCTCAATTCAGATTATCCAACTAAACTGCTTTTATGTCCAAAATTGAATCTTAACAGTGCAATTTCAGCAAATTCAATGGGAAATTATAAATTTGAGCAACAAATTTTTCGACATCAATATATGAATTTTCAACTCAAACCAGCTGCTGTGATTCAGATTTCCAGATTGAGAAAAGAATTTCAGTTAATAATCGGTATTTTTCGATGCTTTTACACAGTTTGAACACAGGTTATCAAACTAAACTTCTTGTCTCCAAAATTAAAATATATACAATGCGATAAGAATTTGAGTAGCAAAAATTTTAACCTCTTCGAACTCAAATCAGCTGGTGTGATTCATATCTATAGATCAAAAATAATTTTTGTTCAATAGAATTTGAGTTAAAAAAAGTCAAATTTCAGCTGCTCTGATTCTATTTTTCAAGGTTTGCATTGCGATCTCGAGATCATCAACAATGATATTAAAGCTTGAAACTGTGATATCCCGTTTTTGCTGCTGGAATCTCAATTTTTACGGCGCTTATTTTTGTGAAATTGTGTCTATTTTTTTTAGAGCTCTATTTTTATAGTTAGCGCATTAGGGTTGTTGTTTGATTGTTAATTTGCGCACTGATATCAGCATCTTTTAGCTGAAATGTGTCGGACTTGTAATTATTTAGTGGGTAGGATTTTCAACGGGTAGAGTAGGGTAATTATTTTTACTTGTATAGGTAATCTTATTTTTTTTCTTTTTACATGGATCATCACTTATTTAAGATTATATTTAAATAAATAGTAGCATTCTTGGTTTATTCCAAAATAACAAATTTATTTTAAGTTTTAGAAAATTTTAAAGTTTAATCTTTTAATGCCAGAAAGTTTTAGAAATAAACAACCATATATTTAGGATCACTTTATCTTAAAGCAAGTATTGTTTTCACTTTCATCCATTTTATCTTTCTTCTTGAAATAAAAGGAACAATATTCACGATTCTCTCTTCCTATTCACATACTCTCTGTCTTCATAAAACATACATAATATTCTCTTTTGTTGTATAATATTAGATCTTTTAGCAGTGACTGGCACCCCATGAGCTTGGCGCTAGCCGAGCTAATCTCTTTTGCCTATTACCAATGTAAAATATTAATTATATATACACTTACCCACAACGATGTCACGATCCAAATTTTTCACCTTAGGATGTCATGATGACACATAGTCTCTAAGACTATGTAAGCCTAACGTGTGAAGAAAAATAGCGGAAATAATAATAAAACCTCAAATTTAAACCATTAAACTATCATAATTAGTCTCAACAACACAGTTCACAAATAACTCCCAAAATCTGATGGAACTGAGTCATGAGCTCTACAAGAATTTACTAATAGTCTCATAATACAATACTATTTTGGAACAAGAAATAAACAGTAGAATGTCTAAAAACAGAAGGTGGCTTCGAGGCATGCGGACGTCGAGCAGGAATACCTTGAAGTCTCCAAAGACAACAAGTCAATCAATTACTGGCGTCAAGTACTGGCAGACGTACCTGGATCTGCACAAAAGATATACAAAAGCGTAGTATGAGTACACCACAATGGTACCCAATAAGTATCAAGCCTAACCTCGGTAGAGTAGTTACGAGACAAGATCAGACACCTACTAGGACAAGATAAATGGAAAAAAAATATGACAATGGGAAGTAATAGAAAGCGGGGAAATGAATGGTAACAAAGCAGTTTAGTAATGTAAGCTAATAACATAATTGTAAGCAAAAGACAAGAAGAAGGAAGCCAATAATGAAAACCAGAAATAGTCAAATACGGAAAACGCTTGCCAAAGAATCAACAATACTAATATTTTCTGTAACGACCCGACCGGTCGTTTTGTGTAATTGTGCCCGCTTACCCTTTTGATGCTTCACACACGTGTGTTTATGGTTTTATGACTTACCAAGCTGATTAGTTTTGTTCCGACAAGACTTCAGGTTGATTTGGACCATTTGATTCTTGGCTAGAAGCCTAAGTTGTGTATGTTGACCAATGGTTGACTTTTGTGAAAACGACCCAGGAATGCTGTCTTGATGGCTCGATAGCTTCATATCATGATTTTGGACTTGGTCATATGCCCGGAATCAAATTCGGAAGTCCTAGGTTGATTTGAGTTGTTTTGCGAAATTTGGCAATTTGAAGTTGAAAAGTTTGGCCGTAGGTTGACTTTTAGCTATCAAGTTCAGAATTTAATTTTGTGACTTGGAATAGGTTCGTTATGCCAATTAGAACTTGTTTGCAAAATATGGTATCATTTGGAATTGAATTTATAGGATTCGGGCGCCTAGTTGCAATTGAAGAAGTTCTTGAAATTTACTTCGAAATTCATGCATTTTGGAGTCTGATTCGTAGTTCTAGATGTTATTTTTGTGTTTTTAGACTTGTGCAGATATTTGGTTTGGAACCCCGAGGGCTCGGATGAGTTTGGGACATGTTTCGAAATTAATTGAACTGAAAATGAATTGCTGGTGTTGCTGGTGCTCTGTTATCGAAATTTCGATCACTAGCCTTGCAATTGCGAAGGTGACAGTGGGTCTCTGATGTCGCAATTGCGACTGGCTCCTTCGCAATTGCGAAGTCAGCAGGCCTGAGGCATGGGTCCTTTTTCCGAATAATTGTTCGCTTTAGCGAAGAAGTCCAGCTTCGCAATTGCGAAGCCTTTGTCGCAATTGCGATAATTGTTGAGGCTATTAGGGTTCGCAAATGCGATCCCTGGTCCGTAATTGCGAGGGTTCGCAAACGTGAACCCTGTGACGCAAATGCGACATCTGCAGCTAGACAAAAAGGATGGGAGTCGGGATTTTTCAACTTATTCTCTTATTTTAGAACCCTAGACTCGGCAGGAGGCGATTTGGAGAGGGAATTTTCATCTACAGACATTGGGTAGATGATTCTATTCAATTTCCAACAATATTTCATCAATATATCTTAGATTTAACATTAAAGTCATGTGAATCAAAGTGAAAATTTGTGAAACTTTGTCATATTTTTGAAAAATAAGAATTTGAGTTTTGAGAGTCGATTTGGACTTTGATTTTGAAACTAATCATATATATGGACTTGTGGGGTTATGGATAGTCGAAATCTATCCTTGGACCCAGGTTTTGACCGGGCGGGCCCCGAGTTGGCTTTTGGAAAAAAGTGTAAAGATCATAGCTTTATCTATTGTAATTGTTTTTCCTTAAATTATTTGATGATATTAAGTCAATTTTTGTTAGATTTGAGCCATGTGGAGGTGAATTTTAGGGGAAAAGCTATTTTCGAGGGTTGAGTTTAGTTGAGGTAAATATATTGCCTAACATTGCGTGGGGGAACTACCCCTTAGGATTTGGGATTGATTGTTTCATTTGTGCTATGTGAAAGCCATGTACGCAAGGTGACGAGTGGGTACACGGGTTATATGTGGTATTTGACCGGTTTAGGCTACTTAGACTCTTTTCATGCCTTAATTGAATTGTCATATCATGTTTTAAACTCTCATAGTCAATCTACTCTTACTTGTGTTAGTCTATCCTTACATGCCTTAAATGACTTTGTTACCACTTGTTCTACATCTTCTTGATATTTTGTTCTTATGCTTAAGTTGAAGTTGTTGCCTCTTTCATTGTCACATGTTATCTCTTCCATTGTTGATTATCCTTATTTGAAGTCATCGTTACATGTTATCTCTTCCATTATGAGTTATTTTTATTTAATGTCATGTTTACACATTATCTCTTTTATTCTTGAGTTATTGGTGTTGAAGGTGTGAAAGACGTTATCACATTAAGGCGAAGTTCTTAATTGTTGAGATATCCTTCTTGTGGAGAAATTTACATTCAACATTATTGTTGATATTCTGGTACACATTGTGGTTGAGCCATGGGCTATTGTTGTGGAAACATTGATATTGTTGATTATTGGCAAGTTATGTCATATGGGCACTTGTGGTGATAGTTGTTGTTGTGATGTTATTGATGCGCATGTGGCGGTATAAGGATAGGGGTTAATGTGCATGCGGTGGCATAAGGTGGGACTTATGTGCGTGTTGCTTGTAAGGGAATTACTTGAAGCCACGCGGCATCATTAGGTAGGCTAAAATGCGTGTAGCTATTTCGGAAAAAATATTTTCAAAACTATTTAAATGTAAGGCTCACGCGGTAGTATAAGAAAAGATCATGATTGAAATTGAGAGATGTAAATACGAGACAGTTCCTCGATTGTGATTCTTGTTGTATACGAGGCGGTACCTCAGTTGTGATTCTTGTTGTGTACGAGGTGGTACCTTGTTTGTGATTCTTATTATTTATCTCATGTTGTAAAGAGTTATTGGTGAAACACTTCTTATTGCCTTTATTCTTCTTTGTCTTATCAGTTTGGATCCGTATTTGACTATGGTGGTTCTCTTTGATTGCTTCCTTTATGTTATCTCTATGCTTACAATTCTGGTATTAGTCTATGTTATTAACTTGTTTTGTATCAGTTATTACTTCTTGTTATTATGTTTCATTCTGTTTATTATGTCCTAGTAGGTGTCTTGACCTGGTCTTGTCACTACTCTACCGAGGTTAGGCTTGATACTTACTGGGTACCATTGTGGTGTACTCATACTACACTTCTGCACATCTTTTGTGCAGATCCAGGTACGTCTGCTCGTGTTGGACATTAGAGTTTGATTGTAGCTATTTGCCGGAGACTTCATGGTATACCTGCTCGACGTCCGCAGGTCTCGGAGTCACCTTTTGTTATCCTTATAATATTGTTGTTTCATTTATTAGACAATGTTATAGTCGATGTTTTGGAACATTCTGTAGAAGCTTATGACTCAGTCTCACTGGGTTTTGGGAGCATTGTAATTGTGTTTCAATTATCGAGATATTTATGAGAATTGTTGGTTTATATCATGTTTTAGCTTTTATTTCTATCATAATCTCTCATTTGATAGGCTTACATAGTCTTAGAGACTAGGTGCCATCACGACATGCTAAGGAGAAAAATTGGAGTCGTGACATTTCCACATCAAATAGCCCGTGGCTCAACCATAATGTGTACAAGAATCTCAATAATAACTAAATGTATGTGATTTGCTCAACAAGAAAGATATCTCAACAATTAACAACTTTTCCTCGATGTGGTAACGACTTTTATAACTTCAACACTAATAACTCAGCAAGAAGATATTCCACGAAATAACAACCTCAATTAAAAGTAATGCAACAATTAAAGAGATAACAAGACAGTAAGGAAGCAATAACTTCAACTAAAGAATATATGAGCAAATAACAAGTAAGAGGCGGAACAAGTGTTAACAATGAAAATTAAATCACGTAAGAGTAGATTAACAATGAGAGATATAACATGTTATGACAATTCAATTAAAGGCATGGAAAGAGTCTAAGTAACCTAAACCGGTCAAATACAAAATATAGCCCATATACCCACTCCTCACCTTGCGTACACAGCTTTCACATAACACAAATAGCACAATCAACCCAAATCCTAAGGAGTAGTTCCCCCACACAAAGTTAGGCAAGATACTTACCTCAACAAAGCCAACTCAACCATCAGAAATAGCTTTTCCCCTAAATTTTGCCTCCACACGGCTCAAATCTAACCAAAAGTGACTTAATATTATCAAACAATACAATGAAAAACAATTACAATAGATAAAGTTTTGATCTTTACAAAATTTTCAAAAGGTCAACAAAAGTCAACCGCGGGCCTCCCATTCAAAACCTGGGTCCAAGGGTAAATTTTGACTACCCATAACCCCACGAGTCCATAAATGTGATTAGTTTTCAAATCCGAGTCCAAATCTACTCTCAAAACTCAATTCTTCATTTTTCAAAAACTTAACAGAATTTCCCAATTTTTCCTCTTTGATTCACATAAATTTGATGTTAAATCTAAGATATAATCATGAAATATAATTGGAAATTGATTAGAATCACTTACCCATAGTTTGTAGATGAAAATCCCCTATCGAAGTTTCCTCCTATCGAGCCTAGGGTTCTAAAATATGATAAAATGATATGAAATCCCGACTTTTCTATCTTTTTGTTCAGTTGCAGACGTTGAAATTGCGACACTGCCAGACTCTAGGGGAACCTCGCAAGTGCAACTGTGGGTTCGCAAATATGAACCTTGTTCCCTTAGCAAATGTGATAGTTTCATCACAAATGTGAAATTTCCTACCCAGACCCATACTTCGCAATTGCAACACCTGAGACCCCCTGCTATGTTCGCAATTGCACCAACACACCGGCAAGTTCAGTGTTCAGTCCAAACCATTCCGCGACACATCTGAAACTCATCCGAGCCCTCGGGGATCCAAACCAAATATTCACAAAAGTCAAAAAACATCATACAAACTCACTCGCTCGATCAAAACACAAAAATAACATCTACAACTACGAATCGATCACCAAAATACATGAATTTCAAAGTAAAGTTCAAGAACATCTAGAATTGCAACTAAGCATCTGAATCCTACGAAATCAACTCCAAACGATACAAATTTTGCATACAAGTTCTAAATAGCATAATGGACCTATTCCAAGTCCCAAAATCCGATTTCGAACCCGATATCCAAAGTCAACCTACTGTCAAACTTCTAAACCTCAAATTGCCAATTTCCGGCAAAACAACACAAATCAACCTACGGACTTCCGAATTCGATTCCGAACATATGCCCAAGTCTAAAATCAAGATACGAAGATGCCAGAGCCATCAAAACACTTTCCCGGGGTCATTATCACAAATGTCAAAGTTTAGTCAACACTTCTAAATTAAGTTGTAAGCCAAGAACCCAAGGGTCTAAATCAACCCGAAATCTTCTCGGAACGAAACCAATCGACCCCGAAAATCATAAAACCTAAATTACACATATGAAGCATCAAAAGGGGAAACGGGGCGCAAATACACATAACGATTGGTCAGGTCGTTACATTCTCCCCCTCTTAAAATAAAGGTTCGTCCTATAATGTGCATAAAGACATACTAGAAGTGACGGAAAAGTAAGGATAACGATTCCACATGTCGTGCTCGGTCTCCCAGGTTGCCTCCTCGACCGGATGATCCCTCCGTTGAACCTTCACTGAAGCAATACTCTTTGACCTCGACTTTCGGACCTGCCTATCCAAGATGGCCACCGACTCCTCAACATAAGTCAAATCCTTGCCCAATTGGACTGAACTGAAATCTAATACATGGGACGGATCAGCATAATACTTCTGGAGCATAGAAACATGGAACATCAGGTGAACTGCTGATCGGCTGGGTGGCAATGCAAGCTTGTAGGCCTCCTCTTCCACTCTCTGAAGGATCTCAAAAGGATCGATGTACCAAGGGATCAACTTGCGCTTCTTCCCGAACCTCATCACACCCTTCATGGGTGAAACATGGAGCAAAACCATCTCTCAAACCATAAATGCTACATCACGAACCTTCCGATAAACATAACTTTTCTACCTAGACTAGGTTGCGTTAATACCCAATTTTGCCCTCATATTTTATAAAGTATTCCATATGCTTTCAAAATATCATTTTGCACCATTACTCAATTTATAGGGGTCATATAAGTGTTTTTATAGTTTTTAAAGCTTTAAAATTGATTTTCTTGCATTTCAATTATTCAAATATTTATTAATTATCCCTTAAAATTATTTATTGGGTGACCTAATCATCCAAATTTACTATTTGTACCCACATGCATTTTATAATATTTTATTCTATTTTTACATAATTACATTTGTATTTTTTACCTATTATCTACATTAGCGTAATAATAGCCTATACTTTGCAAAATATTATTTTATTTATACCAAAATAGCATTCTATATTTTTATAATGTTAAGTTATTATTTTTAAACATTTTATTTCATAAGTAATATATTTTATTATTTATTAGATGTTTTAATAATTTTGTTTTAATTAATTTTCGGTATTTTAAAAGCTGGCCCATATCAGGCCATTTTTCGGATCACATTGGCAGCCCAAACACCCCACACATTAGCCCAATAACTCCCAGCCCAAACCAAACGACCTTTTTTTAACGACCCAGTTGTGACCCATTAAACAAACCCGCCCTGCTCAATCTTTAATCATGGTGGTTGATCTCTCAAGATCAACAACCCACAATCACCCACCCCTTTTAATTAACCAAACCCCCTGAAACCCTATCCATTTCTCCAAAGTCGTCTCCCCCAAACGCTCCCTACCCTCCTTTTCTTTCCTCTATAAAACCCTAGCAGCCTCCTCCCTTATCCTCTCCAACTCTGACCTTAATATGGAATCATTCCATGATTTCCTTTCCTTATATGCTCTGTCTCGTTATTACTTACCTAGTACTTGCCTATTTTTTGCAAGTACCAAGCTCTGAATCAAGGAAATCAAGCTTCATCCATCTATATCCAGATGATATTTCATCTATATACGTTCATGGCCACGCTATATGGGTCTGATTCACCAAGATCTCTGGCCAGTCTTTGATTCCTTTCAAATTAGGGTTTGCATAGTTTTTCTCCTAATCCGATTCTAAATTGATTTTGAATGTTATTCCTGTCTTTATTATGTTTGATTGGCCTTTTTTCCTTGTTTGTTCGTTTAAATTTTACTACTATATAATCCCCCCCCCCCCAAATCCCTAAAAACGGACATGAACTTTTGTTATTCTCACACTCTCACTCATTCTACACTATTCTAAATAATTGAGCTCTTGATCGGCTGAAAGCCAAGGCCACCAGAATTCAACTGTTTAACCTCTCTTAGTGTGAGCACTGCCCGGGGTTCATCTAAGATCCTTGCGAACTCTTACACACTTATAATTTTGGGTTTTTTTTGTTGTCTTCTCCTTGTTGCTGATAAGCAAGCTACTGGCACTTAGTTTCTACCAGCTCGTTAATTCTGCAAACTGGTGAGTATTGAGACTCTCTCAGTTTCATTCTCTTTTGCTTGTGTTCATGTTTTTGTATGCTTATGTCATTTAGGCCTTCATGAATCAATATGCTATAGTTTGCCTCTGTTCATATTCCTGTTTGCCTTGGAATTATTCTTTACCCCTTTGCTTTTCTAGTATCTAAACCTGCTTGAACTCTAAGCTTCGATGCATGTCCATTCTATGTGCAACGTGAATGATTCCTGATTACCTTAAGCCTGCTCTGCTATTCTGATCACCTGTTATTTGTTATGAGTCCCCTCTCGTGCCTTGCCTTGTATTCTTTTACTGGAACTCGTAGTGGATTATCTCCTGCCTAGAACTTGCTTGAATGAACTTCCTTTTACTGAATCTTTTATGTGTCATCTACTGTTTCTCTGCAAACTGACCATGATTATGTGAATCCCATATTGTCTTAAACATGTTTCTCTGCCATTTCTGACCTTGATAATTGTGTTCCTTGATTTGTTAATCCTATACCCTTTAGCATTGCCTAAAACTTCTAGGGTAAACTTCAATGTTAGCTTCTTTTCTTATGTATGGGTAACTGGCCTGAGTCATGCTGTTTGCCTATCCGTTACCGCTAAGTTGATATGTTTTCCTTACCATGAGTTCTTTTGGATTTTGACTTTGTGTGTTATACTCAGCATGATAGGCTGCTTGTAGACTGTTGTAGACCATGCCCACTAGCCTATTTTTATGCTTTTTGTGATCATGTTAAGCTCACATGTTAGAAACCTTCATGTGAAATTGCTATTCTCCCTGACTATGACTCTACCAGACTTTCATGATTAAGACTCTTAGGTCTAAATCCTTTTAGACTAGTTCTAGGTCATGCTCTACTGGAAATTCCATTTTGGAGTGTTTTGAGGCCATATAATGTTTACCCATGCTACTCTAAACTTGTTGTCCTAGAAAACCTAGCATTACTATCTTGTGTATGTCTTGTGTGCCTACCAAGAGATATGCCTCTTAAGTTCTCCTAATGTGTGACTATGTCCAGCATACTGTACTCTTTCTCTTGTTGAATAATTGCTCAATACCGAACCTATGTTGTTAGTTTTCCATGTTGAGACTAAGCTCTACTGATTCTCCTAGTTTTCATGTTCAAGCCCCTTGGTCGATCAATCCTGTCACCTTACCTTCTAAAATGCCAGTACAAATATACTTTTTGTGAATCCTGCCAATATGTCATATAATCTTGTCCATATGGGGAATTGATGTTAGTAGGCTTCAAGGTTGTTTAAGTGATTTCCATGTGTGGTTCATTAATTTATATGGTTAAGTTGTTAATCTGCAAATGCTGGGTAAGTGAGTCTTCCCTTTGAGCCTAGTATGGGTCCATGTATGAGTTAAAGCCGTGCAATTGGATATACTCTAATGTTTGGAGAGTACTTGGATCTGGGTCTGCTATTCGTGTGAATAATGAGCCTGATAAAGGCCCGAGCTTTACTGGGTTATTTTCCTTTGGGCCTGCTCTATTTATTGGGCCTACATTGGTTTCAGTTTGTAATATCTGAGAATGTATTCTTTTATTTTGGTCCTGTAATAATTTGTAAACAAACAATTGGGGAATTAGTAGAAATGGGGAACAGGGATATCCTATTCTTTGTATGAAACGGTAGAAAACATGCCTATAGGACCTTAATTTATTTATTTGCCATTTATCTGTGGCATATGCTGATTTGTTTGTCTATTTACCTAGAAAGCACGATTTAAGGCTAATGTAATGACTTGAACCGTTAGAAAATATACCTATAGGGATTAAAATAAGACTTGTTGATTGCTTATTGTCACACCTAGATACCATGCCTATAGGACTTCAATGTGGTTAATTAAAATTGTTGCTACTACTATTCTCATCATATTGCTGCCTAGATAACATGCCTATAGGGATGAATAAAACAATTGCATGTTCTCAATTACTTTGCTTCCCGAATATCATTGTCTAGATATCATGCCTATATGATGTTACTGCCCATTTAGAAATTATGTATATAGGATCAAAGGGGAATAACTATGCACTTTCAATGATCTCACTGCCCAGTCGCAAGTCACCTAGAATCATGCCTATATGATCAAAGGCGAATAACTATGCACTTTCAGTGATCTCACTGGCCAATTGCAAGTCACCTAGAAATCATGCTTATAGGGTCTTAATAATCCATGTATTAAAATCAACAACTTGGTCAAAACAGTCTACCTAGAAACACTACTTGCAGGATTCTAATGTCAATCCCTGAATCGACCAATCACATAGAAATCATGCCTGTAGGTCTTGCGCCATTCAATATGCTTCGATTTCAAATCTTCCCACCTACAGCCATTCACCTATCAATATGGAACACTGTTAGCATGACCTCATAACTGTTTACATGTATTTGAGTCTATGTGAGGAGGCCAATTTAAGTCCTTAATTGGTAGCTATGTGCAGTCCTTATTGTTTTGATTGTGTGCCTAGTTTTATCATTTGGAGCATCCTAAGTGAAGTCTAGAACTACCAAAGTAAAATAGGTCCAAAGCCTCCTGGACCATAGGCATAGGACTGGTAAAGCAGGCATATGACGTAGTTTAGAATTGAACTAGAATGTCTTTAGGTAAACAACTTTAAAATAGTAATTGAGTAACAGGGAGATGATAGTCTTTGCTCGCTGAAAAATATGACCAACTCTTACCTTTAAGGGAGTTGCGAAGTATTATTTATGTTGCACGGGATGATCCTTTAGGCTAAAAAACTTAGGACCCCTCTTTTGTTTCCCCCCCACAGTTACTGTTTGTACGCATTTTTGAACTTAGATTAAACTAGACCATATCTTGTAATCTTCAAAGACCGTGTCAATTATTTATTAAACAATCCACTTTCTTTTCCTACGTGCAACTTGTTTTGTCTTGTAAATTTAAATCCCCTACTCTTCTTCAACTTATATGATCACGTAGGATAACTATAATTCAATAATCCCCACATAGCATACAATTTGGCCAGGATCCACAGTTGTGGACCTTGAAGAGTGCCTAACTCCTTATCTTTGAGGTAATTTGAGCCCTTACCTAATCTTTGGTGATATAGACTTGTTCAAATAGAGTTATTTTCAAATAGGTGCCCTAACACACCTTAAAAAATTGTTAGGTGGCGACTCTTCTCTTTTAATACCCTTTTAAAAGAGTTGTCACTTGTCGAAACCCACTTTCGCGAGAAAATGGGGCGCGACAGCATGTCGACACTGCTGGGAATATACGCAGGATCTTACCATAATGAACTTTCTCTTGTGTTGATTGTTGGATTATTTGACTTCTTTCCTATACATCCCTCTTCCCACCCCCCTTATTGGCTTGAAATTTCTATATCATGGATCCCTTGTTCCTATCTCCTCTATTTTCTTCATTTAATTATGTTCTCGAATTTTTTCATAAACTATGCTAACTTCTCTCCTTTTTCTTTCCCTTTTCCCTTCTTTCTCTTGTTTATTTTTATCGCATTATTTACTACCCTTACATGTTTTCGCCCTTTCAAAATATCTGGAAACATGTTATCTTTCACATAACTGCATGCTTTCAACATCATACTCCACTCGTGCCTATTATCAACATAGCAGTGCTTGATGATTGTCCACACTTTCCTAAAACACCCTTTTTAAATCAGAAAGGCTTATTAGCAGTAAAATAGTCGATCAGCGTTGCAGTCAACGGTCCCGTGTCTTTCCCTCTCAAGTCATCCACTTGAGAGTATCAGTCTAGACCCTTCAAAAAACCCCACTCTAATTTAAAATGTACATGCATCATGTTAAACCTAGTATAGATTAAGACGTCATCGACGAATTAATCCACTTAGACAAGCCTTGACCAATGTCTAAAGGGATTTCCACAATCTCAAAGGATATAATCATGTTGTGTGCATTACTTAGAGAAAATGTACCAACATGTTGACCGTTATTGCGTAAACAATCGAATTAGGAAGGGGGAAGGGCTAACTTTTATTTGTTTGTAGAAAATGAAGCACGAAATTCCCAGGTTTGGCATGGTCCAGAACATCCCATCTCTGCTAATTGATTGGTGGAATGACCTTGCACCTTGTGATAGAAACCATATAAGAAGGGCATTGGGTAATTTGCCGTCTTTGTTTAACATTAGACCGAACAGAGAATTAATTGAGGCAGCCACTATGTTTTGGGATGAAAAGAGAGTTATCTTCAAATTTGGCAATACATAAATGACTCCTCTACTAGAAGAAATAAGGGGGTTCACCAAACTTCCATGGGATAGTCCAGGTCTGTTGGTGTAAGAAAATCGCACCCACAGGTTTTTCTGAAAATGCTAGGGTTCAAGAAGAATGACGAGTTGGTTTGCTTGAAGAAATCCTACATCCCTTTCGAGTTTCTTTATGAGCGGGATGGGCACAGTAAGTCATACTGCTTGCATCATGAGGAGTTGGCTATTACCTCTTCGGGATGGGTTCACCTCAGAGTTTATGTCTTCACAGTCTGCTTTCTGGGCTTGCTAATTTTTCCAATGCACGGAGGGAAAATTCACCCTTGTTTGGCCATGTAACTAAGACCGTGATGGAAAGGATTGAGGGGTAGAAATACACCATCATCCCTATGATACTAGCTGAGATGTACCAAGCCTTGGATTGGTGCAAACATGGGTTTGGACATTTTGTGGGTTGTAATTTTCTATTACAGGTTTGCCTACTAGAGCATTTTCAGAAGGGAAATTACTGCCAAGAGCTCTTGCGTAGACCACTGAATGACTACATTGCCAGTCATCATCCAATAAAGATGACGTTTTCTCCGGATAGGTTTGCAAAGCCTAGGAATGCTGAAGGTTGGGTATGTTTCTTCAGTAATCTTGCTGACGAACAAGTGCATTTGATATTCGAGTGGTTTCCTAGTAAAGAGTTCATCATCAGGTCCAAAGGGACCACAAATTTGGTGTTGATTAGGTTATGAGGCATTTACCCTTACGCTCCTATAAGGGTAATGAGGCAAGTTGGGAGGAAGCAGGTTATACGGGTTTCAAATATGATTCAGTATAAGGCAGATTTGAAAGGGGATGTTATTCTATTTAAGTTCAAGGCAGAACACTTTATGATGGTAGCTCCATCACCGTACTACAAGTCTGATATTGTTTCATGGGATTATGTAGCAGAGGGAAGAAGAAATGGAAAAGCCAATATGGAAGAGGCGGAACCCGCCCAGGGGATGACCAGAACCGGCAGGGTTTACACACTGGAAAATCTTGGAGGGACAAGTAAAGAAACCGCACCAAAACCACCTATCGTGGAAACGGGTGTTGATGATCTTTAGAGGAAGGTACATGCGCATAAGAATGCCTTGATGAAGGTGATAAGTGAGGCTTACGTACCTACCTGTATCACTAGCAGAAAGATGGAAAACATAGTAGGAAAGGTACTGGAGAGCCACAAGATCACTTTCCATGAAGATGAGCTACCGCTAAAAGGACTAAGTCATAATAAAGCATTGCATATCTCTATGCAATATGAAGATAAGTTCGTTGCTCGGGTTTTGATCGATGGGGGTTCAAGTCTGAACATATGACCCTTGACTACTCTAAAAAGATTGGGTATAGGTCTACACGAGATACGGATGGGAAGCATTAATATGAAAGCATTTGATGGATCTCAAAGAGCTACTATTTGAGAGATTAACATGGATCTAAAGATGGGCCTAACTTGGTTCGATGTTAAATTCTGGGTGCTGGATATATCCGCTACCTATAACCTATTGTTGGGACGACCATGGATACACGTGGCTGCGAGGGTAGCTTCTACTCTGCATCAGGCCATAAAGTTTGAATGGAATCACTAAGAGGTAGTTATCCATGGAGATGGAAGTCATCCTATCTACACCAACTAGATTATACCAGCCATTGATAATAGAAGGAAGTTGGGAGGAGAGACATTCTATAGCATTTATCGGGTAAACTCAGTCGAGAAAGGGAGATGGTGGAGAAATAAGGTGCTAAGCATGTTATTGAGGTTTTTGTATGAACCAGGAAAGGGTCTTGGTCCTAAGCTTCAAGGGATCACAGAACCAATACAACCACAATATCATGGCACCACCGTGGCGTGACTTCTACAATCCACTGGACAACCCATACCACCGTTGCAGCAGATATTCCGCCATACTGATGTGATTTTGGGATCTGAGGAGGATGAGGTTTTGGCCGGTATGAGGAACATGTTTCTAGACGAGGAAGATATGGACTGCAATGCAATCATGGAGGAGGAGGAGGAAGACCTTACCATTCAGATAGTGGGAGATGGAGTTGTTCTCAGGAACTGGACTGCTGCACCATCCCGGGCTCGCCGAGCACCTGGGTAGCCTTGGCAGAACTAGCATGTTTCTTTAAAAATTGTTTTTGGCATTTAAGACACTTTAGTGTTTTGTTTTGAATTAATTACTCAAGACATCGAGTCGTACTTGTTTGACAATTTTTAAATTTTAATTAATCCATCATTGTTTTTCGTTTATTTATATTATTATCTTTCTACATTCTTTCTCAGCATAATTATTACCTATCTTGTTGAATCTACGACTGTGATATATAATGAGACAATGCAACATGAGGAGAGTGGGAAATGATATATTACTTGAGGAAATTGTCAAAGAAGTAGAGGATCTTGAGAAAAAACCAAAGTCCAATCTGAAGGAAACTGAGGCAGTTAATTTAGGGAATTCTGAAACAGTCAAAGAAATGCACATTAGCATTCATCTATCACCATCAGATAAGTAGGAGTACATCAGATTTCTAAAGGAATATGAGGATATCTTTGCATGGTCCTATTATGACATGAAATGGTTGTGCACATCCATAGTGGCTAATAAGCTACCTACTAATCTCGTGTGTCCACCGGTAAAGACGAAACTCAGAAAGTTCAAGCCAGATATAAGTTTGAAGATAAAAGAAGAGGTTACCAAGCAAATCAAAGACAAGGTCCTTCGAGTGGTCAAGTACCCAACCTGGCTAGCCAGCATTGTGCCAGTACCAAAGAAGGATGGGAAAGTCAGGGTATGCGTCGACTATCGAGGTCTGAATCGAGCATGTCCTAATAATGATTTCATGCTACCAAACATATACATACTAATCGATAATTGTGCCAATCATGAACTCCAATCCTTCGTGGATTGCTTCGCAGGATACCACAAGATCTAGATGGACGAAGAAATGCAGAAAAGATAGCCTTCCTCATGCCATGGTGAATATACTACTACCAGATGATGTTGTTTGGTTTGAAGAACACCGGGGCAACTTACATGACGGCCATGACTACTTTCTTTCACCATATGATACACAAGTAAATAGAGGTATACATGGATGATGTCATAGTCAAGTCTAAAGAGTTCAAATCACATAGCAGACCTGAGAATATTTTTCGACCGACTATAAAAGTACAATCTGAAGTTTAATCTTGTAAAATGAGCTTTCGGAGTCCCTGCAGAAAGTTACTAGGTTTCATAGTCAGTCGTTACGGCATTGAGTTGGACCCGTCAATGATAAAAGCTATTTAGGACCTGCCTCCACCAAAAACAAGAAGGATTTAATGAGTTTTCTAGGATGCCTCAATTATATCAGCCGCTTTATAGCACACTCGATGGTAATATGTGAGACAAACCTCAAAATGGTAAGGAAATATGTTGCGACGAGTTGGACTGAAGAGTGTCAAAACCTTTCAATAAAATCAAGGAGTACTTTTCCAAGCCGCCTGTGTTGGTCCCACTGGAGCCTGGGAGACATTTACTACTATACCGATCTCTGTTGGATGGAGCGTTCGGATGCGTTTTGGGGCAACATGATGAGACGAGAAGGAAGGAGCAAGCAATATATTATCTGAGTAAGAAGTTCTCACCTTATGAAGCTCCATAGTACCTATTGCGCCCTGACATGGATATCCTAGAAATTGAGACATTACTTCAGTGCATACACTACACACCTCATATAAAGGATTGATCCGCTAAAATACATCTTTCAGAAGCCTATGTCTACAGGCAAGCTAGCAAAATGACAAATACTACTGAGTGAGTTCGACATCATCTATGTGACTCAGAAGGTAGTTAAGGGGCAAGCATTGGCCGATCACTTGGCGAAGAACCTCGTGGACAGGAATTACAAACCATTGAAGACATATTTTCCTGATGAGGATGTGTCATTTATAGGGGAAGACATTGCCAAAGTATACGATGGTTGGAGAATTGTTTTGGTGGAGCCGCAAACTTCAAAGGAGTCGATATCAGAGCGGTTTTGGTATCAAAAACTGGTCAACATTATTCGGTATCGACCAAGCTTAGGTTCCCGTGCACCAACAATATGGCGGAATATGAGGCTTGCATCTTAGGACTCAGATTTGCCATTGACATGAATATTTAGGAATTGATAGTAATAAGAGATTTAGATTTGCCAATACATCAGGTACTCGGAGAATGGGCCACCAAGAACACCATGATATTGACATACCTACACCGTGTGCAAGATTTGATCAAGAGGTTTGCAAAGATAGAGTTCAAACATGTTCCAAGAGTTTAGAATGAGTCTGCGGATGTTGGCTACCTTGTCTTCCATGATACAACATCTAGACAAGAACTATATTGATCCTATCCCAATAGAAGTCCATAAGCAGCCATCTTATTGTGCTTATGTTGAAGAAGATTTCGATGGAAATCCATGGTTTCATAATATCAAGGACTATTTGTAAAGAGGAGAATACCCAAAAAATGCTACGCTTTGGAGATTGGCAAACCACTTCTTTCAGAGTGGAGTAATTCTATATATAAGGACTCCTGGCATTGGTCTTCTACAATGTGTCGATGCCAAATAGGCATATAGGTTGCTAGAAGAAATACATGCCAGAACCTGCAGACCTCATATGAATGGGTTTGTTCTAGCCAAGAAGATATTAAGGGCATGATATTTATGGATGACAATGGAAACGGGTTGCATCAAATATGTACAAAAGTGCCACCAATGTTAGGTACATGCTGATATGATACGAGTACCACCTAATAAACTCAATGCAACAAGTTCACCCTGGCCTTTCTCCGCCTGGGGCATGGATGTCATTCGACCGATTTAACCTGCCACTTCCAATAGACACAGATTCATTTTGGTGGCCTTATATTATTTTATAAAATGGGTCGAAGCCACTTCCTATAAATCTGTGACTAAGAAGGTTGTAGCAGACTTTATCCGGGATCATATCATCTGCCGATTTGGAGTACCTGAATCAATCATTTCTGACAACGCTGCCAATCTCAACAGTGATCTGATGAAAGCCATGTGTGAAACATTCAAAATCAAGCACTGGAATTCTATATCATATAGGCCATAGATGAATGGAGTCGTAGAAGCCGCCAACAAGAATATCAAGAAGATATTGAGGAAAATGGTGGATAATTACAAGCAGTGGCACAAGAAGCTACCGTTTGCTCTGCTCGAGTACCGCACCATGTTCCGCACATCAACTGGGGCAAACCCCTATTTACTGGTCTACGTTACTTAAGTTGTCATACCCACCGTGGTGGAAATTCCTACCCTAAGAATCATACAGGAAGCCTCAGCGATGTGGAATGGACATAGAGCCGGTACGAGCAGCTGTCCCTCATTGTCGGTAAAAGGGTGAACGCGGTGTGTCACGATCAACCCTATTAGAATATAATGGCAAAGGCTTTCAACAAGAAGGTTAGATCAAGGCAATTCACACCGGGGCAATTGCTGTGAAGTGGATCTTCCCGCATTAGGATGTAGCAAAAGGAACATTCTTACCTAACTGCCAAGGTCCTTACATGGTTCACCGAGTACTGACAGGAGGAGCACTCATACTTGCAGAGATGGACAGGTAGATATTGCCAAAAACTATCAATTCGGACACCGTTAAGAGATATTACGTATTAGAATGTATTTGCATCTTTTGATGTAACATGAACTACTCTTAACCTGATTTCTGTTTAAGATGGGATACTTAGGTAGCCCTTTGCGTTCAGTCACATTATAATAAAATATTCATTCCCCTCTACAGTCAGAAACTGGGGCAAGATTTCGAGTTTTTGTCAACTTCATTATAACAAGGATCGCCAAAAGATTATCGCCGGAAGTATGCATTAAACTGGGGCAATATTTTGAGGGGGTCCTCAAAATTCCGAGTTAAGAAGGTCGCAATGTGTCAAAGCATGTCACGACCTATGATTTGACTAAAATTACTTACTTTTGTGCATTATTTTTAAAAACAATTGCATTATTTATGAATGATTTACCGCAAATGCGTATTTTCAAAAACCTCATTCGGTAATAGCCAGATGTTACCCAGGGCGACTCGAACAAGGTGTCAAGACAGGAGCAAAGGCGAAATAAGGAATCGAAAGCACGAACTGTCCTTCCCCCAAACGTACAATTTTTCTTTGGATGCTGGCATAACGGAAATAACATTGATGAGCGGGTTAGAAAATATATACAACAAGACCACTATCTTCACACCGACAGAAGTCGCCAAGCACAAACGCGTCAAGCTAAGAATAACTTTTCTTCCCCATATTTAATCGTCGCTTTTCTCCACATAGGGCTAAGCACTGCCCTCAGTACTTTTCATGAGGCTAAACACTACCTCCATTATTGCATAAGGATAAACGCTGCCTTTCTCTGCATGAGACTAAGCACTGTCTCTATTACATTGCATAGGGCTAAGCACTGCCCTCATTACTTTGCATGAAGCTAAACACTGCCTCCATTATTGCATAAGGCTAAACACTACCTTTCTCTACATGAGATTAAGCACTGTCTCCATACATTGCATAGGGCTAAGCACTGCCCTCATTACACTGCATAAGACTAAGCATTGTCTCTATTACATTGCATGAGGCTAAACGTTGTCTTTCATTGCACAACACTAAGCACTGCCTCCATCATTGCATAAGGCTAAACGCTGCCTTTCTTTGCATGAGACTAAGCACTGTCTCCATTACATCGCATGAGGCTAAGCACTGCCTCTATTATTATATAAGGCTAAACGCTGTATTTCTTTGCATAGGGCTAAGCACTGCCCTCATCTCATACAAGGCTAAGTGTTGTCTTGTCTCGTTCTCGCATCTGACTAAGCATCACCCGCTCCCTCTATGAAGCAATCAATATCAACGCATCCATGAATTGCATTGTCTGAAACATCGCCACATTGTTCGAAGGTGTCATAGTCTGAAGATATCATCATCACAACCCGAAGACATCATTCCATTGCCTGAGGATCTCTCGAAATTGCATATCATTATACAAAGGCGTCATAGTCTAGAGGCACCATCTTCATGGCTCGGGCACACCATTTCATGGAATGCGAATCCCTTATCATACGCCTCATGTCCTTGGACATCGTGGTCCAAGGACATCATCTTCATCGTCTGAAAGACAACTCTCATAGTCCAAAGGGAACCTGCATCATGTTTAAATTTCTGCAATAACTACATACATTCACGTGCATCATGTTTTAGGTTTTGTAGGTAACTCGGGAGGTAACCATTCTACAAACAGGAGCAATTCTCGCTCCGATTTTCATTCACAATGTTTACATCCTTTGATTGTCTCAAACGTAATCGATGATTAGCAATTGATTACTTTTTCTTCCGTAACCACTCAAACAGTTGTCTTGTACATCCATAACATTCAAATTCTCATTCATAGCTCCACCTAAATCTATCTGTTACTTATGACACTATCTTATCCAAAGAAGACCTTCTTCGAAACGTACGAGCATTCTTATAACAACTCCGTCGGTTTCGTTCGCCGTTGTATCCAGAACTACACACGGCCTGATTCTCGTAACACCAGGGATATGTAGGCAACTTATGAACCAGGGTTCGGCCCCCATTTTCTCAAAATGCCTCATCCTCGTTCATTCAGACAAAATTAGTCATCTTTTTCTTTACCTGACAACTCTTTTATCATTCCCGGATAAAGTGGGCAGATGTTGATACCCAATTTTATCCTCATATTTAATAAAGTATTCTATGTGCTTTTAAAATATCATTTTGCACCATTATCCAATTTATAAGGCTCATATAAGTATATTTATAATTTTTAAAGCTTTAAAATTAATTTTCTTGCATTTAAATTATTCAAATATTTATTAATTATCACTTCAAATTATTTTTTGGGTGACCTAATCATCCAAATTTACTATTTGTACCCACATGCATTTTATAATATTTTATCCAATTTTTACATAATTACATTTGCATTATTTACCTATTATCTACATTGGTTGCAATAATAGCCTATACTCTGTAAATATTTGCGTTTGTTAAATTAGTTATGCCAAAATAGCATTCTATATTTTTATAATGTTGAGTTATTATTTTTAAGCATTTTATTTCATAAATAATGTATATTATTATTTATTAGATTTTTCAATAATTTTATTTTAATTAATTTTGAATATTTTAAAAGCTGGCCCAGATCAAGCCATTTTTCAGATCGAGCTGGCAGCCAAACACCCCACACCTTAGACCAATAGCTCCCCAGCCCAAACCAATGACCCTCTTTTAAATGACCTGATTGCGACCCATTAAACAAACCCGCCTAGCTCAATCTTTAATCCTGACCGTTGATCTCTCAAGATTAACGGCCCACAATCACCTCACCCATTTTAATTAACCAAACCTTGAAACCCTACCTACTTCTCCTAAGCCCCCCCTCCCCCCAAACGCTCCCTATCCTCCTCTTCTTTCCTCTGTAAAAACCTAGCAACTGCCTCCCTTATCCTCTCCAACTTCGACCTTAATATGGAATCATTCCATGATTTCCTTTCCTTATATACTCTGTCTCGTTGTTACTTACACGATTATGGTATTACCTAGTACTTGCCAATTTTTGTCAAGTACCAGGCTCCGAATCAAAGGGAATCAAGCTTCATCTGTTTAGATCTAGACGATATTTCATCTATATACATTCATGGCCAGGCTATATGGGTCCGATTCACCAAGATCTCCGGCCAATCATTGATTCCTATCAAACTAGGATTTGCTTGGTTTTTCTTTTAATCCGATTCTAAATTGATTTGACATGTTGTTCTTGCCTTTATTATGTTTGATTGACTGTTTTCCTTGTTTGTTCGTTTAAATTTTATTACTATATAAACCTCTCCCCTAAATTCCCAAAAACGGACATGAACTATTGTTATTCTCTCACTCTCACTTCATTCTACACTATTCTAATACTTGAGCTCTTGGCCGGCTGAAAGCTAAGGCCACCAAATTCAACTATTTGACCTCTCTTAGTGTGAGCACTGCCAGGGGTTCATCTGAGACCCTTGGGAACTCAGATAAACTGAGAATTTTGGGATTTTCTGCTGTCATCTCATTGTTACTGATAAGCAAGCTACTGGCACTTAGTTTCTATCTTATTTGCTCGTTAATTCTGCAAACTGGTGAGTACTGAGACTCTCACAATGTCATTCTGTTTTGCTTGTGTTCATGTTTTGGTATGCTCGTGTCATTTAGGCCTTCGTGAATCAATATGCTACTGTTTTCCTCTGTTCATATTCTTGTTTGCCTTGGAATTATTCTGTACCCCTATGCTTTTCTAGTATCTGAACCTACTTGAATTCTAAGCTTCGATGCATTCCCATTCTATGTGAGCAACTTGAATGATTCCTGATTACCTTAAGCCTGCTCTGCTACTCTGATCACCTATTGTTTGTTATGAGTCCCCTCCCATGCCTTGCCTTGGATTCTTGTACTGGAACCTTTAATGGATTATCTCCTGCCTAGAACTTGCTTGAATGAACTTCCTTTTACTGAATCTCTTATGTGTCATCTATTGTTTCTCTGCAAACTGACCATGATTATGTGAATCCCATACTGTATTAAACATGTTTCTCTGTTATTTGTGACCTTGATAATATTAGCTTCTTCTCTTATGTATGGGTAACTAGCCTGAGTCATGTTGTTTGCATGTCCTGTTAACCCTAAGTTCATATATTTTCCTTACCATGAGTGCTTTTGAATTTTGACTCTTTGTGTTATACTCAGCATGATAGGCTACTTGTAGACTGTTGTAGACCATGCCCACTAGTGTGTTTGTTACGCTGATTGTGATCATGTTAGGCTCTCATGTTCGAAACCTTCATGTGAAATTGCTATTATTCTACCATACTTTCATGATTAAGACTCTTAGTTCTTAAGCCTTTTAGACTAGTTCTGGGTCATGCTTTACTTTGAAATTCCATTTTGGAGTGTTTTGAGACCATATAATGTTTAATCCTGCTACTAAAAACTTGTTGTCCTAGAAAACCTAGCATGCCTATCTTGTGTATGTCTTGTGTGCCTACCAAGATATATGCCTCTTAAGTTGTCCTAATGTGTGACTATGTCCAACATGCTACACTCTTTCCCTTGTAGAATAATTGTTCAATCCTGAACCTATGTTGTTAGTTTTCCATGTTGAGACTAAGATATACTGATTCTCCTAATTTTCATGTTCAAGCCCCTTGTTCGATCAATCCTGTCACCCTAGCTTCTAAAATGCTAGTACAAATATGCTTTATGTGAATCCTGCCATTACGTCATATAATCCTGTCCCTATGGGGAGTTGTTGTTAGTAGGCTTCAGAATTGTTTAAGTGATTGCCATTTGTGGTTTATTAATTTATGTGGCTAAGTTGTTAATCTGCAAATGCTGGGTAAGTGAGTCCTCCCATTGAGCCTAGAATGGTTCTATGTGTGAGTTAGAGCCGTGCAATTTGATATACTGTAATGTTTGGAGTGTACTTGGATCTGGGTCTGCTATTCGTGTGAAGAATGAACTTGCTGGAGGCCCAAGCTTTAGTGGGTTATTTCCTTTTGGGCCTGTTCTGTTTATTAGGCCTACATTGGTTTCAGTTTGTAATATTTGAGCATGTATTCTTTTATCTTGGGCCTGTAATAATTTGTAAACAAACAATTGGGGAATTAGTGGAAACGGGGAACGGGGATATCCTATTCTTTGCATGAAAGGGTAGAAAACATGCCTATAGGACCTTAATTTATTTATTTGCCATTTATCTGCGTCATATGCTGATTTGTTTGTCTATTCACATAGAAAGCATGACTTAAGGCTAATGTAATGATTTGCATTGTTAGAAAGAATGTTTCACGCCCCAAAATCGAGGAGTGCGATCGGCGCTCAACCGTGTGAACATGGCCGAGCAAGCCTATTAGATTTTCTTCTACCCAAACTCATTCATAAATAGAGAGAATATATATGTTTTCGTTAATCAACAAATAAAGTGATCATGTCTGCAATACCAATTTCTTACCATCCGTTACATTATTTTAAAGTCTCAATTCCAAACACATTTTCATAATCTGAAGTGGAAATAGTAATTCAAGCACAACACACGAGTTTGACTTCCCCAGCACCATTATACAACCCACACTATGTCTACAGAGCCTCTATAGATAAATATGAGTAAAATTATAATGTCGGCAACAAGGCCCCGGCTATACCTCAAACAGGATACACAAAGAACAAAAGATACATGACCCCGGGATGAAGTGGGGCTCACCAAGTCAGTTGGGAAGAAGGTGTGCTGCTATTACTGATCAATATCTCTTGATGTGGAACCACCTGCATCCATTTAAAGATGCAGTGCCCCCGGCAAAAGGGACGTTAGTACCGTCGAATAGCACTAGTATGAAAACTAAACACTAATTTAAGAATTCAGAAATACAAGATGAATATGATGAACCAGTGCAGCAATAGAATAATATAGATAACCGTTTAAACCATAGCAAGCGTATTAAAAGCTATCAATAACATTTATAGGATTTAAGATGAGATCCTCTGTAACCATCTTCACAGAAAGCGGCCCCGCCACCTCACCCGATATATGCAGGTGGAAGTGCATCAATGATACCAATACCAACACAAAGCGGCTATGCCGCCTCACCCCAATGTATACGGGTGGAGGTGAATCAACGATACCAACACCAACACAAAGTGGCTATGCCGCCTCACCCCAATGTATGCGGGTGGAGGTGAATCAACGATACCAACACCAACACAAAGCGGCTATGCCGCCTCACCCCAATGTATGCGGGTAGAGGTGAATCAACGATACCAACACCAATACAAAGCGGCTATGCCACCTCACCCCAATATATGCGGGTGGAGGTGAAGTCCCACAATACCATAATCCCTACACAAAGCGGTCATGCCGCCTCACCCCAATATATATACGGATGGAGGTGTATCACAATCACAATCTCTATACCATAATCCCCACACAAAGCGGTCATGCCACCTTACCCCAATATATGCGGGTTGAGGTGTATCACAATCACAATCACAATCTTTATACAACCTGGTATAATAACTTTCACACAAATCACGACTAGAAATTATAACATGTGGATATATAATCCATAGTTTGGGACACACCCTAAATTTATAATACAATATGATAATAGCATTTGAAACACAAATTGAACATATATCTTCATCACAAAATTTATCGGAATACCCCATTTATAATCAGCATCTCGGAACTTACAAGGATATTGGAAATTCCAATTCTTAAAGAAGAGTTTAGCCAACATACCTCACTTGAGCTTCCTTACACTCCAAATGTTTCAGAATTCTTAGCAACTTCAATCTATTTTAGAAATATAACAAATTGAACCAAAATTAGGAAGATGATCATGGTTCTAACTGATTTGAGCATTTTATCAAACACAAGGTGTGCATAAGGTTTCAAGGCCCTTTTATAGAGAATTCCATCATCCCACAACCCAATATTTACCATGCCTAGATCAACAATCTTCCTACACCCCTTGATATCACATTCATGTAAATAAACAACCCTCCTGCCCAGAAATTATCTTGCTAATTATCCAATTCTACACAAAATTTGAAAGTGAGGATTAGGGTGTGGAATCTTACCTCTAGGATGAAGACCTAGTGAGTTTCCCTTCTTAATCTTCCAAAACTTGGGCAAGAATTGAAGAACACCTTCTCACTCTAAGGAACTCTCTCTCACTCTAAAATGTCAGATTATAGCTCAAAAATGGCCCAAAGAGTGTATTTAACGAAATAGGGTCGGGTTTTAAAAACCCAAAAATGGAGCTCCGGAACAGTTCTGCGGTCGCATATGCGACTGCATAATGGATATGCGGACCACATATCGGTCGCATAATTGCTGACAAAAATGATCAAAAATCTATCTGCGTATGCGATCCGCATAACTGTTATGCAATCGCATAATTCACCGCATAACAGTTATGCAGTCGCATAGTCGATAGCATAGCTGTTTCCAGAATGGCCCTCTCCTGCTCACTTCAGTGTCCATTATGCGGCCCGCAGAGTGATTATGCGGTCGCATAATGGACCGCATAAACGGGCTTTTCCGCCAAAAATTTTCCTTTACTTTCCGGTGCATTGTTCAACCCAAAAAGAATTTCTACAATCCTCAAACACGTAAGCCTAGTCCAGCACCATGAAATATTATTTTCTTTGCATATTTCTACCGGGCCTTACAGAATGCCTATAGGGATTAAAACAAGATTTGTTGACTTCTCATTGTCACACCTAGATACCATGCCTATAGGAGTTCAATATGGTTAATTAAAATTGTTGCTACTACTATTCTCATCAAATTGCTACCTCGATAACATGCCTATAGGGTGAATAAAACAAGTGCATGTTCTCAATTGCTTTGCTGCCCAGATATCATTGTCTAGATATCATGCATATAGGATGTTACTACCAAGTTAGAAATCATGTCTATAGAATCAAAGGCGAATAATTATGCGCTTTCAATGATCTCACTGCCCAGTCATAAGTCACCTAGAAATCATGCCTATAGGGTCTTAATAAACCATGTATTAAAATCAGCAACTTGGTCGAAACAGTCTGCCTAGAAACACTGCTTGTATGATTCTAATGTTAATCCCTGAATCGATCAATCACATAGAAATAATGACTATAGATCTTGCGCCATTCAATATGCTCCGATTTCAAATTTGCCCACCTACAGCCGTTCACTTAATAATCTGGAACACTGTTAGCATAACCTCATAACTGTTTGCGTGCATACATGTCTATGTGAGGAGGCCAATTTGAGCCCTTATTTGGTAACTATGTGCAGTCCTAATTGTTTTGGTTGTGCGCCTATTTTATCATTTTGAGCATCCTAAGTAAAGTCTAGTACTACAAAAATAGTAGGTCCAAAGCCTCCTAGACCATAGGCATGGGACGGGTAAAGCACGCATAGGACGCGGTTTAGAATTGAACTAAAAGGCCTTTAGGTAAAACACCTTAAGATAGTAATTGTGTAGCAGGAGATGATAGTCTGTGCCCGCTGAATAATATGAGCAACCATTACCTTTAAGGGAGTTGCGATGTATTATTTATGTTTCACGGGGTGATCCTTTAGGCTAAAAAAACTTAGGACCCCCTCCCCCCCCACAGTTACTGTTTGTACGCTTGTTTGAACTTAGATTAAACTATACCATATCTTGTAATCTTCAAAGACTGTGTCAATTATTTATTAAACAATCCATTTTTTTCCTACATGCAACTTGTTTTGTCTTGTAAATTTAGATCCCTACTTTTCTTTAACTTATATGATCACGTATGATATCTATAATTCAATAATCCCCACATATAGTACAATCCGGCCAAGACCCACAGTTGTGGACCTCGAAGAGCGCCTAACCCCTTATGTTTGAGGTAATTTGTGCTCTTACCCGATCTTTGGTGACACAGACTAGTTCAAACAGAGTTATTTGAAAAAAGGTGCCCTAACACACCTTAAAACATTGTTAGATGGCGACTCTTCTCTTTTAATACCCATTTAAAAGAGTTGTGACATGTCAAAACCCGCTTTCACGAGCAAACGGGGCGCGGCAGGTTGTTTGAAGTCGATCCTAAATCAACTTGACTTTCTCCAAGGCATCTCGAACCAAATTTGTGTCCAACAAGCTAGCCTCTCCCGGTCAAACCAACCAATTGGAGAATGGCGCCATCTCCCTTATAGGGCCTCATAAGGATCCATTTGAATACTCGATTGGTAGCTATTGTTGTAGGCGAACTCAGCAAGCAGCTAGAATGGATCCCATGAACCCCCAAAATCCATAACACAGGCACGAAGCATATCCTCTAATATCTGAATGGTGCGCTCGGACTGTCCATTCGTCTGGGGTGAAATGTTATACTGAACTCAACCTGTGTGCCTAACTCACACTACATAGCTCTCTAAAAACACGACGTGAACTGCATACCTCAATCAGAGATAATGGATACCGGCACACCATGGAGACGAACAATCTCACGGATATAGACATGAGCCACATGCTCGGAAGAATAGGTAGTCACCACCGGAATGAAATGAGCCGACTTGGTCAACCTGTCCACAATCACCCACACCATGTCAAATTTTTTCTGAGTCTATGAGAGCCCAACAACAAAGGCAATAGTAACACGCTCCTATTTTCACTCAGGAATCTCAAGTCTCTGAAGCAAACCGCCTAGCCTCTGATGTTCATACTTCACCTGTTGACAATTTAGGCACTAGGCCACATACTCCACTATATGTTTCTTCATTCTCCTCCACCAATAGTGCTTCCTCAAATCCTGATACATCTTAGCGGCACCCATCTACATTAGGCACATATAACCAGCCCTGCTTCCGCAACTCACCGTCATCTCCGATAGAAACCTCCTTGGCATCGCCGTGTTATACAATGTCCTTAAGGACAAGCTAATGGGGGTCATCATATTGACGCTCTCTGATGTGCTCATATAAGGAAGTCCAAGAAACCATGCAAGCAAGAACCCGGTTGGGGTCCGAAA
This sequence comes from Nicotiana tomentosiformis, assembly GCF_000390325.3. NCBI lineage: Eukaryota > Viridiplantae > Streptophyta > Magnoliopsida > Solanales > Solanaceae > Nicotiana > Nicotiana tomentosiformis. Next base: position 59,374,488 of record NC_090823.1, read on the forward strand.
CATCCAATCTAACAAATTGATTAGCCAAGACATGAACATCCAGAGCTAGTGGCCTCTCTGTTGTCGGTAGATATGCTAAACTGTCCAAACTCTCCGCCTTCTACTCAAGGCATCTGCCACTACGTTGGCCTTCCCGAGATGAAATAGAATAGTGATATCATAGTCTTTAAGAAACTCTGACCATCTCCACTGCCGCAAATTGAGATCTTTCTACTTGAACAGATGCTAGAGACTCCGGTGGTCGGTATAGACCTCACATGGGAAACCGTACATATAATGCCACCAAATCTTCAATACATGAACAATATCTGCCAATTCTAAGTGGTGGACTAGATAATTCTACTCACAGACCTTCAACTACCAAGACGCATAGGCAATCACCCTACCATCTTCCATCAACACCGCGCCAAGCCCAATGTGTGACGCATCACAATACATAGTGTAAGACCTCGAGCCCGTAGGTAGCACTAACACTAGGGCTTTAGTCAATGTAGTCTTGAGCTTTTGAAAGCTCACCTCACACTCCTCGGACTATCTTAAAGCCCTTCTAGGTCAACCTGGTCATAGGTGCAGCAATAGATGAGAAACCCTTTACAAAATGGCGATAATACCCGGCCAAACAAAGAAAACTCTGGATCTCAATAGTTGAAGACAGTCTGGGCCAACTCTGAACTACCTCAATCTTCTTCGGATCTACCTTAATCCACTCACTCAACACCACATGACCCAAAATACCCCCAAATTGAGTTAGAACTCACACTTCAAACATTTTGCATACAACTTCTTCTCCCTCAAGGTCTGGAGCATGATCTTTAGATTCTACTCATGATCCTCCCAACAGCGGGAGTACACCAAGATATCGTTAATAAACTCAATGACGAATGAGTCAAGATATGGTTGGAATACACTGTTCCTCAGGTGCATAAATGATACTGGTGCATTGGTCAACCCGAATGATATCACAAAGAGCTCGTATGACCATACCGAGTCCTAAAGGCAGTCTTCAGAATATTCGGGTCCAGAATCTTCAATTGATGATACCCTGACCATATATCAATCTTCGAGAAAACTCTGGCACCCTAAAGCTTGTCAAATAAGTCATCAATGTGTGGTAATGGATACATGTTCTTCGTTGTAGCCTTGTTCAAATGCCAATAATCAATACACATCTGCATAGAACCATCCTTATTCTTCACAAACAGAACCGGGGCAGCCCAAGGCGACACATTGGGCTGGATGAAACCCTTATCAAGCAATTCTTGCAGCTGCTCCTTCAACTTTGTTGGCGTTATACGATATAGTGGAATAGAAATAGGCTAAGTTCCTGGCAACAAGTAATACCAAAATCGATATCTCGATCGGGCGCCATGCACGGAATGTCTGCTGGAAATACATAAGGGAAGTCTCTCACTACTAGAGTTGACTCTCCGGTAGGAGTATTGGCACTCACATCCCTCACAAAGGCTAAATATGCCTCACACCCCTTCTCAACCATCTGTTGTGCTTAAGGAAGGACACAACTCTACTAGGAATATGATCCAATGTACCCCTCCACTCTAATCGCAGCAAACCGGGCATAACCAGTGTCACAGTCTTGGCGTGACAATCCAGAATAGCGTGATATGGCAACAACTAGTCCATATCCAAAATCACAACAAAGTCTACTATATTGAGTTGAAATAGATCAACTCTGGTCTCAAAACCACCAATAATAACTAAACACGACCGATACACACGCTCCACAACAATAGAATCTCCCACAAACACGGACAAATAAATAGGAGAACTCAAAGAATCACGAGATATATCCAAATACGGAGCAAAGTAAGATGACACATATGAATATGTGGATCCCAGATCAAATGTGACTAATGCATCCCTATGACAAACTGTAATCATACCGTGATGACTGTGTCTGATGTGATTTCCTCTGTCTGATGCGCTTGCCTCCGTCCTACTCAAAAAAACATAGAATTTGGCCTAGCCTCCCCCTCTAGGGCGACCTCTACCTGCCTGAACTCCACCCTGAGCTGGCTGTGCAGGTGGAGCGGCAACTGGAGCAGCAACCATGGCCTATGAAGTATGTAGGCCAGGTGGAATCCGTGGAGCGTGAGTAGTCTGTGGACGTGTACCCCTCCTGATTCTGGGGTAGTCCCTCACCATATGTCGGGTATAACCACACTAAAAGCAAGCTCTTAGTGGGTATGGCTGCTAAAACTGGCCCTGGCATGGTCGGCTAAACTGACCACTAAAGGCATCCCATGCATGGGGGTGCATTAGATAGTGGCTGAGCAAAATGTGCAACTTGAGACCTCAGAATTGTCACGACCCAAATCGGAGGGCCGTGATGGGCATCTGATGCCTTACTCAACCGAGCACCAACGTAATATATCTTTCTTATCATACCATCATGGGTAAATGGGCCAGAAGGGCCGTCATGAGATAACAAGAATAAAATATAAGGAATTAATCGACATAGGACAATCCAACATGATATACAAACTTATACATGTGACATACATGTCTAAAAGGCCAACATGACCATTTGTACACTCAAAACATATGCCGACAAGGACATACCATCATCTATATACATGACATATGTCTACAAACCTCTAAGAGTACATAAAAGTCATATGGGTCGGGACAGGGCGCCGCCATACCAATCAATACATGTCCAAGGCATACTGACCAAATAGGCAACTCCGGAGCAAGTGGAGTGCACCAACACCTTCCACTGAGCTGATAGCCTACTAGGAGGATCATCAACCTGTCTATGGGGACCTACGAGCATGAAACGCAATGTCCCCATGCAAAAGGGATGTCAGTACGAATAGAGAAGATACAACCCATAACATCTGAGTACCTCTGAGGGCTACTGATATGAAATGCATGATACATATATATATATATAAGCTTTTAAAAACGTTCGCCTATGTGGGCATCATCATCATCATATCGTACCTGGCCATAATAGGCTCGGTAAAAACGTACCCGACCATCATCAGGCTCGGTAGAATCATACCCGGCCACATAGCGGTAAAACCCAACTGATCAGTGGTTGCACATTAGGTGTCGTACCCGGCCGACTATAGCGCAACTTGGTAGAGTAAAATAGATACATATATACATATAATGCATGCTAGACTCATGGAATCACGTTCTAAACCTTTCGGAGTGACATATGGTCGTTGCACCTTCGATTAATGTTATGGATATCCATACCATCAATATGGATCGCATTAGGATTCAAGGATCATACACACATTCTTAGAATAACATTATAAGGAAAGAACAACATGGATAGCCTTAGTTGCTAGGAATAGATCTGTTATGAAATAGCGTATCGTTTACGTTCATTTAACTTTAGATCATGCCAAAAGAAAGAAGAAAGTGACTTAACATACCTGTATGATCTCTTCCTTATTACTCCATCGTGCTCAACATAACTTCTTGCGTCTACAACAAGTGAAATGATATTATTGTCAACATATAATGTCGTACCATCATATTTGGGTAGTCATATAGCTTACAAAAAATCGGGTAGCAACTCCCCTGTTACAAGGGCCTCCTCAATACGATTTACTAAAAATCACAACAACCAGAGCAATCCAAGAAGAACAACATCAATAATAGACTACAAAATATTTCATTAACAAGCCATCAACATATCCCAACGAGTGGCAAGCTCGGATTGAATACCTTTAGTACCTTTCAACCCCATTATCATGCATTAGTTAACTTAAAAACATGTCCATCATGATACCAAGTACAATCGGAGGATTTCCAGCCTCCTATTAATCACCTAATTCTCACTCAAATAGCCCAACAATCCAACAACAACAACAAGTAAAACTTTCCATTGTTATGTTGTCCTTTATATCCTTATTCACAATACCAACAGCAAGCTTGTCATGTAGACAATATATTCATGAAAACAACAGCATAAAAAGTAATTTTTCCAAGGTTACAAAACCATTTAAAGTTCATAGAAACAACCTTTCCAAAACAGTCCATTAAGAACAATAACATCTCAAAATATTTCAAGTCTTCTCTTGTAGCATATAGCTCAAATAATGCAACCAACGTACAAACAACTTCAAGCACATGTAGTAGAGTATTATAAATACCTAAACCAGAAGTAAACACTTGATATTTCAGCCAAACACTGCTCACACCAATCCTCAGCAACAACACAACCTCAAAGAGGTGTTATTCTTCACTAGAACTAACTTTTGATGTTGAAATATAGTATAATCACTTTGGAAGACTTGAAATCACCTAGGGATGATATGAAAACCTTGGGAGAGTATTTTACAGAACTTAAACCACTTAAAACAACCCCTCACACGATCTTGAACCACACCAAAATCAGCAACCACAAGAAGAACAAGAAACTCACTAGCGCCACAGGATTCCCGACACTTGATTTGTGTTGTTTGTCCTTTTTTGGGTCTTGGATCATGAGAGAACTTTGAGAGAAGGTGTTTTATGTGTCTAGGGTCTGAATAGAATGAAAGGGAATGAGTAAAAATGGTCTGTAGGCGTCACATATATATCAAGATATCTCAACCGCCTAAGTGGGTCCCATAGGGAGCTGCTTGCGCAGTCTCGCAGAAATGCAAATATCTCTCTACTCTGATGTCGTATCGATGAACAGTGTAATGCATTGGAAACTAGACTCATAGATATTCAATTTGACAGGTGGATCACCTCATAAATCCAAGTTGAGAGAAAACATTAGTAACATTTGACCTAAATTTCCTTAATATTTATGAACGCAACTTGTGATGACTTTCGTCGACTTTTGTTTCACAACTCGCTTGAATTCAAAACTTAACACACGACTATCATACAACTAAAATACCTCATAAAATTACCTTTTTATCATCTTAAGCACCCTATTCTCACCCCAAAAGTACGGGTTATAATTCCCAACTTGCCGACTTTCGACGAAACTTATTTTCTTTGATTCGATTAGCTTCTTAACCTTCCAACCCTCACGATACTTCCTTAGAACATGTTTTAACCCATAATTATCTTTGTAAAGGTCCTTCAACTCTTCGGCTCATATTGATTCACATAAGATGAATTCTAACATGAAAGTACGGAGTGTAACAGGAATAACCAGAGTACCACTAGAAGCTGGAAGTGCTAAATGAATTGTACGGCTCACATAGCCTCTACCATTATGGGCTGCAGCTGGGGCGCGACACCACTATATCCTACAGAATCTCTAGGCTTCTTGGCCTCCCTGTCCACTCTCTCACGGCCCTGCATACCCTCCAACCTCCGCGCAATCTCTACCACCTGCTGATATGGAGTATATGTCTCCAAATCTCAAGCCATGCTACATATAATACCATAGTTGAGCCCCTTGATGAATCGGTGGACTCACTCTTTGACTGTAGAAATCAAGGCAGGTGCATGTTTGGACAACTCACTAAATATGATAACATACTCTGACACTGTCATAGTACACCGGCGCAGTTGCTCAAACTCCGCGTGCCATGCATCTCGAAGGGTCTACGGAACAAACTCTCTCAAGAACATCTCTGAAAATTGAGTCCATATGAGTGAGCCTGCATCAGCTAGGCTACCCTCCTTGTAAGCCTGCCACCATTGATATGTTGCTCCCGACAGTTGGAATGTACTAAAAGCAACTCCGCTCATCTCCACAATACCCAGGGTACGGAGAATACGGTGGCATTTCTCTAAAGAAAACCTGCGTATCCTCGGTAGCTAGGCCGATGTAAGTAGGAGAATAATACTTTTTCAACCTCTCAAGTCTCAACTGCTCCTCCTCCGATGCCACTTCCCTAACCTCGGGCTAAACCGGAACAACAGGCTGTGCTGGCAAAACCTCCGGGACCTGATCAACATGGACCCGCTCCTATGGAGTACAGGTCACGGGAGTCTAAGCTCCTCCCCCAGCCTGAGTTGTGGCTGGTGCAAGTGGAATCAACCCCACCTGAGCTACAGTACCAACACATGCTCAAAAACTATGCTAGGGTCTCCTGAAGTGTAGGGTTGACAACATACACCTCGGGTGCCTGTCTTGCAATCGGAGCTACTAGTGGCTCATCAGTCGCTGCTTGATCAAGTGCTCTAGCTATACCATGTGCCCCTCCTTGGCCTCTTTGCCGTCCCCCACCTCTCGCGGCTCTAGCAGGGGGCGTGGGTGTCTGATCGTCGAATCCAGCAGTGCGTGCCCTCACCATCTATGATAGAATATGAAGACAAAGATTCAGATTTCAAAGTCAACCAAATTGGACGATAAGGAATCAAAGAAGTGGAATTTTCCTAATAGTTTTGTAGCCTCTCAAAGATAGGTACAAACGTCTCCATTCGATCCGCAAGTCTCTACTACACATGCGTTTGACTCGTAACATTTATGAACCTAGAGCTCTGATACCAACTTGTCACTACCCCAATTTCCTACATTAGGATGTCGTGATGACACCTAGTCTCCAAGACTAGGTAAGCCTAACGTGTAAAGAGAAATAGTGGAAATAATAATAAAACCTCAAATTAGACCATTAAACTATCATAATTAATCTCAGCAACACAACTGACAAATAACTCCCAAAATCTGGTGGAACTGAGTCATAAGCTCTACAAGAATGTACTAATAGTCTCATAATACAATACTATTTTGGAACAAGAAATCACAGTAGAATGTCTAAAAACAAAAGGTGACTTCGAGTACTGCGGACGTCGAGCAAGAATACCTTGAAGTCTCCAAAGGCAGCTAGTTAATCAATCACTGGCATCCAGCACGGGCAGACGTACCTGGATCTGCATAAAAGATGTGCAAAAGCATAGTATGAGTACACCATAATGGTATATAGTGAGTATCAAGACTAACCTCGGTAGAGTAGTGACGAGTTCAGGTCAAGACAAACCTACTTGGATAAGATAAACAGAACAAAAATATGACAATGAGAAGTAATGGAAAGCGGAGAAATGAATGGTAACAAAGTAGTTTAGTAACGTAAGTTAATGACAGAATTGTAAGCAAAAGACAACAAAAATGAAGCCAGTAATGAAAACCACCAATAGTCAAATAAGGACAACATTGGTAAGACAAGGAAGAATAAAAGCAACAAGAACTGTTCAACCAATAATCTTTTCAATATGAAATACACAACAAGAATCACAACCTAGGTACCGCCTCGTATTCACATTTCATAATTTCAATCACAATCTTTTCTTGTATCACCGCGAGAGCCTAACATTTAGTTTTGAAAATCATTTTTCAAAAATAGCTACCTGCGTTTTAGCCCACCTTATCTCACCGCGTGACTTCAAGTAGTTCCCCTACTAGCAACACATGTATCAAGCCCACCTAATCTCACCGCATACGTATCAACCCCTAGATTTATACCACCACATGCATATCAATATCACAATATAGTCACAACTCGCACCATAAGTGCCCATATGCCACAACTTGCAAAAAGAATCAACAATACCAATGTTTCCACAACAAATAGCCCATGGATCAACCACAATGTGTACAAAAATATCAACAATAAAAAAAATGAATGTTATTTGGTCAACAAGAAAGATATCTCAACAATTAACAACTTTGCCTCGATGTAGTAACAACTTTTACAACTTCAACACCCAATAACTCAGCAAGAAGAAATTCTATGAAATAACAACCTCAATTAAAAGTAATGCAACATTTAAAGAGATAACAAGACAATAAGGAAGGAAATAACTTCAACTAAAGCATTTATGAGCAAATAACAAGTAAGAGGTGGAACAGGTCTTAACAATGACAATTAAATCATGTAAGAGTAGATTAACAATGAGAGATATAGAATGTTATGACAATTCAATTAAAGGCATGGAAAGAGTCTAAATAATCAAAACTGAGCAAATACCACATATAGCCCGCGTACCAACTCGTCACCTTGCGTACATGGCTTTCACATAACACAAATAGCATAATCAACCCAAATCCTAAGGGGTAGTTCCCCCACAAAAAGTTAGGCAGGATACTTTCCTCAACTAGGCCAACTCAACCCTTGAAAATAGCTTTTCCCCTAAAATTCACCTCCACACTGCTCAAATCTAATCCAAAAGTGACTTAACATCATCAAACAAAGCAAGGGAAAATAATTACAATAGATAAAGCTTTGATCTTGAAACAATTCCCACAAAGTCAACAAAAGTCAACCCTGGGCTCGTCCACTCAAAGACTGGGTCCAAGGGTAGATTTCGACTACCCATAACCCCATGAGTCCATATATGTGATTAGTTTCCAAATTCGAGTCCAAATCGACTCCCAAAAGTCACTTCTTCATTTTTCAAAACTTGACAAACTTTCCCAATTTTTCCTCTTTGATTCACATAAATTTAATGTTAAATCTAAGATATAATCATGAAATATAGTTGAAAATTGATTAGAATCACTTACCCAAAGTTTGTAGATAAACATTCCCTCTCTAAATCGCCTCCTACCGAGCCAGGGGTTCTAAAATATGATAAAATGATATGAAATCCCAACTTTTCTATCTTTTGTTCCGTTGCAGACATCACAATTATGACACTGGTTCGCAATTGCGAAGAATTTCTCCCAATTGGCGCACTGACAGACTCAAGGGGAACCTCGCAAATGTGAACCCTGTTCCTTTTGCAAATGCGATAATTTCATTGCAAATGCGAAACTTCTTACCCAGACCCATACTTCTCAATTGTGAACCAAGCATCGCAATAGCGATATCTGAGACCCCCTGCTATGTTCGCAATTGTGAGGCTGGTGCTCGCAATTGCGACATCAGAGCACCAGTACACCAGCAAGTTTAGTTTTCAGTCCAAACGATTCCGCGACATATCAGAAACTCATCCGAGCCCTCGAGGCTACAAACCAAACATCCAAATAAGTCTAAAAATAACATACGAACTTTCTTGCGTGATCAAAACACAAAAATAACATCTATAATTACGAATCAACCACCAAAATGCATGAATTTCAATGTAAAGTTCAAGAACTTCTAAAAATGCAACTAAGCGTCTGAATCCTATCAAATTAACTCCAAACGATACCAAATTTTGTAGACAAGTTCTAAATAACATCAGACCAATTCCATGTCCCAAAATCTAATTTCGAACCCGATAGACAAAAGTCAACCTACGGTCAAATTTCTAAACCTCAAATTACCAATTTTTGAAAAAATAACACAAATCAACCTACGGACTTTCGAATTCGATTCCGGGAATACGCCCCAGTCCAATATCACGATACAAAGCTATCGGAGCCATTAAAACACCATTTTGGGGTCAGTTTTTCAAACGTCAAAGTTTTTTTTTAATTATACTACTAGGTTATTCACCTAGTAGATGATATATATAATAAGTCCCAAACTGGGACAAGGTTACATAATGTTCAGGTAAATGAAAAATAATGGAACAAAGAAAGACAATTGCTATTGCTACCAAATACAATGTAGCAGTAGCATAATGATAAATGAAAAATATTAAGCTACTAATTTAAACCAACCAATTGTTGTCGACGCCAATGAATTTGCACACTAGTTCTAAATTAAAACAAGCATGTTGAAATGATGGCTTCTGGCTTCTTAGGAATCTGGTGTAGTGTCTTGTTTTTTACTGCTGGGAACTGGTGTTTGGACTATTCATGCTTGCTAAGTTTTGACTTCTGGGACTATTCAGCTAGAACTCTACAGTGGCAGATTGCTGGAGATGGACCTGCTGCAGCTGAGTTAAGGAGCAAGGTGTTAACTGTCGATGGCTTGGATTTCTGGGGGTTGAGATCCTATGATGTTTCTTGTTGATGAATTCCTTAGTATTTTTATAGGTGTTATGGCCTTGAAAATTGTGGATTCTAGCCGCAGGTTGATGTGTATCTGAGGCTGGGTCAAGAATGAGTTGGCATATCCAATTGCATTGGCCAGCATTCAACAGAATGAGCACACAAGGTTTTAATACCGTACATTTAATTCCATCCAATACTCTGAGTATGCCTAATGTTCCTACAAAAAGAAGAAACAAGGTTAGTGTAAAAACTGGCCTCCTTTCCTCTCCTTGTTGTGCTTGGTTATGGTGTACGCCCTTTGTTCTACTACTGTCATTTCTCCACCATATTTAAGGCTGGATGGAATTTAACTATTGCATTGTGCACAGGTTTCCCATTATACTGTTCATGGTTGTTTGGACAATTAGGTGTGCTCCCCTGAGTTCATATTTTTCAACCATAACCATGTGATGAATTGGAAGTAGAGGCAAGATGTGGTGGTATGATGAACCTGGTGGTTTTCTTGTGTCTGAAAGAAGGTGTGCCAAGAAGATCCTATTGAACCTGACCTCTTATGTGATTAGGAAGGCATTGAATGAACTGATAATTGGCTATGGTTGACAGATTGTGGCTAAGATTTGACAAAGAATCAGCTGGGTAATTGGCTTCCCTGTACATATTTGAGAAACAGGTTTTCTCACACTGTTAGAGTAGGTTCTGTAGCTTCTGCACTTGTATCAGTAGTGTCCAAGGTGGCTCATTATCATTGCTGAGCCAATGAATCAATGGTGCCGAATCTGCTTCCAAGTGTATTTTGGTAAAACTATTGGTAATACACCATTGAACTCCTAAAATAGATGCTTCTGTTTCTGCTGAATTATTGGTGCCTTCACCTTAGGGACATGCTAAGGCATGAATGAACTCACCACAGCTTCCTCTGATAGTAACTCCAGGTCCAGTCTGCCCAGGATTTGTTAGATCACTACCATCACTGTTAATTTTGACAAGTCCAGTGTCAGGTCTTGACCAAGCTACCTTTTTGATAGAGGTGTGATGTTGAATATTTTCAATGTAGCCATATAGTTCAGTCCTATTGAGTAGCCATTTTATGGCTGGGTAGTTGGTACACAGTAGCAAATGAATGTCAGCATCAATAGAGTAGAGTACTCTCGTCAGGGAAGAAGTTTTAGCACCATATTTTGCATTGCACCTGTTTTTCCACAGATTCCATGAGATGATGATAGGCAAGGTGTCAAGGATCAATTTATGTAGTTCATTTGATCTCTTTATGAGCCACCATTTCATGAGGAGTATCCTTAGAGTTAGGTATTGTGTTTGGACACCAGTAGGTCCTCCATATTTTCTCCAAACCAATTTAGCAAAGTTACCATGACTAAAAATATGGTCAGCAGTCTCTGCTGCAGGTGTGTTGCAGTACACACATCTAGTTACGGTAGGGCTTCTGAATTGAAGCACCCTGTCATCTGTTGGTAGCTTATTTTTGAGGGCCCTCCATACACAAAAGGACCATTTAAAGGGTATCTTTTTATGCCAAGTTAGTTTATTGGTGAGATTAGGTTGCTTCTTTGGCCTGATAACCTCCCAGGCAGATGCACAGGTGAACTTTCCTATAACATTGGGTGTCCAAATAGCCTTGTCCAAGGCAGCAGGTCTATAGTGAATAGGAGTATGCATGATGTCTGAAATTTCTGAAAATACCATTGGCCATTATCCCAAAACTGTGAGACTGTGATGTTGCCTGGCCTAGGTCTTCCATTTTTAAAACATACAAGAGGAACAGTTCCAAACCAGTTGTCCCACCAGAAGCTGCAATTGCCAGAGTGGATCCTCTATCTGATGTAGTCTTCAGCTTTTTTCCTGTTCATCGTCATTCTTTTCCATGTTTGTGATTGGCCAGAGTGCCATTTTTTTGAAATAGGGTTAGATCTCTGATAGTATTTGGCTCTCAAGAAGTTGCTCCACAATGATGGTTTAGTTCTGAACAACCACCATTGTTTGAACTCCATTGATTTACATTTATCTTGTATAGACCTAAATGCAATTCCCCCTTCCTCCTGTGGGTATGACAGTTTCTACCATGAAGCCCAATGGTACTTGTTTTTATCGTTTTTCCATGCCCCAAAAGAAATTTGTTGCTAGCTTTTGTATATGCTTCATTACACTCTTTGGAGGTGAGACAGCTGAAAGGAGATGGACAGGAAGATACTGCATAACATATCTAATCAAAGTTTCTCTTCCTCCATAAGACATCATCTTGCTTTTCCAACCTTTGATTCTGTCCACTACTTTATCCACAAGGTCATTAAAGTGGACAATTCTCTTTCTTCCAGTGTAGAGGGGGAAGCCCAAGTAGGTTAGAGGGGATTCCTTGTTAGTGAAATCTGTCACATCTTGCACCCTTCTGATAGTAGCTGGGAATGCACAAGGAGAAGTTATAAAATGACTTTTGTGCCTGTTGATTTGTTGGCCTGAGATGTCTTCATAATTATCCAAAATCCTCATGATCTTCTGAAGAGATGTTCTGCCTCCAGATGTGAATATTATTATGTCATTTGCAAAGCTCAGATGGTTGATTTGTGGCCCCCTCTTCTCCATGTAGAAGCCATTAAAAATTGATCATGGCTAAGCATATTGAGCATTTTGGATAGGAGTTCTGCTCCTATGATGAAGAGTGTTGGTGCCAATGGATCCCCTTGTTTCAATCCTCTGGTAGATTTGAAGAAGCAAAACCTGGTTCCATTAACAATAACTGAGTACCAGTTATTGGACATGCTTCTCCAGATCATATCAATAAAGAGTTCATTGAATCCTATTCTCCTCAGCATGATACAAGTATAGCTCCAGGATACTCTGCCATCGGCCTTTGCCATATCTAGCTTGATAACTACATTAGATCCTTTATTTGGCTTTTTGATTCCCTGCACAATTTCTTGAGCAAGCATTATGTTCTCAGATATGCTTATTCCCTTAACAAATCCAGATTGGTTGGCTGAAATAATTCTGGGAAGAATGTGGCTCAATCTTGAACATAAGACCTTAGAAATGACTTTGTTGACAAAGTTGCTTAAGCTGATGGGCCTTAGCTTAGTTAAGGAATTAGGAAATTCAACTTTAGGTAGCAATACTAGACAGGCACTGGTCATGTATTTTGGCATGGTGCATCCTCCAAAGAAAGCCAAGACCACATTTAGCAGGTCAGTCTTGATCACCTCCCAGCAGACTTAGAAGAACTTGCCATTCATGCCATTAGGGCATGCTGCACTTGTAGGGCTCATGGAGAAAACTACTTGCTTCAGTTCAGAGATGGTAGGGTCCTGTGTTAGAATAGCATTTTCTTCTGTAGAGATCATATGAGGAATACAGGATAGCAGGTTTTCCTTGATAACTCCACCAGGATCTGAAAACAGCTGATGATAGTATTCACAAGCTGCATCTCCAATATTTTCATCACCTTCAACCCAGTCTCCATCTGCATCTTTGATCTTGTGAATGAACATTTTCCTTCTTCTTCCTCTAATTAAGCTGTGGAAATAACTTGTATTAGCATCCCCATCTTGAATCAGTGCAGTTGAGTTTTTTGTTTTAGTATACTCTCCTCCAGTTTCAGGTATCTAATGTATTTTGCAGTTAACTCTTGAAGCTTTGTTATGTCAGCTGCTTGATTAGATTGAGCCCAAATCATTTCTACTTGCTTCACTTGTTCCTCATATTCCTTGGTTTTTTGAAAAATATCTCCATACTCTTGCCTAGACCAACTACTCAATGCATTTGATAAAGCTTTGAGCTTCTAATGGAAAATCCACATAACATTCCCCTGCACTTCCTTGTTCCAGACCTCAGTAACTAAAGGCATGAAGCCTTCATGATCGACCCAATAATTGAGGAATTTGAAATACCTCTTGCCACTGTCCTGCCTAATATTTAGTTCCATAAGTAGGGGATTCTGGTCTAAACATGTAGAGGCTAGGTGTGTAATTGTGGTAGCATGGAAGGAGGAAAGCTAGTGATCATTAACAAGACCCCTGTCAAGTCTCTTCCACACAATAGAACACTGCCCTCTACCATTGGACCAGGTGCATCTTGATCCAAAATAGCAAAGATCATGAAGCCCACAGTCTTCAATCACACTGATAAAGTCCATGCTCTTGTTAATCTGATAGGGAAGGCCACTAATCTTCTTAGCAGCAGAAGCAATGACATTAAAGTCATCTATAATACACCATGGTACAATGCATAACATGGATTTCTGCCTCAAGAAATCCCAGAGAGTTCTTCTTAGGATAATTTTTCATTTGGCATAAACAATAGTGATATGGAACACATCCCCTGCTTCTACATGCTTCAACTCCCCTGAGGCATCTTAAATTGAGGTGAGGGTGCAACATGTGCCATAGTACCCGATGCCTCAGATTGAGGTGAGGGTGCTACATATGGCCCTGTTCCTACATCCTTGAAAAGAGGTGAGGGTGCTACATATGACTCAGTACCTGCTTCCTCTGATAGGACTGATTGAAATCTTGGCCTAGTTCTTGCTTCCTCGAGCATATGCGAGTGTGCTACATATGATGTAGTACCTACTACCTCAGAGTGAGGGTGGGGTGCTACATATGCCACAATACCTACTTCCTTTGCAAAAGGTGATGGTGCAATATAGGATATGGTTCCTAGATCCTTCAAAGTAGTGGTGGCAGGAGTGTTTTCAGTGTTAATAACCATTTCAACTGCTTCTCTTTGTCTTCTCAATTGTCTCCTTTTCTTTTGACTGGGATTTATTTTGGCTGTGGAGTTAACAGATTGTACAACCATAGGTTCCTTGCCTCTGTCAACTATACTCCTATGAGCTTCATCATTAGAACTTGAAATCTGACTCACCACATTCCCTAGCTTATCTTGAGTATCAACAGTGGTAGCAGGAGTTATATGGTTCATCCTAAGGTTACAATGTGCCAAGGCACACTCATGCAAAACATGAGGAACACCCAACCTTTTTGGATCCCTAGCCTAAACTATGGTTTCCTCCTGACCAATCACTTTTCCTCCAATAACTTCTTCATTATCAATATAAAGGGGTGTGGGATTGGGAATTATATTTTGATTCTGATCAGCAGATTTCTCCACCCTCTACAGAACAACTAGAGGGACACTTTGTGGATTAGGAATCATACCTGAGGTAACATGGTCCCCTTCTGCCTGGTTCCTGCTTTGTTTGTTTCTTTGTTGTTTGCTTCTTGGATTCACACCTCTAAGGCTCTTCTTCCTTTGAGTTTTCCATTGATCTTTAGGATGGTTATCCCTTGTTGTTGGTTTCTCTGGTTCTATATGAATGTTACCTCCAGTTTGATCCTCATTTTGGTCCAACGAAACCTGTTTTTGCTTAGAGCTTTCTCCTTTGTCTTGCATGTGTGTGGTCTGATTTTGCAACTTCTGTGGAACTGTGCTTCCAATGTTCTTATTATTTTAAAGATCTCAACTGAATTGATGTTTCTACTTCCTTTTTCTTTTTCTCCTCTTTTCTTCTTTTAATAGGGAAATGATGAATAAGGTGCCCCAGATGTTTGCATTGCATACAATAATTGGGTAGGTCTTCATATACAACTTCTAGCCATTGGCCATCTCCATTGACATCTTGCTCTTCATTAAAACCAAGCCAGACATGATGAGGTCTTTGTTTGGTTAAATCAATCTGCACCTTCACTTTGGCAACACTTCACCTAGTCTTCTGCATAGAAGCAAGATCAAGGTGTAAAACTCTACCCACTGGGGACAGTAAGACTGTTAACACCTCCATATAATAGAAATTCCATGGGAGTTGTGGAATTGTCACCCATGCAGGTACAATTGGTGAGTCCTCATTAGGCTTAAAGTTGGGGGTCCATGCTTGTAACTCCATTTTTTGGCCCTGAATAAATATGAATTATTTTGTCCATATAATATGGTGATCATACTCATTATCAAGATCAATATAGACAGTTCCGGCATTGAAATGTGCAATTTTGACTCCTCCTATGATCTCTAATTGTGCTATGAAACATATTCTAATGGATTCCATTCTTGGCATGGTATTATAAAATTTTCCTATGACTATGTATTGATATCTGCTAGTCAATGTGACCATGTAATCCTTTCTAGTGAAAATGACAGCTGGTTGACCTTGTTTGGTGGTAATCTTGGGAGGGGTGAAGCTAATTGGGTTTGTTTCGGCAGCCTTCCTAGCTCATAATTTGGTTGCTAAAGAATGTGTGAAAGTAGGTGGTAGTGGTGCAGGAATGTTTGTAGGTTTTTTGACTTAGAAGTTGGTTCCTTATGGTGGTTGGCTTGGGTTAGTTGTGTTTTGATGAGGTTCTGCTGTAGTTTATTGGTTATGAGGAGAGTGTTTGTCAAAGTTGGTCGATATCTTAGGATAACTGGAGGTTGGAGTAATTTGAGTGACCTGAAGTTGAGGTTGGGTTTGTGCAGGTGCCTAGGTTGCATTGCTAGGCAGTTTAGGTACAGAGATAAAGAATGGGGCATGGTTTTCAGTATTGGTGATCAATTTCGCCCCTCCATCACTGCCACTCTTTTGTGTTTGATTAATAATAGTAGAAACATTGCCAATTTGCAGAGCATGGAGTGTGGAATTACATGTGCCATTTTGTCGAACACCTGACACAGTAGGAGCAACTGATTTGGTTTTTTCTAATGTTGCGGAGGTTGGCTCATTGAAGTCAGTTCGAATCAATTCGTTTACACTTCCCATATATCAACACTTCTAACTTAAGCTTCTAATACAAGAACCAAAGGGTCTAAATTAACCCAAAATCTTACTGGAACGAAATAATTGACCCCACAAGTCATAAAACCTAAATTACACATATGTGAAGTATCAAAAGGGGAAACGGGGTGTAAATACACACAACGACCGGTCGGGTCATTACAAGTGATTCACAGAGCTTCTAACGAGTTTATTACAAATTAAAAGAGGAATATATCTTAACAAATGATGATAATAATGAACGAATTCGCCGCCGATCAAATGTGGTGCTCACTAGTAAAACTCTATGTGTAACGACCCAGCCAGCCATTTTGAGAGTATCAGGCCCGACCCCATGTTTATTGCTCCCTCTATTTCATTTTGTGGTTTTGTGATTTGCCGGGATGCTTGGTGTCAGATTCGGGAGAGTATCAGGGTGGAATGGAACACGTAGTCCCTAAATTAGAAGTTTAAGTCATAGGAGTTGACAGTAGTTTGATTTAACAGAAGACAACTACATAATAGAATTTTGATGGTTCAGATATCTTGGTAGGGTGATTTTGGTCTTAGGAGCATGTACGGATGTTGATTTGGAGGTCCGTAGGTCATTTCGGCATTAATTGGCGAAAGTTGGAAAATTGAAAGATTTTGGAAGGTTTGACCGGGAGTGAACTTTTTGATATAAGGGTTGTATTCCAATTTCGGAAGTTGGAATAGGTTTGTAATGTCAATTATGGCTTGTGTGCAAAATTTGAGGTCAATCGGACGTGATTTGATAGGTTTATGCATTGAATGTAGAAGTTAGAAGTTCTAAAATTCATTAGGCTTGAATCGATGCGCAATTTGTGTTTTTAGCATTGTTTGATGTGATTTGAAGGCTCGACTAAGTTCGTATGATGTTTTAAGACTTGTTGGTATATTCAGACGGGGTCCTCGAGGACCCGGGTGTGATTCAGATTGAATCCGGAACAAACTTTGGACTTGTGCAATTGCGAAAGTTCCAGCCTTCTGGTGTCATCGCACCTACGGAGGAATTGGCTGCATGTGTGGACTCGCAAATGCGGGGAGTTGATCGCAGAAGCAAATTGTGGCCTGCCCAACTGGGACCGCAGATGTGATCACAGTTCTGCAGAAGCAGACTCGCAGGAGTGGTTGAGGAAGCACAGAAGCGGAAAGTCTAGCCAAGCCTCGGGTCGCAGAAGCGGAGCCCCTTCCGTAGGAGCGGGAGCGCAAATGCACATTTTGGTCCGCAGAAGCGGAGGTTGCTGGGCTAAGTGAGAACCCCACCTGTGATAGAAATTCTGCAGATATGGCTGTGGGTTCGCAGATGCAAATTCATTGGGCAGAAAAGACCTAAGTTCGAGGGTTTGATTTCATTATTCATTTTTGGACCTAGAGAGCTCGAATTGAGGCGCAATTTTGTGGGATTTTCAGAGGAAGCATTTGGGTAAGGATTCTTGACTCATTTTTGATTAATTCTCACGAATCTATTGTTGTTTTCATCATTTAATTAGTATTTTTAGTTAGAAATTTGGAAAAATTTTGAAAGACTTCTTGGGCTAAAATTTGGGGATTTGTAAGGCGATTTGAGGTCAGATTTGAGAAATTATTGTATGGCTGGACTCGATATCGAATGGGTGTTCGAATTTTATAATTTTGGTCGGGTTCCAAGATGTGGGACCGGGTTGACGTTTTTGAGCAATTATTCAATTCTTTGTTAAAATCATAATTTCATCATTTAAATTAGTTTCCTATAGTTCTATTTATATTATGTAATTGTTTTGGCTAGATTCTAGCCGATCAGAGTCAGGAAATCGATGGAAAGACCTTCTTATTAATTGATTGAGCAAGGTTTGAGGTAAGTGACTTGTCTAACCTTGTGTGGGGGAATTTCCCCTTAGGATTTGGTATTGTTATGGTAATTTGCAATACGTGAAGGCCGTGTACGCGAGGTGACGAGTGCGTACTCGGGCTAAATGTTAAAAATCCGGTTTTTGCTAAGTAGTTTCCTTTTATTTCCTTAACTGAGAAACTCTAGCATGTGTAGTCATCATGTTTAGCCTAATTGCACGTCTACATGCCTTATCTCTTATTTAAAATTTGTACAACATGCTTAGTTGAATGTCTTGTTTTCTTGATTTCGTATAGCCTGAGTATTTTGATGAAATTTGCCTCTCCCAATTCTGGGACAATCTCTCATGATGTGCCTGGTATCACCACACTCATAACAACCCCTCTGAGGTCGCGGCTGCTCATACTGAGTCTGTGCCGGGTAACAGGAATAACCACTATAAGAAACTTGTGTCGGTGGTGCACTAGAAGTATTAACTGGAGCACTATGAGTAATCTGAATTGCGGACTACGCTGACCGACTGTCCAAGCCTCCTCCATGATGAGTCATAGCTGCAGAGTAGAATCCACTAAATCCTCCAGAGTTCCGAGACCTTTTGGCATCCTTAGACTCATTTTCCTCACTTAGAACACGATCTAACATCTTGACAATCTCTACTAGCTAAAATGGAATGTCAGTCTACAACTCTCGAGCCTTACATATTTTAAAATCATAATCGAGCCCTTCGATGAATTTGCGGACTCTCTCTCTAACTGTAGGAACCAAAATAGGTGCATGACGAGCTAACTCACTGAACCTGATAGCATATTCTGACACCGTCATAGTGCCCTGATACAACCATTCAAACTCTGTGCGCCACTCATCGCGGAGAGTCTGGGGAACAAACTCTTTCAAAAACATCTCCGAAAATTGAACCCAAGTTGGTGGTGTTGCGTCGGCTGGTTTATCCCCTTCATATGCTTACCTCCATTGATACGTTGCTCCTGACCGGTGCTCTAGCTGTGGCATGTGCCCTTCCTCGGCCTCTACCTAGGCCTCTTCCTCGGCCCTGGCCTCTTGCGGCCCTAGCAGAATGCGCGTGTGTCTGCTCAGCTGACTCGGTAGCATGTGTCCTCACCATCTGTGAGACAATAGAGATACAAAGGCTCAAACTCCAAAATAAACAAATTCCACATGACAAGAATGAAAGAAGTGGAAATTTTCTAACAGTTCTGTAGCACCTCGAAGATAAATACAGATGTCTCTGTACCGATCCGCAAGACTCTACTAGACTCATTCGTGACTAGTAGAACCTATGAACCTAGAGATCTGATACCAACTTGGCACGACCCAAAATCCCACCACAGGCGTCGTGATTGCACTTAGTCTCTAAGACTAGGTAAGTCGATTACAATTACATTTCGGGCCATTTTTTTCCATATAATTTAATACAAGTATCGAAACCAACAACGAAAATAATTATAACAACCTCCAAAGACTAGTAATACTGAGTCACGAACTTTAACTGATTACACACAATGATCTCAAGGATCAAATATACAATACTGTTCGAATAAGAGTTGACAGTACAATAAAATGGAAAGCCTCCAAGGGACTGCGATGACCAAACAGCTCTACCTTAAATCCTTACGATCGCATTCTAACCTCTGTCCGAATATGATATCTCCAATACCTGGCTCAGCACAAAAATGTGCAGAAGTATAGTATGAGTACACCACAGTCGGTACCCAGTAAGTATCAAGACTAACCTCGGTGGAGTAGTGACGAGTTACAGTCAAGACACTCACTAGTCAAATAACATATGCAATATAACATACAAAAATAATAGAAAGAAAAATAGCAGTGATAGCAACAATAATTAACTAGTGATATAAACAGCCAGGTAACATGGACACCATTAGTATTACTTAAACGAATAATAAACACAAGTATAAAACTTGGAAGTGCAGTCAGCACTAGGAAAGTGCAGCTAGCATTGTGTGAGATCAGGTTTTTGTATATAAATAGTACTTTCGGATTTTTATTTCATTCTTATTACATTTGAGACTTGGGAGCTCTACAAGCTTGGGATAAGTGATTCTAACCTATATTGTGAATATACCTCCACCCGCATACATTGGGATGAGGCGGCATGGCCGCTTTGTGTAGAGTTTCTGGTGTTGTGATTGCACCTCCACCCGTATACATTGGGGTGAAGCGGCTGGGCCTCTTTGTGTAAAGGTAGTTGTAGAGGATCCCGACTTAAGTATTTATAAATGTTATTGAAAGCTCTTAATAAATTTGTTATGGATTTAACGGCTAACTAAGCCTTCTATTGTTACCATATTTTCGGGGGCGCTGCATCTTTAATGGATACAGGTGGTTCCATAGCAGAGGGCATTGACTAGTGATAGCAGTACACTCTCTTCCCGGTTGGCTTAGTGAGCCCCACTTCATTTTGGGGTCGTGCATCTTTTGTTGTATGTGTATTATGTTTTGAGGTATAGCTGGAGCCTTGTTGCCGGCACTATCATTGTACTCTTTTGTATCTATTAGAGGCTCCGTAGATATAGTGTGGGTTGTGTGTTGGTATTGGGAAGGTCAAGATAGTAATGTCGTATGTGTGTTACATATTCCACTTCAACTATGAAAGTGTATGTATTTGGAGACTTTATAAATGAAGTAACTAATGGTGATGGAATTAGTGTTGTTCATGAACCCTCTTGGTGTTAATTAATGAAGCTTACCTTCTCTTTATTTATGGGTGAGTTGGGTATAAGGAAATCTAGCGGGCTTGCTCGGCCGGGTTATCTCGGTTGAGCATCGGTCGAGCTCCCCGAGGTCGGGGCGTGAAAAACTTGGTATCAGAGCCTAAGGTTTTAAAGTGTCCTAGGATGTCTCGGAGCCGTGTCTAGTAGAGTCCTTCTTATCGGTGTGTTATCGACCACATCTATAAATAGGAGGCTACTTGGGCACTTACGAATAATACCCTTCTATGATGAACTCGATCGTGTGATAAAGCTGATTGTAAGATTGTTCCTCCTTGTCACGCAACCGAGTAAACCCGGTCAAGAAATCCTGTTAGATGCTTTCTACCCAATGCACCCATGATCAAGAGAAGACATAATTTCGTTAAATAGACAGTAGGGAAATCATGTACAAAATACTAACTCATTTCATTAGTTACTTCACTTTTAAGTCTCAAAATACACATATTCTTATAGTTTGAATGGAATAAGTGATCAAAACACAACATAACTTGTTTGACTTTTCTAGCACCCATGTACAACCCACATATTGTCTACGGAGCCTTTAAAAGATACAAAAGAGTGTTATGATAGTGCCGCCAATAATGCCCCAGCTATAACTCAAAAAGTGATAATGATATGAACAAAAGATACAATACATGAACCCGAGATGAAGTGGGGCTCACCAAGTTTGCTGGGAAGAGGATGTACCACTATTGCTGATCAACACTGCCTGTTATGGAACCACCTGCATCCATTTAAAGATGCAGCGCCCCCAGCCAAATGGACGTTAGTACTGCCGAATAGTACTAGTATGTAAAACTAAACACCATCTCAATAAAATGAATAATAATACAAGGGGGAATAGTCAAGAATTCAATAAGAGCTTCAAATAATACTAAAACATCAAGTTAAGGATCACATAAGTTTTCAAGTCAATTTCCATGTTATTAGGTTGGGTGATCTTTAGTGCCGATATACCATAATTCACAATACCACTGTATTCTTACACGGATTCCGATCACGATCCGATCGGCTAGGTCGTCTCATTTGAGACATCAACCATAACCACAATTTCATTATAATTTCTAGCACAGTCACCACCATGTGTGCAGCATGGCATCCGTTCATGGCCCGATCGGCTAGGCCATCTAACCCTAGACATTACCTTTTTCAGTCAATCATCTCACATCATACTTCTTTCACATCCTTTCAATTCATTGGCACTAGTGGCCACAATTATAAAGTCATTCTTGGCACTTGGCCGTATTTCATAATTCCAGTTCCCCTTTCAACATTCAAACATAATTATCATTATCAACAACAATAAGGCTTCCCATTCAAGACATTAAATTCACATATGAGAAATTTGGGAATCTTAGGCACATAGAGGCTTTTCATATAATTCGGCATAACAACCTTTATTTCGATCTTGACTTGAAGTCTTAACATTTTTAACACATATTCCTTATTTTGAACACATCCTCAATGATAAGGTGATATGATGAAGCATTTACAATACATATTGAGCATATATCCTTTAACACAAGCACATTTGGAATAGCCAATTCTATTATGATCAATTTGGGACTTACACCAATTACATGAACACGGTGGGATTCGATTCTAAGAAGAAGAGGGTTTAGCCAACATACCTCAATTGAGCTTCCTTTAAACTTTACAATGTTCCAGAATTCTTAGCAACTTCGATCTATTTTAGAAATATAACAAATTAGACCAAAATTAGGAAGATGGTTATGATTCTAGCTCATTTGAGCACATTATCAAACACTACATGTGCATTAATATGTTTAAGGCCCTTTTGTGATAGATTCCATCATTCACCAACCCATTCTCTACCATTTTTAGCTCACAACCTTCCCACATTCTTTGATAACACATGCATGCAAGATAACAACCCCCACACCCAAGAATTGTCTTTCTAATTATCCCATTTTTGTAAATTTTAGAAATTGAGAGCTAGGACATAGATTCTTACCTTTCGGATAAAGACTTTCTTTGTTAATCCTCAATAATTGAGCAAGAATTGATGTATAATAGGTTGAAGGTTACTCCCCCACACTAAGCACTCTTTCTCACTCTAAAAGTATCAGAAATTTGCTCAAATTTGACTATGCCATATGTTTTATCAAAGTAGGGTCGGGTTATAAAAACCTAAAAATTAAGCCTCGGGACAAGATTTGAGTTTACACATGCGATCGCATAATGACTCTGCAGTCCGTGAAATGATCGCGAAAAATGGCCTTCAGAACTGGGCTGGCCTGCTTCACTCTGCGGCCGTTATACGGCCCGCAAACC
The DNA here is from genome assembly GCF_000390325.3 of Nicotiana tomentosiformis. Lineage (NCBI taxonomy): Eukaryota > Viridiplantae > Streptophyta > Magnoliopsida > Solanales > Solanaceae > Nicotiana > Nicotiana tomentosiformis. Next base: position 59,397,902 of record NC_090823.1, read on the forward strand.
TGTTCTACGGTCACATAATGCATCGCAGAACCTCCCTCCACAAAATTTCTAAGGCTGATTGTGCGACAAAAGTACGGCCCGCGAAATGGTTGTGTGGTCGCATAACTGGCCGCGAAATTGCCATCAAAAATGGCCCAAGTAGCTGCTTCACTCTGCGGCCATTCTGCGGCCCGTAGAGTGATTATGCGGCCGCATAATGGGCCGCAAAAATGCCTATCTCTGCAAAATATTTTCCTTCAACTCCCCAGCGCACTGTTCAATCCAAAAAGTTCGAACCCCGATTTTTAGGAAAAGTCCAAAGAATTTCTATTATTATTAACCTCTACGCTTACCCCGGCATCACGGAACCCCGATTTTTAGTAAATATTTTACGGGGCCTTACATCCTCCCCCACTTAAGATCATATATCCTCGAATGAGGATCAAGGCTCACTATTAGCATCCTATGCAACTCAGTTTTCATACAACACACCAGCAGCACCAAATTCGACTAACTCCCTGAATTTCCAAATTTTTTGCCAGAGTTTCCCCTGTAACTGGGCCTATCCACCTGTCAGAGAGCCCCAAAAACACATCCTCAAAACATATATATAATCCAATGACATAACATAACTCATAACAACACCAACTGTGGCCTCACATATAATATATTTAGAAAGAAGCACCTTTACATTAACTGAACAAGTGATACAATAATCCATATGCGACAGTTTTATAGAAAGGTTACATAGCTTATACAAACAAGTAAGGATACTTATTTTTCATCTCTTCCTCAGCCTCCCAAGTAGCCTCTTCAACCTGCTGGTTTCGCCACAACACCTTCACGGAGGCAATTTCTTTATTCCTTAACTTTCAGACTTGCCTATCAAGAATGGCAATTGGAATTTCTTCATATGACAGTTCTTCATTAACCTCGATGGTCTCAACCGGCACAATAGCTGACGGATCTCCAACTACCTTCTTCAACATAGACACATGGAATAACGGGTGCACTAATGATATCTTGGGTGGTAGCTCAAGCTTGTACGCCACCTGACCAATCCTCTGGATGATTTTTTACGGCCCGACATACCTCGAACACAATTTCCCTTTCCTTCCAAACCGCATTATACCCTTCATGGGGGAAACCTTCAAGAATACCCAATCATCTTCCTTGAACTCTAAGTCTCTGCGACGAACATCCGAATAGATTTTTGAAGACTTTGAGCACTTTTCAACTGCTCCTTAATGATTTTAACCTTTTCCATAGCCTGATGCACGAGGTCTGGTCCTATTAACTCAGCTTCCCCAATCTCGAACCACCCAATGGGAGATCTACATCTCCTACCATATAATGCCTCAAATGGTGCAATTTGAATACTAGCATGAAAGTTGTTGTTATAAGCAAACTCTATGAGTGGCAAATGATCATTCCAGCTACCATTGAAGTCAAGAACACAAGCACGCAATATGTCCTCACGTATCTGAATAGTCCGCTTTGCCTGCCCGTCGGTTTGTGGATGGAAGGTTGTACTAAGATTCACCTGAGTACCCAAACCTTGCTGAAATTTCTTCCAAATATTTGCTGTGAACTGAGCCCCTCAATCGGAAATGATAGAAACTGGAGTGCCATGCAGCCTGACTATTTCCTTGATATACAACTAAGCATATTGTTCCACTGTGTCGGTAGATTTAACTAGAAATAAGTGTGTTGATTTTGCGAGCCGACCCACAATCACCCAAATTGAGTCAAACTTGCGCGGAGTGCGTGGTAATCCTACCACAAAATCCATATTAATCATTTCCCACTTCCACATTGGAATTTCTATGTTCTATGCCAACCCACCAGGCCGTTGGTGTTAGGCCTTCACTTGCTGGCAATTCAGACATCTTGCCACAAAGACTGCCACATTCCTTTTCATGTCACTCCACCAATAGACTTCCTTGATATCATGATACATCTTCGTAGAACCTAGGTGCACGAAATACCTAGAAGTGTAAGCCTCGGTCATGATTCTTTCCCGGAGACCATCATTTGGAACACATAGCCACCCTTGGTACCTTAGTGTACCATCATCCATGCCAAGAGTAAAAGCCATACTTTTATGTTTTTGAATCCCCTCCTTCAGTTGTACCAACAATGGATCATCGTATTGCTTCTCTTTGACATCCACGACAAGCAATGATTCAACCCTATTTTGTACAATTACCCCTCCTTCACTAGAGTCCGCAAGACGAACTCCCAAGCTAGCTAACTGGTGAACCTCCACCTTTGACATGCCTCCAAGTGAGCCAAACTACCCATAGATTTCTGGCTAAGAGCATCTGTCACAACATTGGCTTTCCCCGGCTGATATAGAATATCGATGTCGTAATCCTTGAGTAACTCAAGCCATTTTCTTTGCCTCAGATTCAGCTCCTTTTGTTTGAAAATATATTGAAGACTCTTGTGGTCCGTGAATACATCCACATGGACCCCATACAAATAATGATGCCAAATTTGCAATGTAAAAACCACCGCCGCAAATTCCTAGTCATGTGTTGGATAGTTCTTTTCATGATTCTTGAGTTGCCTAGAAGTATAAGCTATAACCTTTCCGTGTTGCATTAACACACACCCAAGCCCGATCCCTGAAGCATCGCAATATACCATAAACCATATGTACCCTCTAGCAGGGTCAACACCGGCGTCGTAGTGAATCTTGATTTCAACTCCTAGAAGCTCCTTTCACAAGCATCGGACCATTGGAACTTAACCGATTCCTGAGTCAATTTAGTCAATGGAGAGGCAAGAATAGAGAACCCCTCCACAAACCTCATGTAATACCCTGCTAAGCCCAAGAAACTACGAATCTCGGTTAGCGTTGTAGGTCTAGGCCAATTCTTCACCGCTGCAATCTTTTGAGGGTAAACCTTAATTACTTCTCTAGAGACAACATGACCCAAGAATGTGATAGACTAGAGCCAAAATTCATATTTTGAAAATTTTGCGTACAATTGGTGCTGATGAAGAGTCTGCAAAACTGTCCTGAGATGATCGGGATGGTCCTCTCGACCTCGTGAATACACAAAAAATATCGTCAATGAATACTATCACAAAGTAATCGATAAAATTCTTGAAAACACGATTCATAAGATCCATGAAAGCCGCTGGGGCATTTGTTAGACCAAAAGACATTACCAGAAATTCAAAGTGCCCATACCGGGTCCTAAAAGCTATTTTCGGAATATCCTGCTCCCTGATCTTCAATTGGTGGTACCCGGACCGTAAATCAATTTTGGAGAAGTACCTAACGCCCTATAACTGATCAAAAAAATCATCTATTTTTGGTAATATGTATTTGTTTTTGATTGTAACTTTGTTGAGTTGCCGGTAGTCAATACACATCCTCAGTGATCCATCTTTCTTCCTCACAAAGTGAACCGGTACACCCCATGGTGACACACTTGGTCAGATGAAACCCTTCTCTAACAAATCCTTCAATTGTTCCTTTAGCTCCTTCAATTCTGCTGGTGCCATCCTGTAGGGCGGAATAGATATAGTCTGCGTGCAACCCCAAAATCAATCATCCTGTCTAGCGGAATCCCAGGGAGCTCATCAAGAAAGACCTCTGGAAATTCATTCACAACTGGCACAGACTCAGGTGTAGGCGCCTCAGCATCGGTGACTGTAACCCAGACCAAATGATAGATACACCCCTTATTAATCATCTTCGTAGCCTTAAGGTAAGAAATAAACCTACCTTTTGGCATTACATTATCCCCCTTCCACTCAACAACTAGCTCATTTGGAAATTCAAACCTCACAGTCCTAGTTCGGCAATCGAGCTTGGCAAAACATGAATAAAGCCAATACATTTCCATAATTACATCAAAATCGACCATCCCCAATTCAATGAGATCAGCCACGGTGTCCCGACCACACACCGTGACAACACAACCCCTATAAACCCGTGCGGCCATAATAGACTCGCCAACCGGAGTAGATACAGAGAACGGCTCAGGAAGTTGTTCCGGTTCTATCCCAGATTCCATAGCAACATAAGGGGTAACATAGGACAAGGTGGAACCGGGATCAATAAGAGCATATACATCATGAGATTGGACAATCAATATACCTGTGAAAACATCTGGAGAAGCCTCTGCACTCTGGCGACCACTCATAGCATAAAAATGGTAGGGTCCTCCTAAACTCTGCGCACCACCCCTAGCTACACCACGTCCTACTGGTGTTGGAGTGCCTCAGGCTGGAGAGGGTGTTAAAGATGTAGCAGCTGCAGAACTGGATGGCTGTATTGTGCCCATGCCCGCACCCTGGCGGGATGAACAACGCTCTCTCTGAATATGACCCCTCAATCTGCACCCGTAGCATATAGGTAGGTCCATGTAGCAGATCCCCAAGTGCATCTTCCCACACCTGGGGCATGGGGGCCTCCGTTGCTGCTGGAATCTCCCTCCTGATTGGCCCTGCTGGTGGGGTCCCTTGCTACCCTGATTGGTCCTGAAATGACTCCCCTGCTGCTGACTGGGCCCAGCTGGCGGTGCATTGGTTGAAGACTGAGCAAAAGACTGGGATGGCCCTGATGACCCTCCCCTAAAAACTGATCTTCCCCCACCAAATGACTCCCCAAAGTTGCCCGCGGACCGGGCCTTGCTGGTACCCTCTCACTCCATTCTGTTCTTTAACTTACGGTTCTCTGTAGCTTGAGCAAATTCTACCATCTTCCCATAGTTCACATTTGAATTCAAGGCAGTTGTAGCGGTCTCATTAATAACCAAGGGGCTAAGGCCCTGCACAAACCGGCACACTCTAGCCTCCATAGTAGGCAACATGAGAATGCCATATTTAGACAGACGCACGAACTCCATGTGATACTCCCACACACTCTTACTACCTTGCTTAAGGTTCTCAAACTCTGCGGCATGGGCTGCCCTAGTCTCGGCCAGCAATAAAGGGTTCATGAAAGCGTCAGCAAACTCACTCCACCTCGCTGGAGGGCTCCCCTCCTCCCGAGAGTCCTCCCACAGCTTAAACCAAGAATAGGCCACCCCTTTCAGGCAGTAGACAGCCAACTCCACTCCCTCCTCTTAGTAGCACACATAACCCGGAGAGTCTTATGTATCTCATCAATGAAGTCCTGTAGGTCCTCCTCGGGATTAGCACCTGTGAACACCGGAGGATCCAACTGAAGAAACTTGTTCACCCTGGAACCACTAGAATCCCCTTGTTGGCTAGAAGAAGTGGGTGTAACATTTGATCTCTGGGCTTGATAAGCCACTATCTGTGTTAGCATCTGGATAGCTCCCCTAAGATCCCCATCAGAAATACTAGAACCAGAAGCTGGGGCTGGAGGTGGAACCGGAATATCAGTTGGAGGAACCGCTGCACCCTCAGTAGGTGCAGGAACTTTTATGGCCTGGTCAGGTGTAGTGGAATTGGGCAGTGTAGCAGTTGGGGGATTATCCCCACCCCTCGGGTATTCACCCGCATCATCAAATAATGGGTCAACTGCCACTCCTGAGGCGGCATTGGCTCCTTAGCCAGTTCTAGCTCTCTTCTTAGGTGCCATGTACTGGAAATTAAAGGAATGCACGAGTTAGAGGAATAGTTTCACAATCAGTTTCATCGCACGATCTAGAATATTAAAGAAGGGTATTATTTCTAAATGTCCAAGTAGCCTCCAACTTATAGATGTGGTCGACAATACACTGATAAGGACGACTCTTCTAGACACGGCTCCGAGACATCCTAGGACACTTTAAAACCTTAGGCTCTGATAACAAGTTTGTCACGCCCTAAACTCGGAAAGCACGACCGGCGCCCAACCGAGTGAACCCGGTCAAGCAAGCCTGTTAGACGCTTTCTACCAATGCGCCCATGATCAAGAGAAGACATAATTTCGTTAATTAGACAGTAGGGAGATCATGTACACAATACTAAATCATTTCATTAGTTACTTCACTTTTAAGTCTCAAAATACACATATTCTTATAGTTTGAGTGGAACAAGTGATCAAAACACAACATAACTTGTTTGACTTTTCTAGCAACCATGTAGAACCCACATAGTGTCTACGGAGCCTCTAAAAGATACAAAAGAGTGTTATAATAGTGCCGGCAATAAGGCCCCAGCTATACCTCAAAATGTGATAATAATATGAACAAAATATACAATACATGACCCCGGGATAAAGTGGGGTTCACCAAGTCTGCTGGGAAGAGGATGTACCACTATCGCTGATCAACAATGCCTGCTATGGAACCACCTGCATCCATTTAAAGATGCAGCGCCCCCAGCCAAAGGGACGTTTGTACTGTCGAATAGTACTAGTATGTAAAACTAAACACCATCTCAATAGAATGAATAATAATACAAGGGGGAACAGTCAAGAATTCAATAAGAGATTCAAATAATACTGAAACATCAAGTTAAGGATTACATAAGTTTTCAAGTCAATTTCCATGTTATTAGGTTGGGTGATCTTTAATGCCGATATACCATAATTCACAATACAACCGTATTCTTACACGGAGTCCGATCACGACCCGATCGGCTAGGTCGTCTCATTTGAGACATCAACCATAACCACAATTTCATTATAATTTCCAGCACAGTCACCACCATGTGTGTGGCATGGCATCCGATCACGGCCTGATCAGCTAGGCCGTCTCACCCAAGACATTACCTTTTTCAGTCAATCATCTCACATCATACTTCTTTCACATCCTTTCAATTCATTGGCACTAGTGGCCACAATTATAAAGTCATTCTTGGCACTTGGCTGTATTTCATAACTCCAGTTCTCCTTTCCACATTCAAACATCAATATCATTATCAACAACAATAAGGCTTCCCATTCAAGACATTAAATTCACATATGAGCAATTTGGGAATCTTTGGCACATAGAGGCATTTCACACAATTCGGCATAACAACCTTTATTTCGATCTTGACTTGGAGTCTTAACACTTTTAACACATATTCCATATTTTGAACACATCCTCAATGATAAGGTGATATGATGAAGTATTTACAATACATATTGAGCATATATCCTTCAACACAAGCACATTTGGAATAGCCAATTCTATTATGATCAATTTGGGACTTACACCAATTACATGAACACCGTGGGATTCGATTCTAAGAAGAAGGGGGTTTAGCCAATATACCTCAATTGAGCTTCCTTTAAACTTTAAAACGGTTCGGAATTCTTAGCAACTTCGATCTATTTTAGAAATATAACAAATTGGATCAAAATTAGGAAGATGGTTATGATTCTACCTCATTTGAGCACATTATCAAACACTAGGTATGCATTAATATTTTTAAGGCCCTTTTGTGAAAGATTCCATCATTCCCCAACCCATTCTCTAACATTTTTAGCTCACAACCTTCCCATATTCATTGATAATATATGCATGCAAGATAACAACCCCCACACCTAAGAATTGTCTTTCTAATTATCCCATTTTTTGTAAATTTTCGAAATTGAGAGCTAGGACATAGATTCTTACCTTTAGGATGAAGACTTTCTTTGTTAATCCTCAATAATTGAGCAAGAATTGATGGATAATAGGTTTAAGGTTACAACCCCACACTAAGCACTCTTTCTCACTCTAAAAGTATCAGAAATTTTCTCAAATTTGACTATGGCATATATTTTATCGAAATAGGGTCCGGTTATAAAAACCCAAAAATAAAGCCTCGGGACAGGATCTGCGGTCGCATACGCGACCGCATAATGATTCTGTGGTCAGCGAAATGACGGAAAAAAATGGCCCTCAGAACTGGGCTGGCCTTCTTCACTCTGCGGCCGTTATGCGGCCCGCAGACCTGTTCTGCGGTCACATAATGTACCGCAGAACTTCCCTCTGCAAATATTCTAAGGCTGATTGTGCAACAAAAATGCGGCCCGCAAAATGGTTGTGTAGTCCCATAACTGGCCGCAAAATTGTCATCAAAAATGGCCCAAGTAGCTGCTTCACTCTGCGGCCATTCTGCGGACCGCAGAGTGATTATGCGGCCGCAGAAATGCCTTTCTCTACAAAATATTTTCCTTCAACTTCCCAGCGCACTGTTCAATCCAAAAAGTCCGAACCTCGGTTTTTAGGAAAAGTCCAAAGAATTTCTATTATTATTAACCTCTACGCCTACCCCGGCATCACGGAACCCTGGTTTTTAGGAAATAATTTACGGGGCTTTACACTCCTTTAACTCGTGTTTTGCTCTAACTTTCAGTACATAGCGCCTAGAATAAGGCAAGAACTGGCCAAGGAGCCAATGTCACCCTAGAAGTGACAGTTGATTTGTTATTTGCGGGCAAGCACCATAGGGGTGAGGATATTCCCCCAATTACTACACCGCCTGAATCTACTGTTCCTGCTCAGACTGCACCAGTTGCTATACCTACTAAGGGTGCAACGGTCCCTCCAACTGATATTTTAGTTCCACCTCCAGCTCCAGCTTCCGGTCGCAGTGTTTCTGATAGGGATCTTAGGGGAGCCATACAAATGTTGGCTCAGATAGTGGCCTCCCAAGACCAGAGATTTAATGTTGCACCCACTTCTTCTAGTTTGCCAGGGGATTCCGCTAGTTCCAGGATGAACAGGTTTCTCTAATTGGATCCTCTAGTGTCCGCAGCTACTGATCCTGAGGAGGACCCCCAAGACTTCATTGATGAGATTCACAAGACTCTCCGAGTTATGCGTGCTACTGAGACAGGGGGAGTGGAGTTGGCCTCCTACCACTTGAAAGGGGTGGCCTATTCTTGGTTTGAGATGTGGGAGGATTCCCGTGAGGAGGGTAGCCCTCCGGCGAGGTTGAGAGCCTGAATCAGGGTAGCATAAATGTGTGGGAGTACCATATAGAGTTCGCGTGACTGTCCAAGTATGCTATTCACATGTTGCCCACTATGGAGTCTAGAGTGCACCGGTTTGTGTCGGGCCTTAGCTCTTTGGTTATTAATGAGGCTGTTACAGCTGCCTCAAATTCTGATATGTATGGGAAGATAGTGACATTTTCTCAAGCTATAGAGGACCCTAAACTAAAAAATAGAAGGGAGCGTGAGGGTAGCAGCAAGGCTCGGACCGCGGGCAACTTGGGTAGTTCTTCCGGTGGTGGTGGTGGTAGGTCGGCATTTAGGGAAGGGTCATCAGGGCCATCTCAGTCATTCGCTCAGTCATTAGCTCGGTCTTCGATGAGTGCATAACCATCCAGGCCCAGTCAGGGCAACAGGGGACCCTACCAGCAGGGTTGGCCTAGAAGGAGATTCCAGCAGCAGCGGAGGCCCCCATGCCCTAAGTGTGGGAGGATGTAGTTTGGGGTCTGCTTCATAGACCTACCTATATGCTACAGGTGCGGTATGAGAGTTCACATTCATAGGGATTACTGCTCATCCCGCCGGATCATGGGTAGAGAGGTGCGGCGCAGCTAGCTAGTTCTACAGCTACTACATCCACAGCACCTCCTCCAGCTCGAGGCACCACAGCACCCGCAGGGCATGGTGCAGCTAGGGGTGGTGCACAGAGTTCAGGAGGACCCAGCAGATTGTTATACGATGCGGAGGCATTGAGATTTAGAGGCTTCTCCAGATGTTGTCATAGGTATATTGACTGTCCAATCCTATGATGTATATACTCTTATTGATCCCGGTTCCACTTTGTCATATGTCACTCCTTATGTTGCTATGGAATTTGGAATAGAACCGGAACAGCTTCATGAGTCGTTCTCTGTATCTACTCTAGTTGGCAAGCCTATTGTGGCTGTGCAGGTTTATAGGGATTGTGTTGTCACGGTGCATGGTCGGGTCACCCTGGCCGATCTCATTGAATTGGTGATGGTTGATTTTGATGTAATAATGGGGATGGACTGGCTTTATTCATGTTTTGCGAAGCTTGATTATCAAACCAGGACCGTTAGGTTTGAATTTCCAAATGAGTTAGTGATTGAATGGAAGGGGGGTGATGTGGTGCCAAAGGGTAAGTTTATTTCTTACCTTAAGGCTATGAAGATGATTAACAAAAGGTGTATCTACAATTTGGTCCAGGTTACGGGCACCGATGTTGAGGCACATACGCTTGAGTCTGTGCCTGTTGTGAATGAATGTTTGGAGGTCTTTCCAGATGAGCTCCCCGGTATCCCGCCAGATAGGGAGATTGATTTTGGGATTGATGTGATCCCAGGCATGCAGCCTATATCTATTCCGCCTTACAGAATGGCACCTACAAAATTGAAAGAGCTAAAGGAGCAATTGAAGGATTTGTTAGAGAAGGGTTTCATCCGGCCGAGTGTGTCGCCTTGGGGTGCACCGGTCCTTTTTGTAAGAAAGAATGATGGGTCGCTGAGTATATGTATTGACTATCGGCAGCTCAACAAGGTCACGATCAAGAATAAGTACCCACTGCCAAGAATAGATGACTTGTTTGACCAATTGCAAGGTGCTAAGTAATTCTCCAAGATCAATTTAGGATTCGGGTATCACCAATTGAAGATCAGGGAGCAGGATATTCTGAAAACAACTTTCAGGACCCGATATGGGCACTTTGAATTTCTGGTAATGTCTTTTGGGCTAACAAATGCCCGAAATCTTTCATGGACCTTATGAATCGTGTCTTCAAGCTTTTTCTTGACTCCTTTGTGATAGTGTTCATTGATGATATTCTGGTATATTCACGAAGTCGAGAGGACCATGTTGATCATCTCAGGGCAGTTCCACAGACTCTATATCAACACAAGTTGTATGCAAAGTTTTCAAAATGTGAATTTTGACTTGAATATGTTACATTCTTGGGGCATGTTGTCTCTAGAGAAAGAACTAAGGTTGATCCTCAGAAGATTGCAGCTGTGAAGAATTTGCCTAGACCTACAACTCCAACAGAGATTCACAGTTTCTTGGGCTTAGCTGGGTATTACAGGAAATTTGTGGAGGGGTTCTGCACTCTTGCCTCTCTGTTAACTAAATTGACGCAGAAGGCGGTTAAGTTCCAATGGTCAGATTCTTGTGAAATGAGCTTCCAAGAATTGAAATCAAGATTAGCTACGGCACCGTGTTGACCCTACCAGAGGGTACATATGGGTTTGTAGAATATTGTGATGCTTTAAGAATCGGACTTGGGTATGTATTAATGCAACATGGCAAGGTGATAGCTTATGCTTCTAGGCAACTCAAGAATCATGAAAAGAACTATCCAACACATGACTTAGAGCTTGCAGCGGTGGTATTTGCATTGAAGATTAGGCGTCATTATCTGTATAGGGTCCATGTGGATATATTCACGGACCATAAGAGCCTCCAATATATTTTCAAATAGAAGAAATTGAATCTGAGGCAGAAAAGATGGCTTGAGTTACTCAAGGATTACGACATCGATATTCTGTATCATCCGGGGAAGGCTAATGTTGTAGCGGATGCTCTTAGCCAAAATTATATGGGTAGTTTGGCTCACTTGGAGGCATATGAAAGGTCGTTGCCCAAGGAGGTTCATCGGTTGGCTAGTTTGGGAGTTCGTCTTACGGATTCTAGTGAAGGAGGAATGATTGTACAAAATAGGGTTGAATCATCGCTTGTTGTGGAAGTCAAGGAAAAGTAGTACAACGACCCATTGTTGGCACAATTGAGGGCAGGGATTCATAAGCATAAGACCATGGCCTTTTCTCTTGGCATGGATGATGGTCTACTAAGGTACCAAGGGCGACTATATGTTCTAAATGTGGATGGTCTCCGAGAAAGAATCATGACCGAGATTCACACTTCTAGGTATTCCGTGAACCCAGGCTCTACAAAGATGTACCATGATCTTAAGGAAGTCTACTGGTGGAATGATATGAAGAGGAATGTAGCGGACTTTGTGGCAAGATATCCAAATTGTCAGCAATTGAAGGCCGAAAACCAAAGGCCCGGTGGGTTGGCACAGAACATAGAAATTCTGATGTGGAAATGGGAGATGATCAATATGGACTTTGTGGTATGACTACCTTGCACCCCTCTCAAGTTCGACTCGATTTGGGTGATTGTAGATCGAATCATGAAATCAGCACACTTCTTACCTGTTAAGGCTACCGACACAGTGGAACAGTATGCTCATTTGTATATCAAGGAAATCATCAGGCTGCATTGCGCTCCAGTTTCCATCATTTCTGATCGGAGGGCACAATTCACAGCTAACTTTTGGAAGACATTTTAGCAAGGGTTAGGTACTCAGGTAAATCTTAGTACAGCCTTTCACCCTTAGACTGACGGGCAGGCAGAGCGGACTATTCAGACGCTTGAGAATATGTTGCGAGCTTGTGTTCTTGACTTTAGGGGTAGCTAGGATGATCATTTGCCGCTCATAAAATTTGCCTACAATAACAGTTATCATGTTAGTATCCAGATGGCACCGTTCGAGGCTTAATATAGTAGGAGATGTAGATCTCCCATTGGGTGGTTCGAAATTGGGGAAGCAGAATTTGTAGGGACGGACCTTGTGTATCAGGCTATGGAGAGGGTTAAGATCATTACAGAACGGTTGAAAACTGCTCAGAGTCGTCAAAAGTCTTATTCGGATGTGCTTCACATGGATTTGCAGTTCAAATAAGATAATTGGGTATTCTTGAAGGTTTTCCCTATGAAGCGTGTAATATGGTTTGGTAAGAAAGGAAAATTGAGTCTGAGGTATGTCCGACCGTGCAGATTATTCAGAGGATTGGCCAGGTGGCTTACAGGCTAGAACTACCTCCAGAGATGTCTTTAGTGTACCCGGTGTTTCATGTATCCATGTTGAAGAAGGTGGTTGGAGATCCGTCGCTTATTGTTCCGATTGAGACTATTGAGGTAAATGAAGAATTGACGTATGAAGAAATTCCAGTTGCTATTCTTGATAGGCAAGTTTGAAATTTGAGGAACAAAGAAATTGCCTTCATGAAAGTGTTATGGCGAAGCCAACAAGTCGAAGAAGCCACCTGGGAAGCCGAGGAAGAGATAAAGAAGAAGTATCCTAATTTATTTGAATAGCTATGTAATTGTGTCCATGATGTTGAAAGCTAACTTTCTATAAACTATGTTTCCCCTGTACGACTTATGTTGAGGTTGCTCCTCCTTGGTAATGTGATGTTTAATAGAATTATGGTCGGTGTTGTTTCCCTGTTGTTTTATACCGTTGTGTTGTGGTTATGTTGTTAGGACTGGTTTTAGGATTCTATAGCAGGTGGATAGGCCCCAATTATAGGGGAGACTCTGGCAAAATTTCTAGAAATTTAGGGAGTTAGTCAAAAATTTAGAATTGATGGTATGTGTTATAGCAGCTGAGTCACATTGGGTGCTAATGGTGAATTTTGACCCTCATTCGAGGACGAATGATCCTAAGCGGGGGAGGATGTAAGGCTTCGAAATATTTCACCTAAAACCTAGGATTTCATGATGCCGAGGTATACTTATCCGTTGATGATTGTAGAGATTCTTCATGGCTCGATAGCTCGCCGTACTTTTTGGGTTGAACAGTGCGTTGGGGAGTTAAAGAAATTTTTTGGAAGTGCAGGGCATTTCTTCGGCCTATTCTACGGTCACATAACTGATCTGCGGACCGCAGAGCTGCCACAGACTGAAGCAGAAATCTGAGCAAATATTTGGACCATTATGCGGTCCATTATGCAGCTGCATAATCATTTCGCGCGCCGCACAACCCATCGCAGACCCACCATGAAAATATCTGGAGTGAAGTTCTGCGGTGCATTATGCGACCGCAGAATTGGTCTGCGGATCGCAGACCGATCGCAGAGTAAGACAGAAATGCCTAGTTCCAGAGGGCCATTATGCGGCCCATTTTGTGGACCGCAGAAACATTATGCGGTCGCATATGCGGTCGCATATGCGACCGCAGATCTACATCGGGGCTTCATTTTCTGGTTTTATAAACCCGACCCCATTCTTATAAGACAATCTTGGGGATCATTTTAGAAGGTTCAAACTTATATTTTAGATAGAGGAAGGTGGTATAGAGTGATAAAAAGAATTTCTAAGTCATTGTTCATCAATCTTTGCTCAAGCCTTGAAGATTTCACAAGGGTAACTCACAACGTCTTCAACCAAAAAGGAAAGATTCTAGCCCTAGCCTTCAATTTCGAGATTTAACTGAAAATAGGTAATAAGCCAAGAAATTCTTGGGTGTGGGATTTGTTCATTATGCATGCATGTACTATCTAGGGTTGTGGGAAGATTGTTGAGCTCAATTGGGTAGACTTTGGATAGTGAAATAGAGGAATCCACCATAGGAGGACCTTGAACTCATAATACCCACCTAGTGTTTGATAAAATGCTCAAATGAGCTGGAACCATGAACTCCATCCTAATTTATGTTCAATTTTTCTATGTATCTAAATAGATCAAAGTTGCTAGGATTTTTGGAACTGTGTAGTGAATTAAGGAAAGCTCAAAGCGAGGTATGAAGGCTAAAAAATTTTTCTGGTATTGGAATTCCCGTGTTCTTACAAAACTTCATCGTGTGAAGTTCGAATATGGAACGTTATTGATGTGGGGTATTCAAACTATTAAAATTGATTTCTGATTGGCATAACGTGTTAGAACCCTCGTGTGTTAATGATTCTTTATTTTTGACTTAATTATATTATACCCCCTTTAGGAAGAAGATCTTGTATGAAATCAATGTGATTAAACACTTATTTCTCATATGGTGAAACCTTATGAACTTACACTTGCTAAGGCCAAAGGTGCCAAATGGTTGATTTGAAAGGGAACTCTTTTCTACAAACTATTATCGTTTTGGGAATTCGAAGTATAGCATTGTGAATATACCTCCACCCGCATACGTTGGGGTGAGGTGGCAGGGCCGCTTTGTGTAGAGTTGTGGTATTGTGAATACACCTCCACCCGCATACATTGGGGTGAGGCGGCAGGGCCGCTTTGTGTAGAGTTGTGGTATTGTGAATACACCTCCACCGGCATACATTAGGGTGAGGCGGCAGGCCCGCTTTGTGTATAATTTGTGGTATTGTGAATACACCTCCACCCGCATACATTGGGGTGAGGCGGCAAGGCCGATTTGTGTAGAGTTTCTAGTATTGTGATTGCACCTCCACCCGCACACATTGGGGTGAGGCGGCAGGGCCGCTTTATGTAAAGGTAGTTGTAGAGGAATCCCGACTTAAGAATTTATAAATGTTATTGAAAGCT
Source organism: Nicotiana tomentosiformis (assembly GCF_000390325.3). NCBI lineage: Eukaryota > Viridiplantae > Streptophyta > Magnoliopsida > Solanales > Solanaceae > Nicotiana > Nicotiana tomentosiformis. Next base: position 59,413,050 of record NC_090823.1, read on the forward strand.
CTTAATAAATTTTCTATGGCTTTAACGGCTAACTAAGCCTTCTATTGTTACCATGATTCATCATATTCATGTTGTATTTCCAAGTCCTTGCATAGGTGTTTGGTTCTCATACTAGTACTATTCGACATGTACTAACGTCCCTGTTTCCGGGGGCGCTGCATCTTTAATGGATACAGGTGGTTCCACAGCGGAGGGTATAGACCAGTGATAGTGGTACACTCTCTTCCCGGTTGGCTTGGTGAGCCCCACTTCATTTTGGGGTCGTGCATCTTTTATTGTATGTGTATTATGTTTTGAGGTATAACCGGAGCCTTGTTGTTGGCACTATCATTGTACTCTTTTGTATCTATTAGAGGCTCCATAGACATGGTGTGGGTTGTGTATTGGTATTGGGAAGGTCAAGATATTAATTTCGTATGTGTATTACATATTCCACTTCAACTATGAAAGTGTATGTATTTTGAGACTTTATAAATGAATTAACTAATGGTAAAGGAATTAGTGTTGTTCATGAACCCTCTTAGTTTTAATTAATAAAGTTTACCTTCTCTGTATTTATGGGTGAGTTGGGTAGAAGGAAATCTAGCAGGCTTGCTTGGCCGGGTTATCTCGGTTGAGTGTCGGTCACGCTCCCCGAGGTCGGTGCGTGACAGCTTTAGGGCTTCGTGCACTCGGGCTCGGGTTTGACTTTTGGGAGGATTCTTCAAAGATCGAGGCTATATTGATTGGGATTACTTTCTATGTCATTGGTTATGAGGTAAGTGTCTTGCTAGCTTTGGCTAAGGAAATGCTTATTATTATTAATGTTGTTTGCGATATATAGGGTTGATGTATATATGAGGTGACAAGCGTATATATATGTACCATGGGTATCCATGCTCAAGGAAGAGTTCTAGATCTCCTTATGCATTATTTGGTGATGTGCTCTACTTGATTCTATATGTTACTCTATTGATTGGCTACGTGAGTTCAATAAACCATGCTAGAGAAATGTTGAGGCTATTGGTGCCTTATTTTGAATATGATGAACTAATCTTTAGATTGATGTTATACTTGCCTCGGTCATAGTCACACGTATGTTATGGACTACATGAGCTTTTTCTTTCATAGTAGAGATCATATTTTAGGATTATTATCTCCTAATTAGCCAAATGAGCATTTGTGAAATCATTGCTAAATTGACTTAGCCGTAGTTATGTCTTGTATCTTGAGCACACATCTGCACTTTATTATTTTCATGTTCTTGTGCTCCTTGTTAATGAATTGTAAGAATATGTCTCTTGATGATAAGTTGTTATCTTGAATTTGTTATGATCAGGGCACATATGGACATGTTGAGCAGATTGATTGTGATGTGGAGTATAAGGGTAGAATTCTTGATTGTTGATGTGTGAGGTATAAGGTTGACATTATTGATTGTTGATGTGTAGAGAATAAAGGTGGAATTATTGATTGTTGATATGTGGAGTATAAAGGTGGCATTCTTGGTATTTTTGATGTATGGAGTATAAGGGCTGCATTTCACTATTGATGTAGTGTGGAGTATAAGGATGGTATTTCACTATTGATATTGTGGGGAGTACAATGGTGGCATTTCACTACTGATGTTGTGTGGAGTATAAGGGTGGCATACCATTGTTAATATTATGTGGGGTCTAAGGGTGGCATTACACTGTTGATATTCATGTGGCAGAATAAGGTGCATTCTTAATGCTTTAACATGCATATTACATGTTTTCATGTTGCATCCAACATGATTTCCTATGCCTCTGTTATTATTTGACGATTTGATTATCAAGATGGATTTTACATGTGTTGAGTTGATGGTAGTGCATCAGATTGATGTAAAAAGAGAGTTATCACCATACATTGATACATTAGTCTCATAAACATGGTATCTAGAAACTAATACGGAGTGGGATCATGGCTAAGTACAAATGCTCTTCATTCATGTAGGAGTATTTGAGCGCACACTACTTGGTGCATGTTTTTTTTTTAGAGGATTTGGTGCAAGTTGTATTTGCTGGATCTATTTAATTGGCAAAGCTTGTTTACTACCTCTACCCTAGCTGTGCACCTTTGTTATTGATACCCGTCGTTATGTGACTGTCACTTCATATTTTCTCTATATTGTATATGTTAGTGAGCTACACAGGTTATGAAAAGTGAGTGTCTTTTGACTTAAAAAACTCGTCACTACTTCTATGAGGTTAGTCAAGATACTTACTGAGTACATGGGGTCGGTTGTACTCATACTACACTTATGCACCTTGCGTGCAGATTCTGGAGTTGAGCTGTTGTGGGGGACAAAGGCTTGCACTGAAGATGTACCAGCATTCCAGTGGCAACCTGCTATTTTGTTCATGGTAGTTTAGGACTTCATTTCTGTTTATGTAAACATCAAATAGATGTTGTATTTATTCCTCATATCAATTTTTGTAAATCTAATTCATAGTGGCTTACAACTTGTACTACCAGTCCTTAGGATAGTTGTATGGAATTCTTTTGTTGTATTTATTATTAAAATTGATTTTTCATTATAGTTGTAACTTATACTGTTTGGCTTACCTAGCAGGTTGGGTTGGGTGCCATCACGACTTGGTGGGATTTTTGGGTTGTGACACACACAAAAACAATACCTATAATATTCGCATCAGAAGCACCAGCCTCGGTCCTCCCTAGCAATGCATAGCATCTGGCCTGACCTTCATTGGACTGAGCTCCCTCTCTAGAATGACCATGTCCTGGATGACCTCCACCGCGAGCTAGCTGAGTGGGTGATGTAGCAATCGGTGCAGGAATCATAGTCTGACCTCCATGCTGCCCTGAACTTCTGCGAAGATGGGGGCAGTAATTCCAGACGTGCCCCAGGTCTCCATACACATAGCAACCTCTGATAGGAAATGACGGTAGGGCCTAGGTCGTACCCCATGAACCAAAAGAACTTGGTACCGATGAACCCTGAATAGATGTAGCACGATGAGAACTCTGTGGTGGAAGTGTACTGAATAAAGATTGCATAGAAGCTGCTCGACTGGGTGATGGTGTATAATAACCCGACCTGCTAGAATGGCCTATCCCAAATTGACCTCAGCTTCCGTATGAGGCACCATTGAAGCTACATAAATGTCGGGACCTCTTGCCTCTACCTTGCATCAACTCCCTAATCTCATTGTGGATGCACTCAACACGACACGCTATTTTCACAACCTAGTGAAATAAAGTCTCGGTCTCTGCCTCTCTAGCCATAGCAAGGTGAATATTATAGTGAAGACGTTTAATGAATCTCATCACTCTCTCCTTCTCATTGGGAACCAAAATAGTAACATGACAGGACCGCTCAGTAAACCTCATCTCAAACTCAGTAACTGATATTTGACCCTGCTGAAGGTACCCAAATTTCCTCCTCGGCTCCTCTCTCCTAGTGTGGGGCACAAACTTCTCCAAAAAGACCCTGAAGAACTGAGCCCAAGTAAGAGGGGGTGATCCTGCTGGTCTATCCAGCTGATAAAACTGCCACCACTTCTTAGCTGGAATCTTCATCTTAAACACAATGAAGTCAACTTCATTAGACTCAACTAGTCCCAAATTGTGCAGAATCTCGTGAAAACGATCCAAGAAATCCTAGGCATCCTCTAAAGGTGTAACACTGAAGTGAGGAGAATGCAACTTTCTGAACTTATCTAGCCTCTTCGGCTCAATAGTTGACATTGTGGGTCTATCCTTAGGTTTCTCGACAACAGTAGGATGAACCCCCCCAACTGGTAACACTTTGGGGGTCTGATAACTATGGGCCACCGGCTCTAGGGTACGAGTAGCTGGAGTCTATGCTCCGCTCGCTGCTTGGGAAGTAATTGGCGTAGTAGGAAATGCCTCTGCCTGAGCTAAACTCTCGAACAAACTAACATACGGACAAAAGCATCCTGAACAGTTGGTGTAACAAGTAAACCCTGGGGAAAATGAGCTGGCCCCACTGGCTCAACATAATCAGGAATCTGCTCTTCAACGGGAGCTACTGGTGTCTCCACAATAGCTGCTCAAGAAGGGCCCCTAGCTGTAGTGCACGATCCACCCCTACATCTACCTTGGTCCTGGCCCCTTGTGGCCCTGACCTTGGGTACTGGCGACAACCCAACTGTACCGGAAGAACATATCCTTACCATATGTGAGAGAATAGAAAAGCAAAGATTTAGACTTAGGGATAAACAAATTAACAAGACAGAGAATGAAAGAAAGAGAAGTTTTCCTAACAGCTCTATAGCCTCTTGAAGATAATTATAAAAATCCCTGTACGGATTTGTAAGATTGTACTAGACTAGCTCATGACTCGTGAAATCTAAGCAACCTAGTGCTCTGATACTAACTTGTCGTGACCCAAAAAATCTCACTGGAGCTATGATGGCGCCTAACACTTCTTGCAAAGCAATCCAACAACCAATATATAGAAATAACTTTAACTTAAGAATTAACATAGTCTCAATAGCACAATAGTATAAACAAATGAAGTCAAAATAACGATACAATTGAAAATCACCCCAAAATCTAATCACATCGAGTGTATGAGCTCTATAGAGTATTAAATATTAACTCTGAACAAAATACAATAATGTCGTAAAACTAAACAGTAATAACACATATAAAGACGGGACTTCAAGGCCTGCGAACGGAACAAAGCCGTGCTACTTGAAATCTCCAAAAAATCCAGATATGGCTCACTAGCAACCACATCAATCAGCAACATCTAGAACTGGACATGAAGTGCAGAGAGTAGTATGAGTAAAACTGACCACATGTACTTAATAAGTAGCAAGCCTAACCTCGGGCTGAAAGTAGTGAAGAGTTTAGCAAGGTCCAGTACTCCTTTTCAATAGCCAACAACAACAATAACAATATAATAAAGGCAAAAAAAAGCAGCTCATGTAATAATAGGTTCAATCTTATCAAAATAAGAGGAGAAATAAGTATGCTTTTCAAATACATCAATCAAGGCATCAATATTTCCACAAAAATTAGCTAGACATGGATTTATCGATTTAAACTATGATTTCAAGCTCTAAACATCAAATAGAAAAACCAAGTACCAATTAGCATGAGCAAAATAAAACTCTATGTCTGCATGATACGTATACATGCCAAAATCAACAATATCATAGTTTAATCATCAAGTATACAAAATCTCATCACATTTATAATGCCTGGCACAGGTACCTCTCAATCATACTCTCGGCACTCTCATGATGCCTGGCACAATGCCACTAAATCATCACACACACACACACACACACACACACACACACACACATTCAGCACTTTACGGGTGCCTGACATAAGTCCCTCACTAAGCACATCTCGTGTGCCTGCACTCACTGGTTATTACCTGACTCCGGAGGGGCAGATCCTGGCCAAAGCGGTGATTGGATCAAAAGTGAACGATCAATATCTCTCATCCAAATATGGGTCATGGGCGTGGTGCAAGCACCACCTTACAGTCAATAACAACACGGCTTTATGGCACAAGATCAGTCATTGGTCTGCTCATGTCTCATTATACTCAAATCTCATAATACCATAATCAAGAATACTGCATGGAATATGCCAAGGTGCCACAACTCAGCTAAAACTCATGTCACACAAATAAGGACACCAACAACATGTGAGATAACATATAAAGAGTGCACAGAGACAGAGATATAATACGCAGATATAATATCATGAATAAAAATATGGCTACAATTAAGGAAACTAGATCAACATAGAAACAATATCCCTATTATGTCTCAAACAGATAAACACATAGCCTAGAAATGATTTCTAGCATGAATAATAGCTCACGTAGTCATACAAGTGAAGAAATACGGTATCAAAGAAGCATCATAGAAAATCAAGGCATATAATAGCCTAGAATCTACCCGGATAATGAATAATCATGGTGCGCACATATATGCTCGTCCTCTCGCATATGCGTCACCCCCAACCTATAGCAAACATCATAGCCTACGGGAAAATACCCTCAAGCCAAGCCTAGGAAAGATACTTTCCTCAATGCATGAGAATCAATACTCCAAAAGCCCCTTGCCTGTCAAATCGGCCTCCCAACAGGTTAAATCTAGCCAAAAACAACTCAATAACATCAAACAAGGCGATAGGAATCGATTCCAAACAACAAAATTTTGATCCTTATTCAATTCCAAAAAAGTCAACAAAATTCAACCTCGGGCCTACATGGTCAAAACCCGAGTCAAGGGGTAGTTCCCGACTACCTGTAACCCCACGAGTTCAAATATGTGATTAAATTCAAAAATCAAGTCCAAGTCATAGCTCAAATCCCTAATTTTTATTTTCTTAAGTCATAGGAACCCCCCCCCCCCCATTTTTCTCAATATTTCATGTTTTGGGTATTAATAACCTGTGTAGATTCTTAAAATAATACAAACAATTTGTAGAAATAACTTACCCCAAAGCATTGTGTGAAAATCTCCAAGCCAAAATCGTCTCTCCCAAGTCTAGGGTTCAAAATATGAGATAATGAGCAAAGATCCTGAAATGGCTCTCTATAACCCAGGTGCAGATGTCGCATTTGCGAACAAGGATTCGCAAATGCGACCCTCGCAAATGTGACCAAAGGGCTCGCAAATGCAAACTAGGCCCCTGAGCAGCAGTCATCCAAAATGAGACCAGGAACCTCGCATTGTCGCAAATGCGACCTTTGCAAATATGACCAAAGGGCTCGCAAATGCAAACTAGGCCCCTGAGCAGCAGTCATTCAAACTAAGACCAGGAACCTCGCAAATGCGACCAGTCATTGCAAATGCGAAGAACCCTTCACAAAAGTAGACGTCACAATTGCGACACCAGCTTTGCAAATACTGGCCTTCCCAACCACATATCACAAATGCGATCAATAGTCTGCAAATGCAGATGTCGCAACTGCAAACAGAACATTGCAAATGTGATGTCTGCCGCACCAGCAAAATTTTCAACTTCCAAATATCAATTTGAAACCAATCTGAAACTTATTCGACCCCCTCGGGCCACACTCCAAACATCCACACAAGTATATAAACCCCACACAAACTTGCTCGTAACCTCAAATCATCAAAATAACATAGATAACCAAGAATCAAGCATCAAAACTCATGTTGCATGCCTTCAAGTTCAAGAACTTCAATAATTCACAACCAAGTATCTGATTCATACCTAACCAATTCGAAATGCAATCAAACTTTACACACAAGTTTCAAATGACAAAATGAATCTATTCCAAGTTCTGAAAAAATAATCCGAGTCTGATACCATCAAAGTCAACTCCCGGTCAAACTTACAAACTTTCCAAACCTTCAAATTACCAACTTTCGGCAAATAGCGCCAGAACATTCCAGGAACCTCAAAATCTAAATCTGAATATACGCGTAAGTCCAAAATCACCATACGAACCTATTGGAACCATCAAATATCCAATACGAGATCGTTTTTAGAAAAGTCAAACCATAGTCATCTCTTACAACTTTAACTTCCAACAGCACAACTAAGTGTTCTTAGTCACTTCGAAACCTTCCCAGAACCAAACCAACCATTTTCACAAGTCAAAAAATAACAATCCAGCATAGAGAAGCATCAAATAGGGAATCGAGTATCAAATACACAAAACGCATGGTCGGGTCGTTACAGCATGTCCACTCCCTTCGAGTCATATAACATAGACGTCATCCAAAAGTGGTACAAACTATAATCCCTTAACAGTACATATGATTTTTGGGCATCGAACCGGTACATCCGAATACACAATCAGTTATCTATAGTTACTTCCAAGATATTTAACATATCATATCATGAAATTTATATTTATGATTTGGTAGTTAAATGGCTTAGTTTACTCATGTTAAATATTATGATGAGACTTTGAATGTTGAAATATCTTATTGAATTGTTGTCATAAATTGAAATACATGAATAGCCACAGTCATATTTTAGTCATGTGATCTTTTATCTGCATTTCTATTGACATATTCTGGTGCCTCTTAATTATATTATTTCATATACATATGCATGAGTAAGAGTTGAATATTGGGAAAAATTAAGGATTTTGGCACTAAAGGCGCTATAAGCAGACATTAATAATTGGTTTTGATCATTTACTATAAAATGATCAACGCTTGGATATGGATCTGCCCCTTAGGAGTCAAGTGATTACCCATGTTACTTTAGGCACTATGAGTGTAGGCACTTGAACTTGGTCCTTAGTTTAGACACGTGGCTTGTATGGGCACATGGATTTGTATTGTAAGGTATTGAGAAGGGATCTTAAGCATGCGTATTTATGTTTTTAGACTCATGTAGTGGCTTTTATATAAATTTTGGTTGATATACATCATGTCTTGATGCGAGGATTGAGGCATTTGATATTTGATTCAATCTCTTCTATTTTTAAAGCATGCCTAATTCCATATGTTCTTTTGATGATACCATGCCTTACTTTGCGTCTTATTTATGCTTTTACCTGATTATTGGACTGTTAGTAAGTGTCGATGTTAACCCCTAGCCACTACTTCTTCGAGGTTGGACTTGATACTTACTAAGTACTATGGTTTGGTACTCATACTATATTTCTGCATATTTTGTGCAAGTTCTGAGGCAGGTACTGGTGGTACCCATCCAGCTGAGTAGGAGTGTTTGTTAGAGATATCATGGTGAGCGCCTTACTTGATTTGATTCGCAGCACATGGATTCCCCCTTTCCTACTTATCTTTCTCTGTCTATTTATCTTTTCTCCAGACAGATGTTATTGCTAGTTGAGATTATTTACTCCTGTTAGATGTTTGTGATATTGTGTCACGGCCCAAAATTCTACCTTAAGGATCGTGATGGCACCTAGTCTCTAACACTGGGTAAGTCTATCACACAACAACATCAGATAAAATATAACAACTTATTATTAAACTAAACTGAGAAAATGGCCCAAAACATAGCCAATATGGTAATACAACATTTACAATCCCAAAACCCGGTAATACGGAGTCATAAGCTCTACAAGAAGTACATAATGAGTCTCTAAATACATAACTGTTTGGAATACAATAAAACAGTAGTGAAACAACAGGTATACCTTGAAGTCTCTCAAAATCAGCTTACTAACAACTAGCAGACTCTTAGTTACCTGGATCTGCATTACTAACAACTAGCAAGCTCTTAGTTACCTGGATCAGCACAAAATGTGAAAAAGTATAGTATGAGTACACCACAATCGGTACCCAGTAAGTATCAACACTAACCTCGGTGGAGTAGTGACGAGGTTCGAGTCAAGACACTCACTAGGGAACAACCTGTGTAGAACTAACAACGAAAAATATAACCAAATAAATAGCAACAAAGGATAGACATGTGATAACACGACAAATCAATCAAATCCCGTAAAAACACAAAGTGAGATCATTTAAGGAAAACAATAACATGTTCAAATCATCAACCCGTTCCAACACAAAAATAACAACAAGAATCATCCTAAAGCACAACATAACATGATCACAAATCACCCTTATGATGACGCGTGAGCTTTATATTTAAAACATTTCCCCTATATAGCTTCACGCGCATAAGCCCCCTTATCTCGCCGCGTGTGCATCACAATGATGTATTTACCCTAGCTTGCAACATGTACATAAGACCCCCTTATTTCGCCGCATGCGCATAAATTCACACCACCCTTATGTCGCCGCATGCGCATCTCATTCACAACATAATAATCAACCCGCACCACATGTGCACATATGCCACAACATCGCCCAAACAATAATTTCAAAGCCACAACAATATATAGCCTACGACACAACAACAATGTGTACAATAATTACAACAATAGCACAAAGATGCGGGGAGTGAATCAACAATAAAATATGCTTCATATAACAAACAACTCCAAATAAAGGCACATTACTAGCCTAAGGTCTAATCCAATCAATTATCACGCATACGCCGGTGTACACACTCGTCACCTTATATACACGTCATCTCACACAGTACAAATAATGCAAATAGAGCAAATCCTAAAAGGTAATTCCCTCATACAAAGTTAGGCAAGATACTTACCTCAATTAGGCCAATTCAATACTCTAAAAATGCTTTTCCTTTAAAATTCGCTCGGCTCAAATCTAGCCAAAATAATTTAATAATATCAAACAATGCAAGAAAAACTAATTTCAATTAATAAAGTTTAGATCTTAACACAATTCTCCAAAAGTCAAAAAAAGTCAACTCCGTGCTCGCCCGGTCAAAACCCGAGTCAAATACCCATAACCCAACGAGTCCATATATGTATTTGATTTTCAAATCTGAGTCCAATTCGACTCTCAAATCTAAAATTTTTATTTTCCTCAAAACATAATAAAAAATCCCCAAAATTTCTCTTCAATTCTCATGATCTAGATGTTAAATTTATAAATACTCATATTGTGTAATCAAAAGTGAATCAAATTACTTACCCAATAGCTTTGTATAAAAATATCCTCCTAAAATTGCCTCTCACCGAGTCTAGGGCTCCAAAATGTGATAAAATGAGACTAAGTCCGGAAATTCCAACCTTTTATTCAACTGCGGATGTTGCAAATGCGACCTGGGGTTCCCAAATGTGATCCCCGAAAATGCGACCATTACATCTCAAATGTGATGCCTGCTGAACACATGGGATGTCGCAAATGCGACCCTGACTTCGCATTTGCAAAGTCAGTCCCCTTCGCAAAAGCAGCCAATTGGTCGCAAATGCAACCTGCCCAACTGCAGACCCCTTTTCCCATTTGCGATTCTCCTTTCCCAGCCCCCTTTGCAAATATAGTTGTTGCAAATGTGAACTGGTGCCCGCATTTGTGATAACTGCAGCACCAGCATACCAGCTGCTATAGATCAAGTCTGAACCAATCCGAAACGCGTCAAAAACTCACCCGACCCCTAGGGGCTTTACGCCAAACATCCACACAAGTCTAAAAATATCATACGAACTCGCTCACGAACTCAGAACACCAAATAATATCCGGAACCTTGGATCGGGCACAAAAACACATAGAATTCAAAATGAAACTTAATAATCGCTAAAATCTCAATCAAGTGTCCGATTCTTACTAAAGCAACTCGGAATGACACTAAATTTTGCAAACAAGTTCCAAATGACAAAATAGACCTATTTCAAGTCCCGAAATCAAAATCCAAACTGATAGCCATAAAGTCAAACCATGGTCAAACTTAGGATATTTCTAAACTTTCAAATTGCCTACTTTTGGAAAAAAGAGCCAATTTAACTTAGGAACTTCCGAATTACGGGTATACGCCTAAGTCCAAAATTATCATACAAACCTATTGGAACCATCAAAATACCGTTCTTGGGTTATTTTCACAAAAGCCAAACCTCGGTCAGCACATCCAACTTAAGCTTACAAACTAAAAACCAATTGTTCCAAGTCAATATAGAACTCCCCAAAACGAAACCAACCATCCAATAGATTTATATGAAAATCTCCACCTAAAATCGCCTCCTACCAAGTCCAGGGCTCCAAAATTTGATGAAATGAGACTAAATTCCGAAATCTCAACCTTTTGCTCAGTTGAGGATGTCATAAATGCGACTAGGCGAACCCTTCAAATGTGATGATTACATCAAAAATGCGATGCCTGCTGAGCATAGGGGATGTCGTAAATGCGACTTTGACTTTGCATTTGCGAAGTCAGTCCCCTTCGCAAAAGCCTATTGGTCGCAAATGCGACCTGCCCAGCCCCAGACCCCTTTTCGCATTTGCGATGCTGGCTTCGCAAATGCGAAGCCTACCTTTCCCAGCCCCCTTCGCAAATGCGATATCCCTTCATAAATGCGGTTGTCGCAAATGGGAACTAGTGCTCGTATTTGCGATAACTGCAGCACCATCACACCAGCTGCTATGGATCAAGTCCAAGCCAATCCGAAACGCGTTTGAAACTCACCCGAGCCCTCGAGACTCCACATCAAACATCCACACAAGTCTAAAAATATTATACGAACTCGCTCGCAAATTCAAAATACCAAAATAACATCTGAAGTCACGGATCGGACACTAAAACACATAGAATACCCAATAAAACTCAAGAATCGCTAAAATCTCAATCAAGCGTCTGATTCCTACTAAACCAACTCAAAATGACACCAAATATTGCAGACAAGTTTCAAATGAAAAAACGGACCTATTCCAAGTCCAGAAATCAAAATCTGAACCCGATAGCCACAAAGTCAAACCATGGTTAAACTTAGGATATTTCTAAACTTTCAAATTGCCAACTTTCAGCTAAAAATGCCTATTCAACCTAGGAACCTCCGAATTCAATTCCAGGCATACGCTTAAGTCCAATCCATACGAACCTATTGGAACCATCAAAACAGCATTTCGTGATCGTTTTTACAAAATTTAAATCTCGGTCAACATATCCAACTTAAGCTTCTCAACTAAAAACTAATTATTCCAAATCAATCCAGAACCTCCCCGAACAAAACCAACCATCCCCAAAAGTCATAAAATCACAAATGTACATACGGGAAGCTTCAAAAGGGGAAATGGGTCTCGAATACAAAAATAGCCGGTCGGATCGTTACATATTGTGATACCGGATTGTGCGGTATTGTGAGACAATTGTTGTTGTGTATACACTCTATCTGAGACTTATGTACATCATGATGTTATTTTGAGACTTATTCCACTAGTATATCTATATCATAACTTTGTTACTGACTTAATAATTAGATTCTATTATTGTTGTTTAGTGTTGGTTTGTCTAATAAGCGAGTTAGACACCATCACTATCTTTCCTGGGATCTTGAGTTGTGACACATCAGAAACAAGATCAAATTTTTCCTTAAAATTTTCAAACCCATCTCAGTTTTCATGTCCGAGAACCCTCTCTTTTATTTTCTCTCCTCTCTTGTTCTATCTATTTATTTATGTCTCCCCTCAAATTTTAAAACGGATTCGGCTTTGCTGACGTATCAAGGCCTGATTTTGTCCATCATTGTTACTTTTTACTACAGGAAAAACCGTTCCACTGTTGACATCTCATAGCCACGAGCTTCTGAGATTTTTTTTATCAATGGAGAAAGGTTTTGTTATTCCAAATAGAGGGATTTTTCTGTGTGGGGGGGTTGAAGATTGTGGAAAATAAAATTGATAGATAGTGTTATAATTGTGGAGATATAGTGGTGTTTAGGTGGAATTTATGAGTCTTTAGGGAGTATTTATATATTGTATAACTCTCTGTGTTTGTGTGTGTATATATATATATATATGTGTGTATTGTATAATAATGTATAAGAGATGTATTTACATCATTATACAATATTGTACATCATATATATACTATTTATATATTTTATGCATCTTTATACACGTTTATACACCAGGACGTGAAAGTCTTTTTGGAAGTTCATACGTCAAGCAAAGAGATGTAGCTCAAAGATCTGTTGATTCTTAGAAAAAGTGATCTTTTTATGTTTGTGTTTTAGTTTCATTAATATTTGAGTATTGGAATGTTATTTCTTTTAATACTTAAAGGATTATTTTTTTATTGGAGGAAGTAATTGTGTTTTTTATTAGAAGGGCCAAAGTCCCTAGCATTCACTGCTTTACAATTTTCTTCTTTTTTTGACAGATATAAAAAAAAGGATCATGTTTTGGGTCTCTTTGTTTAAGATTATGCTACTTATGGGAACGCACAATGCAACTATTCGTATCTTTCAAAATCTTTCCAGGTTATTCGCAACAAATTCATCTAAGTGTTTCTTCAAGTTGACAACAATAAACTCTGATTGAGGCCTGTAGAATTATGTGATTAATTTCGATGTTAATCTGATTTATAATGAAATTATGTGGTTATAATATATTTTAAATGCATCAACTAATGCAGTTGGTACAATAGTGGTTGAACCTTGAGTTGGGTCCTTCGTATGTGACGATGAGCCTAAACTGATTCTACGTGCTTCTTAGTTTAATGGGCTTCCATGCGACAGTTTTCTTCTTTTCTTCCTTGTGCTTTATGGATGAAATAAAGTGGGCCACGGGGGTAAAATATTAAACGGTAGCTCAACGGTTGTGACTGATATCCACTATATATATATATATATAGGGTAGAAATGGCGTGGCATAATCACTTTTTTAAGTGGTATTTACTTTTTAGTCAGTATTTTTAACCACTTAAAAAAGTGGCTATACCATGCCATTTCTACCACAGGGGGAAGTGCACAGTTAGCCACTGATTAGAGATGTCTTTACTTTTTAGTACTGTTTTAAATGTACTTACTCTTTAGTCAATGTTTAATAAATTTTTACCCGCCGGACAAAATTACCCCTGTGCTAGACATAGGTGTTGTGTAAATATTAAGGACATGGTATCCTTAACTTCATAAATATTGTGTAAATATTTAGGACAAAGTGTCCTGTATTTGCACATTCTGCTGCTAAACTTTAGGACATCATGTCCTTAACTTCATATGTGCAGTGTAAATGTTAAGGGCATGGTGTCCTTAACTTCATGTGTGCAATGTAAATGTTAAGGACATAATATCATTAACTTGTATTTACAACTTCTGTTGTTAAACTTTAGGACATCATGTCCTTAACTTCATATGTATAGTGTAAATGTTAAGGACATGGTGTCCTTAACTTCATGTATGCAATGTAAATGTTAAAGAGTAAATACATTTAAAATAGTGACTAAAAAATAAATACATCTCTAATCAGTGGTTATCTGTGCACTTCCCCCTCCCCCTGTGTAAATTTCTATTCTTCCAATAATTTTTGCGGCAGAAGCTTGAAGTGATATCCCTAATCCCCCTAAAGCCCTACCTTTTTGCTTTATGGGCCACGGCCCTCAAGAATATCATTTCTTTCTTTTCTTTTTATTTTCTCACTAATGTATTTGTCCGTACTTCACGCAGTTATAAAACAAATAACAGTACGATTAAATAGTTATGTTATAATTTTTATAAACAAATATTGTTTACTGATCAACCATATTTACATGATTTTGCCATCTTTTTATGATTCTTTAAAACTCTATATGCATTTTTGACTGGAAAAATCTTTCCACGATTCTTTTTAGATAATACATAATATTGTTTTGAGCAATTTATGCAAAATACTTATTGAACTTAAAATAATTATTCTTTTCTACCCATTTGAGAATTATTTACAATATATACCTACCCAATTAAAAATAATTACTCTATCCCAACTTTCTTTATCCATTTGGCTTAGTTTATCTTGATTTGGTTGCACTTGAATTGGCTTGGCTTGATTTGGTTTGGCTTGAATTGGCTTGTTTTATAGTAGCTTAGTTTGACTTCATTTGGCTGAATATTAAAAAAAAAAATGGGTAGGACAAAAAAAATGGGGAGAGGTGGGTAAATACTTTCCGCCCCATAGGTATTTGCTAAACTTTTCCATTTTTTTTATGAAACGAATTTGTGGATATTCTAGGTTAAATTTAAAACAACTCATTTAAAATTATTTTTATCAAATTATGTGACTTGAATTAGGAAAACACAAAATTAGAAAAAGCTAATGAAACAGAGAAAAAATGACAAGGTATAAATCTAGAAATATAAACCTAAGATGCCACTTACTTTCTTTTCTTACTCTAATAAGGCCTTTGTCTTTATACTTTTCTTACTAATAATTGTTCACACGTATGTCTTCCTTACATGAATACTTATTCGTCCGACCTTTCTTCCTTTTTAAAACTTTAAAACATGGAGTCTATGTTCCTTTCTGTCTTTATTCTTTCTCTTCATCCTCACTTTAGCACAATCTATTGATCCCAACTCATAATCAAATACTGCACCCAACATGCAGCGAACTTCTTCTCCAATAGTAAAAGCAGACTCTTCAAGCAGCTTTGTTCTATATTATCCCCCAAAAATAGGGCCCCCATTTATGGAGACACTTTATGCCCAATCTTCCACTATATTTCGTGTCATCATAAGCAACAGATTTGAACTAACTGAAGTCTAAAATAAACCGAATCTGCAAACACATGGCAACAAATTTCAAATTGTAAAAGCATACTTTTGATAAACTTAAACTATGACGACCTGACTGGTGGTTTTGAGTACTAGCCTTTAATTCCATGTTTCAGGATCTCTATTAGCTCCATTTAATATTTTTTGATTTTTGTGCGCAATCCGTGTCCTTTTTCGGAAAGTTTTTATTTAAAAATTTGAAGAAAACATAATTTTTGGCTTTAAAAATAACTTAAGTTGATTACGGTCAATATTTTATATAAACGATACTGGATCGGTATTTTGACGATCCTAATGGGTCCATATCATAATTTTGTACTTGGCCATATGCCCGAAATTAAATTTGAAGGTCCCTAGGTTAATTTGACTTGTTTTGCCGAAAGCTAGTAATTTGAAGGTTTGGAAATTTTCTAGGTTTGACCGTAGGTTGACTTTATAGTATAGGTCCATTTTGCTATTTGAAACTTGTCTATAAAATTTGATGCAAATCGGAGTTAGTTTGATAGGATTCGGATGCTTGGTTGTGATTTTAGAAGTTCTTGAGTTTTCTTTGAAATTTCATGTATTTTTGTGTTCGATTCGTACTTCTAGGTGTTATTTGGTGTTTTGATCGCACGAGCGAGTTTGTATAATGTTATTACACTTGTGTGCATGTTTGGTTTGGAGCCCGAGGGGATCGAGTGAATTTCGAATAGGCTATGGACCATTTCGGACTTAAGAAGTTGCTGGTTTTTAGCTGTTTCTGATGTCTGATGTTTTGTGCTTCCCGATCGCGAAGGGGAAGTTGGGTTGGGGAGGAATTTCTTCTTCGCAAATGCGACTATCCTCTCGCGAACGCGAAGGGTTGTGGGGACTTGAGGGAGGCTGGGTTGTTATTCCACTGGGAACGCAGGTTGTGGCTCGCGAACGCGAAGGCAGGGTGGGAGCTAGGCCTTCGCGAACGCGAAGGGTACATTGCGAACGCGATGGCCATTTGGCCAGTGTTCTTCACGAATGCGTCAGGTGCTTCGCTGACGCGAAGAGCACCTGACTCCCAAGTATTAAAACATTCCAAAGTTAGGATGTGGACCATGTTTTACCATTTTCAAGTTAGAGCTCGGCCTAGAGGCGATTTTGAAGAAGTTTTTCATCCCAGCTTCATTGGTTTGTAAATTTTTACTTGTTTAATTGTATTTCCATAAACACCCATTGATTTAACCTTTAATCTAAGATTTTTCATGGTAGAAATTAGGGATTTAGGTAGAAATTGGAATGTTTAAGAAATTAAGATTTAGACCTCAAATTGAGGTCGGATTTTGAAACAAATCACATAGCCGGGCTCGGGGGTGAATGGGTGAATGGGTTTTGGTCCAAATCTCAGGTTTTGACGTAGCGAGCTCGGAGTTGACTTTTGTTGACCTTTTTCAAAATCATTAAAGATTGAATCTTTTTCACTCGTGGGTAGTTTCTAAAGCCTAATTTGAATTATTTGAACTATATTTGGCTAGATTTGATTGGTTTAAAGGCTTATTCTAAAGGAAAGGTCGCGATTGTGCCCTGATTTGGTTGCGGAGTGAGGTAAGTATTGTGTCTAACCTTGACTTGAGGGAATTAGGACTTGTTAAGCTATTTGTTATGTGTATTATATGGGGAAGCAGCGTATATGCAGGGTGACGATTGCATTTGTGCCGTCACACGATTTAGCATGCGGGGTTGGAGTATTTACTTTCATGTCTTTATTTATTCCATGTTATTTAGTGTTATATGCTTTAACTGTTACATGCTTTTACTTGACATCTATGCAATATTTGTTACTTGTTATTTAATTGTTACTTGCCTTGATTTGTTCATTTCCCATGCGATTTCTGCTTATTTCGTACAAGTTATTGTGAGTGACTTGTCATAGCCTCGTCACTAATCAGTCGAGGTTAGGCTCGGTACTTACAGGGAACATAGGGTCGGTACTCATACTACACTTCTGCACTTCTTTTGCAGATATCGGAGTTGAACCCAGCAGCGCAGCGAGATTGATCGGACTTAGCTACTTTGGAGACTAGAGGTATAGCTGCATGGCGTCCGCAGCTCTAAAGTCCCTTTCCATTCTATCTTTACTGTTTATGTAGTTTCAAACAGTTGTATTTTGTTTAGACTTTATCTGTAGCACTCTAGATGCTCATGTGTGACTCCAGATTCTGGGATATGTTTAGATTTCATCATTTGAAATATTATTGTTCCATTTCAGGTTATTATAGTTTATTTTCATTAAAGTTTTAAATTGAATTGTTAAAAATTGGATAAACAACTTAGCTAACATTGGCTTGCCTAGCAAGTGAAATGTTAGGTGCCATCACGGTCCCGAGAGTGGGATTTCGAGTCGTGACAAGTTGGTATCAGAGCACTAGATTGCCTAGGTCTCGCGAGTCATGAGCAAGCTTAGTAGAGTCTGGAGGATTGGTTCGGAGACGTCTTTACTTATCTTCCAGAAGCTATAAGGCTTTCGGAAAATTTAATTTCTTTCTTTCTCTATTGTGCGACTTTATTCCATTACTGAAGTTTGAACTATTCTATTATTGTTCTCTCGTAGATGGTGAGAACACGCACAACATCTACAGCCGGGCAGGAGCCAGAGCCCCCTATTGCATCCACTACAAAGGTAGGGGCCGAGGCACAAGTAGAGCTCAGCCTAGAGCACATGCAACAGCAACCATTGTGGAGCCTCAGGTTGATCATGAGGAGGTGGTCCCAGTTCAGACCGCACTAGTCGGACCCGCTTAGGTCCCTGAGGGATTTATAGCCACTTTCGTACTTCAAGACTCCCTAGTCAGCTTAGTTGGACTCATGGAGAGTGTGGCTCAGGTTGGAGTATTTCCTATGGTACTAACTGCCTCTCAGGCTAGGGAAGGAGCACAAACTCCTGCCACTCGCACTCCAGAGCAGATTTCTCCCATATATCAAACTCTGGGATTTTCAGTAGTTGGGGCAGTTCAGCCCATTGTTGCTACACAACCCGGGATTGATGAGGTTGGATAAGTTCACCAAGCTCTTTCCTGTTCATTTTAGTGACGCACCTTTTGAGGACCCACATGATTATTTGGACCGCTACCACGTGGTGTTACAGAACATGGGTGTTGTTGAGACAAATGGGTCAACTTTGCAGTGTTCCAGATGACCGATTCTGCCAAGAGGTAGTGATAACATTATGAGCGGAGCAGACCAGCAGGTTTGCTGCCCCTCACTTGGGATCAGTTTTTGCAGCTATTTCTGGAGAAGTTTATTCCTTTCACTCTGAGAGAGGGGTACCACAGGCATTTCGAGCGTCTTCAGTAGGGTAGCATGACTGTTAACCAGTATGAGACTCGATTTGTGGATCTAGCTCACCATACAGTTATCTTAATCCCTACAGAGAGGGAGCGAGTGAGGATATTCATTGATGGACTTACTTTCAGTATCAGGCTACAGATGGCCAAGGAGACTAGGGATGATATTTCTTTCTAGGGGCTGTAGAGATTACTAGACGGATCGAGATGATTCGTAGTCAGGATAGAGAGGCGGGATCTGAGAAGAGGCCTCGTCACTTTGGGGGTTTTAGTGGTGCCTCATTTGGAGGCAGAGGTTCATTTGGCAGAGGCCATCCTTTTAGGCTGATTCAGTCAGCACCCCAGGCATCCCATGGTGGTTCAGGCAGCTGTGTTTCACCTGGGTATCATCCGGAGCAGCCAGCCTACACCGCACCTTCAGCTCCTATACGTGCACTACCACTACAGAGTTACTCTAGTGGTTATTAGGACCGCCAGGGTCAGTCTCAGCTTTAGCAGCCACAGAAGCCGAGAGAGTGCTTCGAGTGTGGAGGGACAGGTCATATCAGGAGGTACTGTCCTAGATTGATAAGCAGCAGACCTCAGCAGGGTGCTCGTGCCATTATGCGGCACTGGATGCTCCACCGCCTGCACAACCAGCTAGAGGCGGGGGTCAGGCAGCTAGAAGTGGAGGTCGGGCCATTAGAGGTAAAGGCTAGTCAGCTAGAGGTCGCCCGAGGGGCAGAGGTCAGAATGGTGGGGCCCAACCATGTTGTTATGCATTCCCAGCCATACCTGAGGTAGAGTTATCTGACGCAGTCATCAAAGGTATTCTGGTTTGCCATAGGGATGCCTTAATTTTATTTGATCCAAGCTCTACTTATCCATACGTGTCCTCCTATTTTGCTTCACATCTGGTTATGCCTCGTGATTCTTTAAGTGCACCTGTCTATGTGTCCACGCCTGTGGGAGATTCTATTGTTATAGATCATGTTTATCGCTCGTGTGTGGTTTCTATCAGGGGCTTTGAGACTAGGGTAGACCTTCTACTTCTTGATATGGTGGACTTTGATGTTATCTTGGGTATGGATTGGTTGTCACCTTATCACCCTATTTTGGATTGTCACGCCAGGACGGTGACATTAGCCATGTCGAGGTTGCTTCAATTAGAGTGGAGAGAGACTCTTGGCCATTCTACTAGCAGGATTATTTCTTATGTCAAGGCTCAGCATATGGTCGAGAAGGGTTTTCTATCATAATTGGCCTATATACGTGATCTTAGTATGGAGGTTCCTTCCATGGATTTCGTACCAGTTGTGCGTGAGTTTCTAGAGGTGTTTTCTGTAGATTTGCCGGGGATGATACCCTACAGAAATACCGACTTCTGTATTAACTTGGCTCCTGGCACTCGGCCCATTTCTATTCCACCATATCATATGGCCCCACTTGAGTTGAAGGAATTGAAGGAGCAATGACAGGATTTTCTTGACAGGGATTCATTAGACCTAGTGTCTCTCCTTGGGGTGCACCGGTGTTGTTTGTGAAGAAGAAGGATGGGACGATGAGGATGTGTATTGACTATCGACAATTGAACAAAGTCACTAGCAAGAACAAGTATCCTTTGCCGAGAATTGATGACTTATTTGATCAGCTTAAGGGTGCCAAAGTGTTTTCGAAGGTTGATCTGAGATTTGGCTACCATCAGCTAAATATTAGGGCATTGAATGTCCCTAAGACAGCTTTTCAGACTCGGTATGGCCACTACGATTCTTAGTGATGTCATGTAAGGCCTCGTAAAATTTTACCTAAACCCCGAAATTTTGTGGTGCCGAGGTAGACTTATGTGTTAATGATTGTGTGTTGAACAGTGCGTTGGGGACGTGGGGAGTTAAACAGAGTGACAAACTTTTTGGGTTGAACAGTGTGTTAGGAAGTTGAAGAAACCTTTTGGCAGAATAGAGTATTTTTGCGGCCCACTATGCGACAGCAGAATCACTCTGCGAGCCGCAGAATGGTCGCAGAGTGAAGCAAAAAACTGGACGAATTTTGGATGACATTTTGCGGTCAATTATGCAACCGCAAAATAGTTTCACGTGCCGCACACCAATTGCAGAACCAGCATGGATATTTTTCGGAGAAAAGTTCAGCGGTACATTATGCGACCGCATAACAGGTCTGCGGTGCATTATGTGATCGCAGAACAAGTCTGCGGGCCGCAGAACTGCCGCAAACCCAACCCGAAGGCCCCAATTTTGGAGCACCAATTGTGTGGTCGATTTGCGGATCACAGAAGTGTTATGCGGTCGCATATGCGACCGCAGATCTGCGCCGGTGCTTCATTTTTCTAATTTTATAACCCCGACCCCCATTTTATTTATCTAGCCTAAGGGTTCATTTTTGGGGGATTACCTGATATTTTAGAGAGAAGAGAGAGCTATTCTAGAGAGAGAGAGAGAAAAGGGAGGGATAAGTATTTCACTACTCAACTTGAGTCAAGCCTTGAAATCTCATCAAGAGGAACTTGTTAGGGCTTCTAAAAGGTAAGAATTTCTTCCCCAATTCTTCAATTTCGGATTTTGGGTAATAGGGAGTGTGATTCTTGTATGAGAGAGTATTATTATACATGCATATACCAACGAGATGTATGGGAAGGTTGTTGAGCTCAAATGGGTAACGATTGGGTTGTGGGATGAAAGAATCCACCATAGAAGAACCTTGAAATCATGATGCACACCTAGTGTTTGATAAAATGCTTAAATGAGGTGAACCCATGAATATCTTCCTAATTATGGTTCAATTTTGCTATGTTTCTAAATAGAATGAGGTTGCTAGAGTTTTCAGAACATTTTAGTAATTTAAGGAAACTCAAAGCAAGGTATGTTGGCTAAACTCTTCTCTTAGAATTGAACCCCACATTACCCTTGTAAGTTCCGAGTTGATCATCATAAATCGATTATTCCGAATAAGCTTTGTGGCAAAGATATATGTTTAATACGTGTTTCAAATGCTCTTATTATGTTGTGCTACTAATTGAGGATGTGTTCAAAGTATGGAATGCGTGTCTTCATGTTATAACCCCAAGTCGTGTTTCAAATGAAAGTTATTATGCCAAATTGTGTAAAGATTGTGATTGGGATTATACCTCTACCTGCATATATATTAGGGTGAGGCGGCAGGGCGGCCGCTTTGTGTAGGATTTTGATATTATTGTTACACCACCACCCGCACACATTGGGGTGAGGCGGCGGGGCCACTTTTTCTAGAGTTGTGGTATTGTGAGTACACCTCCACCTACATACATCGGGTGAGGCGGTGGGGCCGCTTTGTGTAGTATTGTGATTGCACCTCCACTGCATACCTTCGCATGTGGTGGCAGGTCCGCTCTGTGTAAAGATAGTTGTAGAGGATCCCCGACTTGAAATTTATAATGTTATTGGAAGTTCTTAATAACATCTGTTTTGACTCGTATGCCTATCTAAGCCCCATTATTGTTACCATGATTCATCATATTCATGTTGCATTTCCAAGTCCTTGAATAGATGTTTTGGTTTTCATACTAGTACTATTCGACATGTACTAACGTCCCTTTTGCCGGGGGCACTGCATCTTTAATAGATACAGGTGGTTCCATAGCGGGAGGCATTGACCAGTGATAGCGGTACATTTATTCCCAGCTGACTTGGTGAGCCCCACTTCATTCCCGGGTTGTGCATCTTTTGTTCCGTGTGTATTATGTTTTGAGGTATAGCCGGATCCTTATTGCCGGGACTATCATTGTACTCTTTTATATCTATTAGAGGCTCCGTAGAGATAGTGTGGATTGTGTGTATTAGTGTGGGAAAGTTAAACTAAAGATGTCATAATTTTATCTCATGCTTCCACTGTAAAACTATGGTTATGAAATGTATTGTTTTGGAGACTTATAAATGAAATAACTAATGGTGATGGAACTAGTGTTGTTCACGAACCCTCGTGGTGTTAATTAATGAAGATTATATTCTATTTGTTTATAGACGAGTTGGATAGAAGGAAATACAGCAAGCATGCTCGGCCGGGTTATCTCGGTTGACCGTCGGTTGTGCTCCCCGAGATCGGGGCGTGACAAACTTGGTATCAGAGTCTAAGGTCTTAAAAGTGTCCTTGGACGTCTCGAAGCCTTGTCTAGTAGAGTCCTTCTTATCGGTGTGTTGTTGACCATATCTATAATTAGGAGGCTACTTGGGCACTTAGGAATAATACCCTTCTTTGATGTTCTCGATCGTACGATCAAGCTGATTGTATGATTGTTCCTCATTTAACTCGTGCTTTACTCTAACTTTCAGTACATGGCACCTAATAAGAAGGCAAGAACTGGCCAAGGAGCCAATGTCACCCCAGGAGTGGCAGTTGATTCGATATTTGATGATGCGGGTGAGCACCCGAGGGGTGCGAATATTCCCCCAACTACTACACCACCTGAATCTGTTATTCCTGCTCAGACTGCACTAGTTCCTACACCTACTGAGGGTGCAACGTTCCCTCCAACTGATATTCCAATTCCACCTCCAGCTCAAACTTCAGGTTCCGTTGTTTCTGATGGGGATCGTAGGGGAGCCATACAGATGTTGGCTCAGATAATGGCCTCCCAGGACCAGAGATCAAATGTTGCACCTACTTCTTCTAGTCAGGAAGGGGATTCCACTAGTTCCAGGGTGAACAGGTTTCTTAAGTTGGATCCTCCAGTGTTCACAGGTATTGATCCTGAGGAGGACCCCCAGGACTTCATTGATGAGATGCATAAGAATCTCCGATTTATGCGTGTTGCTGAGACGGATGGAGTGGAATTGGCCTCCTACTGCCTGAAAGGGGTGGCCTATTCTTGGTTTGAGATGTGGGAGGAGTCCCGTGAGGAGGGGAGCCCTCCGGTGAGGTGGAGTGAGTTCACCGATGCCTTTATGGATCATTTCTTTCCTGCCAAGACTAAGGCGCAACATGCCGCTGAGTTTGAGAGCCTGAAGCAGGGTAGCATGAATGTGTGGGAGTACCATATGGAATTTGCGCGCCTATCAAAGTATGTTATTCACATGTTTCCAACTATGGAGGCTAGAGTGGTAGGTCGGCATTTAGGGGAGGATCATCAGGGCCATCTCAGTCATTTGCTTAGTCTTCGATGAGTGCACCATCATCCGGGCCCAGTCAAGGCAATATGAGACCCCACCAGCAGGGTCGGCTTGGAGGCAGATTCCAGCAGCAGCGGAGGCTCCCATGCCCTAAGTGTGGGAGGATGCACTTTGGGGTCTGTTTCATGGACCTACCTATATGCTACGGGTGCGGTGTGAGGGGTCACATTCAGAGGAATTGCCGCACGTCCCGCCGGATCATGGGCAGAGGTGCGGCCCAGCCAGATATTCTGCAGCTACTACATTCACATCACCTCCTCTAGCTCAAGGCACCCCATCACCCATAGGGCGTGGTGCAGCTAGGGGTGGTGCACAAAATTCGGGAGGACCCAGCAGATTTTATGCTATACGGAGGCGTCAGGATTTAGAGGCTTCTCCAGATGTTGTCACAGGTATATTGATTGTCCAATCCCTTGATGTGTATGCTCTTATTGATCCTGGTTCCACATTGTCATATGTCACTCCCTATGTTGCTATGGAATTTGGGATAGAACCGAAACAGCTCCATGAGTCGTTCTCTGTATCTACTCTGGTTGGCGAGTTTATTGTGGATGTGCGGGTTTATAGGGATTGTGTTGTCATTGTGCATGGTCGGGACACCATGGACGATCTCCCTGAATTGGGGATGGTTGATTTTGATGTAATAATGGGAATGGATTGGCTTTATTCATGTTTCGATAAGCTTGATTGTCGAACCAGAACCGTTAGGTTTGAATTTCCAAATGCGTTAGTGATTGAATGGAAGGGGGAGGATGTGGTGCCGAAGGTAGGATTATTTCTTACCTTAAGGCCATGAAGATGATTAACAAGGGATGTATCTACCATTTGGTCCGGGTTACAGACACCAATGCTGAGGCACCTACACTTGAGTCTGTGCCTGTTGTGAATAAATTTCTGGAGGTCTTTTCGGATGAGCTCCCTGGGTCCCACCAGATAGGGAGATTGATTTCGAGATTGATGTGATGCCAAGCACGCAGCCTATATCTATTCCACCCTACAAAATGGCACCGGCAGAATTGAAAAAGCTAAAGGAATAATTGAAAGATTTGTTAGAGAAGGGTTTCATCCGGCCGATTATGTCTCCTTGGGGCGCATCTGTACTATTTTTAAGAAGGAAGGATGGGTCGCTAAGGATGTGCATTGACTATCGGTAGCTCAACAAGGTTACAGTAAAAAATAAGTACCCACTGCCAAGGATAGATGATTTTTTTGACCAATTGCAAGGTGCTAAGTATTTCTCCAAGATTGATTTAAATTTTGAGTATCACCAATTGAAGATCAGGGGGCAGGATATTCCGAGAACAGCTTTCAGGACCCGGTATGGGCACTTTGAATTTTTAGTAATGTCTTTTGGGCTAACAAATACCCGGCAGCTTTCATGGACCTGATGAATTGAGTCTTCAAGCCTTTTCTTAACTTCTTTGTGATAGTTTTCATTGACGATATTCTGGTATATTCACGAAGTCGAGAGGACCATGCCGATCATCTCAGGATAGTTCTACAGACTCTATATCAACACAAGTTGTATGCGAAGTTTTCGAAATATAAATTTTGGCTTGAATATGTTACATTCTTGGGTCATGTCATCTCCAGAGAAGGAATTAAGGTCGATCATCAGAAGATTTCAGCGGTGAGAAATTGGCCTAGACCTACTACCCCAAAAGAGATTCACAGTTTCTTAGGCTTAGCTGGGTATTACAGAAAGTTTGCGGAGGGATTCTCTACCCTTGCCTCTCCGTTGACTAAATTGACGCAGAAGGCGGTTAAGTTCCAATGGTCAGATGCTTGTGAAAGGAGCTTCCAGTAGTTGAAATTGAGGTTGACTACGGCACCAGTGTTAACTTTACCAAAGGGTACAAATGGGTTTGTGGTATATTGCGATGCTTCAAGAATCGGACTTGGGTGTGTATTAATGCAACATGGAAAGGTGATAGCTTATGCTTCTAGGCAACTCGAGAATCATGAAAAGAACTATACAACATATGATTTAGAGCTTGCAGCGGTGATCTTTGCATTGAAGATTTGGCGTCATTATTTGTATGGAGTCCGTATGGATATATTCACGGACCACAAGAGCCTTCAATACATTTTCAAACAGAAGGAGTTGAATTTGGGGCAGAGAAGGTGGATTGAATTACTCAAGGATTACGACATCGATATTATGTATCATCCCGGGAAGGCTAATGTTGTAGCGGATGCACTTAGTTGAAAATCTATGGGTAGTTTGGCTCACTTGGAGGCATATCAAAGGTTGTTGGCCAAGGAGGTTCATCAGTTGGCTAGTTCGGGAGTTCATCTTGCGGATTCTAGTGAAGTAGGAGTGATTGTGCAAAATAGGGCTGAATCATCGCTTGTTATGGAAGTTAAGGAAAAGCAATACAATAACCTGTTGTTGGTACATTGAAGGAGGGAATTCATAAACATAAGACCATGGCCTTTTCTCTTGGCATGGATGATGGTACACTAAGGTACCAAGGGCGACTATGTGTTCCAAATATGGATGGTCTTCGGGAAAGAATCATGATCGAGGCTCACACTTCTAAGTATTTCGTGCACCCGGGCTCCACAAAGATGTATCATGATCTTAAGGAAGTATACTGGTGGAATGATATGAGGAGGATTGTAGCAAACTTTGTGGCAAGATGTCCAAATTGTCATCAAGTGAAGGCCGAACACCAAGGGGGGGGAGTATTGGCATAGAACATAGAAATCCCAATGTGGAAGTGGGAGATGATCAATATGGACTTTGTGGTAGGACTACCTCGCACTCCTTGCAAGTTTGATTCGATTTGGGTAATTGTGGACCGACTCACAAAATCAGCACACTTCTTACCTGTTAAAGCTACCGATACAGCAGAACAGTATGCTCAGTTGTATATCAAGGAAATAGTCAGGTTGCATGGCACTCCAGTTTCAATTATCTTAGATCGGGGGGAACAGCTCACGGCTAATTTTTGGAAGACGTTTCATTAAGGTTTGGGTATTCTTAAAGGTTTCCCTCATGAAGAGTGTAATGCAGTTTGGTAAGAAGGCAAATTGAGTCCGAGGTATGTCGGACCGTTTAGGATCATTCAGAGAATTGGTCAGGTGTCGTACAAGCTTGAGCTACCACCTGAGATGTCATTAGTGCACCCAGTATTCCATGTGTCTATGTTGAAGAAGGTAGTTGGTGATCCGTCGCTTATGGTGCCAGTTGAGACTATTGAGGTTAATGAAGAACTAACCTATGAAGAGATTCCAGTTGCCATTCTTGATAGGCAAGTCCGAAAGCTACTTGGGAGGGCGAGGGAGAAATGAAGAAGAAGTTACCCTCATTTGTTTGAATAGATATGTAATTGTATTTATGAAATTGTTTCCTGTGAATTATATATCACTTGTATAGTTGATGTTAAAGGGTGTTCCTTCCTGGTTATATGTTTCTTATGAGGCTACGGTTGGTATTGTTTTGTGTTATGTTACGTCATTGGATTATGTATATGTTGTTAGGATCTGTTTCTAGGGTTCTCTGGCAGGTGGATAGGCCCAATTACATGGGAGACTCTGGCAAAAGTTTTGGAAAGTTAGAGAGTTAGAAAAATTTAGAACTACTGGTGCATGGTGTAGCAGCTGAGTCACATTGGATGCTAGTGGTGAACTTTGACCCTCATTCGAGGACGAATGATCTTAAGTGGAGGAGGATGTAAGGCCCCGTAAAATTTTACCTAAAACTTGGGATTTCGTGGTGCCAAGGTAGACTTATGTGTTAATGATTGTACGTTGAACAGTGCGTTGGGGGCGTGGGGAGTTGAACAGAGTGACGGAAGTTTTGGGTTGAGCAGTGCGTTGGGGAATTGAAGAAAACTTTTGGCAGAATAGAGCATTTCTGCGGCCGCAGAATCACTCTGCAAGCCGCAGAATGATCGCAGAGTGAAGTAGAAAACTAGGCGAATTTTGGATGACATTTTTTGGTCAATTATGCGACCGCAAATAAGTTTCGCGGGACGCACACCAAATGTAGAACCAGCATGGATATTTTCCGGAGAAAAGTTCAGCGGTACATTATGCGACCGCAGAACAGGTCTGCGGTGCATTATGTGATCGCAGAACAAGTATGCGGGCCGCAGAACTGCCGCAAACCCAACCCGAAGGCCCCAATTTTGGAGCACCAATTGTGTGGTCGATTTGCGGATCACAGAAGTGTTATGCGGTCGCATATGCGACCGCAGATCTGCGCCGGGGCTTCATTTTTCTAATTTTATAACCCCGACCCCCATTTCATTTATCTAGCCTAAGGGTTCATTTTTGGGGGATTACCTGATATTTTAGAGAGAAGAGAGAGCTATTCTAGAGAGAGAGAAAAGGGAGGGATAAGTATTTCACTACTCAACTTGAGTCAAGCCTTGAAATCTCATCAAGAGGAACTTGTTAGGGCTTCTAAAAGGTAAGAATTTCTTCCCCAATTCTTCAATTTCGGATTTTGGGTAATAGGGAGTGTGATTCTTGTATGAGAGAGTATTATTATACATGCATATACCAACGAGATGTATGGGAAGGTTGTTGAGCTCAAATGGGTAACGATTGGGTTGTGGGATGAATGAATCCACCATAGAAGAACCTTGAAATCATGATGCACACCTAGTGTTTGATAAAATGCTTAAATGAGGTGAACCCACGAATATCTTCCGAATTATGATTCAATTTTACTATGTTTCTAAATAGATTGAGGTTGCTAGAGTTTTCGGAACATTTTAGTAATTTAAGGAAGCTCAAAGCAAGGTAAGGTGGCTAAACTCTTCTCTTAGAATTGAACCCCACATTACCCTTATAAATTCCGAGTTATCATCATAAATCGATTATTTCGAATAAGCTTTGTGGCAAAGATATATGTTTAATACGTGTTTCAAATGCTCTTATTATGTTGTGCTACTAATTGAGGATGTGTTCAAAGTATGGATTGTGTGTCTTCATGTTATAACTCCAAGTCGTGTTTCAAATGAAAGTTATTATACCAAATTGTGTAAAGATTGTGATTGGGATTACATCTCCACCCGCATATATATTGGGGTGAGGCGGCAGGGCGGCCGCTTTGTGTAGGATTTTGGTATTGTTGTTACACCACCATCCGCACACATTGGGGTGAGGCGATGCGGCCACTTTGTGTAGAGTTGTGGTATTATGATTACACCTCTACCCGCATACATTGGGGTGAGGCGGCGGGGCCGCTTTGTGTAGTATTGTGATTGCACCTCCACCCGCATACCTTGGGGTGAGGCGGCAAGGCCGCTCTGTGTAAAGATTGTTGTAGAGGATCCCCGACTTGAAATTTATAATGTTATTGGAATTTCTTAATAACATCTGTTTTGACTTGTATGTCTATCTATGACCTATTATTGTTACCATGATTCATCGTATTCATATTGTATTTCCAAGTCATTGAATAGATGTTTTGGTTTTCATACTAGTACTATTTGACATGTACTAACGTCCCTTTTGCCGGGGGCACTGCATCTTTAATGGATACAGGTGGTTCCACAGCGGGAGGCATTGAATAGTGATAGCGGTACATTTATTCCCAGCTGACTTGGTGAGCCCCACTTCATTTCGAGGTTGTGCATCTTTTGTTCCGTGTGCATTATGTTTTGAGGTATAGCCGGATCCTTATTGCCGGCACTATCATTGTACTCTTTTATATCTATTATAGGCTCCACAGAGATAGTGTGGATTGTGTGTATTAGTGTGGGAAAGTTAAACTAAAGATGTCGTAATTGTATCTCATGCTTCCACTGTAAAACTATGGTTGTGAAATGTATTGTTTTGGAGACTTATAAATGAAATAACTAATGGTGATGGAACTAGTGTTGTTCATGAACCCTCGTGGTGTTAATTAATGAAGATTATATTCTATTTATTTATGGGAGAGTAGGGTAGAAGGAAATCCAGCAGGCTTGCTTGGCCGGGTTATCTCGGTTGAGCGCCGGTCGCGCTCCCCGAGGTCGGGGCGTGACATGTCATTTGGCTTGACAAATGCCCCTGAAGTATTTTTGGATTTAATGAAACAGGTATTCAAGCCCTATTTGGATTCTTTTGTGATCATCTTCATTGATGATATTTTGGTCCACTCCCGCAGTCGAGAGGAGCATGAGCAGCATCCTCGGATTGTACTTTTAACCTTGAGGGATAGTCAGTTATATGCAGAATTTTCAAAGTGTGAGTTTTTCTTGAACTCGGTTGCCTTTTTGGGCCATGTTGTATATTCCGAGGGAATTAAATTTAATCCTAAGAAGATTGAGGCAGTTCAGAATTGGCCTAGACTTACTTCAGCTATAGAGATTCGGAGCTTCCTGGTTTTGGCGGGTTATTATCGCCAGTTTGTGGAGGGGTTTTCATCTATCGCAACCCTATTGACTAGATTAACCCAGAAGGGTGCCCCATTCAGGTGGTCTGATGAATATGAGTTCAGCTTTCAGAAGTTCAAAACTGCTTTGACTACAGCTCTAGTATTGGTGTTGCTTACGGGTTCAGGGTCTTACACCGTGTATTGCGATGCATCGCATATTGAGCTTGGCGCGGTATTGATGCAGGATGGTAGGATGATTGCCTACGTGTCGCGGCAGATGAAGTTTCATGAGAAGAACTACCCCATTCATGATTTAGAGTTAGTAGTTATTGTTCATGCATTGATGATTTTGAGGCATTACCTCTATGACGTGTTGTGTGCAGTATTCACAAATCATCGGAGTCTACATCACTTGTTTAAGCAAAAGGATCTAAACTTGAGGCAACGGAGGTGGTTAGAGTTGTTAAAAGACTATGATATCACCATTTTGTACCATCTCGGAAAGGCCAATGTGGTGGCCGATGCCTTGAGCAGAAAGGCTGAGAGTATAGGTAGCCTTGCATATATTCAAATAGGTGAGAGACTGCTATCATTAGATGTCCAAGCCTTGACCAATCAGCTCGTGAGGTTAGATGTTTCGGAGCCCATCCGGGTTCTTGCTTGCTGGGTTTCTCAGTCTTCTTTGTATGAGCGCATTAGAGAACGTCAGTATGGCGACCCCAATTTTCTTGTTCTTAAAGACACAGTGTAGCACGGCGATGCCAAAGAGGTTTCTATTGGATATGATGGGGTATTACGGATGCAGGGTCAGATTGGTGTGCCCAATGTGGATGGGCTTCGTGAATTGATTCTTGAGGAGGCCCACAATTCACAGTATTCCATTCATCCGGGTACCGCCAAAATGTATCAGGATTTGAGATAGGATTATTGGTGGAGAAGAATGAATAAAGATGTAGTTGAGTATGTGGCTCGGTGTTTGAATTGCCAACATGTGAAATACGAGCATCTGAGGCCGGGCGATTTCCTTTAGATACTTGAGATTCCCGAGTGGAAGTGGGAGTGCATTACTAAGGATTTCACTATTGGGCTCCCACGGACTTTGAAGAAATTTGACACAGTGTGGGTCATTGTAGATAGGTTGACCAAGTCGGTGCATTTCATTCCGGAGGCGGCTACCTATTCTTCAGAGCAGCTGGCTCGGATCTATATCAGGGAGATTATGCGTCTTCACGGTGTGCTGATGTCTATTATCTCCGACCGAGGCATGCAGTTCACATCGCATTTCTTAAGAGCTGTGTAGCATGAGTTAGGCATGCGGGTTGAGTTGAGTACAGCATTTCACCCCCAGATGGACGAGCAGTCCGAGCGCACCATTCAGATCTTGGAAGATATGCTACATGCATGTGTTATGGATTTCGGGGTTTCATGGGATTAGTTTCTATCGCTTTTCGAGTTCGCTTACAACAACAACTACCAATCGAGTATTCATATGACTCTTTATGATGCCTTACATATATAGGAGGCGGTGTCGTTCTCCAGTTGGTTGGTTTGGGCGAGGAGAGTCTAGGTTGTTGGGCACTAATTTGGTTCGGGATGCCTTGGAGAAAGTCAAGTTGATTCATGATCGGCTTCGTACAGCCCTGTCTAAGCAGAAGAGTTACGATGATCAGAGAGCTCATGATATGGAATTCATGGTGGAAGAGAGGGTTTTGCTGCGGGTTTCACCCATGAAGGGTGTGATGAGGTTTGGGAAGAGGGGCAATTTGAGCCCTAGGTATATTGGTCCTTTTGAGATCCTTGAGAGAGTTGGTGAGGTAGCATACAGACTGGCATTGCCACCCAGCTTATCGACAATTCACCCGGTGTTCCATATCTCCATGCTCTAAAAGTATTATGGTGATCCGTCCTATGTATTAGATTTCAGTTCAGTCCTATTGGACAAGGATTTGACTTATAAGGAGGAGTCGGTGGCTATTCTATCCCGGCAGGTCCGGAAGTTGAGGTCTAAGAGTTATTCTTCTGTGAGAGTGCAATGGAGAGGTCAGCCGATCGAGGCAGCTACGTAGGAGTCCGAGTCCTATATGCGGAGTAGATGCCCACACCTTTTCACCAGTGCAGGTGCTTTTCTATGTCCGTTCGAGGATGAACGTTTCTTTTAAAGGTGGAGAATGTGATGACTCGATAGGTCGTTTTGAGTACTAGTTTTAGTTTTGTGTTTCGAGACCTCTATTAGCTCCATTTAATCTTTCTTGATTTGCATGTGCAGTCCGTATCCTTTTCCATAAAGTTTTTATGTAAAAATTTGAAAAAAATATGATTTTTGGCTTAAAAACAAATTGAGTTGACTACGGTCAGTATTTTGTGTAAACGACCCCGGATCGGTATTTTGACGATCCCGTTGGGTCCGTATCATGATTTTGGACTTGGGCGTATGCCTGGAATTGAATTCGGAGGTCCACTAGAATGGGTTGCTCTAGTGGTAAGCACCCTCCACTTCCAACCAAGAGGTTGTGAGTTCGAGTCACCCCAAGAGCAAGGTGGGGAGTTCTTGGAGGGAGGGGAGCCGAGGGCCTATCGGAAGCAGCCTCTCTACCCCAGGGTAGGGGTAAGGTCTGCATACACACTACCCTCCCCAGACCCCACTAGTGGGATTATACTGGGTTGTTGTTGTTATTTGTTGTTGTTTTGCCGAAAGCTAGTAATTTGAAGGTTTGAAAATTTCCTAGGTTTGACAATAGGTTGACTTTATGGTTATCCGGTCCGGATTTTGGTTCTAGGACTTGGCATAGGTCCATTTTGCTATTTGAAAATTATTTGCAAATTTGGTGCAAATCGAAGTTGGTTTAATAGAATTCGAACTCTTGGTTGTGATTTTAGAAGTTCTTGAGTTTTCTTTGAAAGTTCATGCATTTTGACATTTGATTCGTAGTTCTAGGTGTTATTTCAATGTTTTGATCATGCGAATGAGTTAGTATGATGTTATCACATTTGTGTGCATGTTTGGTTTGGAGCCCTAGGGGCTCGGGTGAGTTTCGGATAGGCTACGAACCATTTCGGACTTAAGAAGTTGTTGGTTTTCAGATGTATCTGATGTCTGGTGTTTTGTGCTTCATGATCGCGAAGGAGAAGTTGGGCTAAGGAGGAATTTCTTCTTTGCGAACGCAGGGACTGGGTTGCAAACGCAAAGTAGGGGGGAATTTACCCCTCGCGAACGCGACCGTCCTCTCGCGAACACGGAGGGTTGTGGGGACCTGAGGGAGGCTGGGTTGTTATTCCACGCGAACACGGGCTGTGGCTCGCCAACGCGAAGGCAAGGGGGGAGCTAGGCCTTCGCGAATGCGAAGGGTACATTGCGAACGCGATGGCCATTTGGCTAGTGTTCTTCGCGAATGCGTCAGGTGCTTTGCGAACGCGAAGAGCACCTGACGCCCAGGTATTAAAACATTCCAAAGTCAGGATGTGAACCATTTTTTACCATTTTCAAGTTAGAGCTCGGCCTAGAGGCGATTTTGAAGAAATTGTTCATCCCAACTTCATTGGTTAGTAAATTTTAACTTGTTTAATTGTATTTCCATAAACACCTATTGATTTAACCTTTAATCTATGATTTTTCATGGTAGAAATTAGGGATTTAGGTAGAAATTGGAAAGTTTAACAAATTGAGATTTAGACCTCAAATTGAGGTCGAATTTCGAAACAAATCACATAACCGGGCTCGGGGGTGAATGGATGGCTGGGTTTTGGTCCAAATCTTGGATTTTGACCAAGCGGGTCGGGGTTGACTTTTGTTGACTTTTTCCAAAATTATTAAAGATTGAATCTTTTTCACTCGTGGGTAAATTCAATCATTAATGATATTGTGGGATTGGGTTACGCGCCACAACAAAATTGATATGTTGTATTGTATTTATTTGAGATGGTAGAGTTATTCTTGGTATTGTAATATGAGACTTGAGGCTTTGTTATTCTGGGGCTCTCTCGTAGTTAAATTTTCGATCCGTTTTCAGGAGTTTATTGCTTTATTACTATTCCTGCTTTCTTGTTATTATTATTTCATATAGGTTATTATGAGTGACTTGCCATAGCCTCGTCACTATTTCGTCAAGGTTAGGTTCGGCACTAACAGGGTACATGGGGTCGGTTGTACTCATAGTATACTTCTACAC
Source organism: Nicotiana tomentosiformis (assembly GCF_000390325.3). Lineage (NCBI taxonomy): Eukaryota > Viridiplantae > Streptophyta > Magnoliopsida > Solanales > Solanaceae > Nicotiana > Nicotiana tomentosiformis. The sequence continues at coordinate 59,447,987 of NC_090823.1, forward strand.
TTTTTGTGCAGATACCGGAGTTGATCCCAGCCGCACAGCGAGACTGCTCAGATTTAGCTACTTTAGGAGACTTGAGGTATAGCTGCATAGCGTCCGCAGCATTGAAGTCTCCTTCCATTCTATCTTTATTGTTTATGTAGTTTCAAACAGTTGTATTCTGTTCAGACTTTAACTGCAACACTCTTGGTGCTCATGTATCTGTAACTCCAGATTCTAGGATATGTTTAGATTTTGTCATTTGAAACTTTATTGTTCCATCTCATGTTATTATAGTTTATTTTCATTAATATTTTAAATTGAATTGTTAAAAATTGGATAAGCAACTTAACTAACGTTGGCTTGCCTAGCAAGTAAAATATTAGGCATCATTACGATCCCGAGGGTAAAATTCTGGATCGTGACATAAACAAAAAGTGAGGAAGAAAGATGGGATTTGTTGTGGAGCGAAGGAATAAGAGGAAGAGAAAACAACGTGTGATTAAGATTAAGAGGAAGGGTAAGAGGCATGATTTTTGAAGGACTGAAAGGAAGCTTGTCATTTGGAGGAGAAAGAGCACTTAGATAAGTGCGAAAAATCAAGATATGAGAAAAGTAAAAAATTGATTTCCTGATATTTACAATATTATTGGAAAAAAAGTATTTTGCTTATAATTAGGTTTTTGCTGCTGTGTTAAATGCATATGCCGCTCTTCAAGCATAACACAAAAGAGTATAACAGGACAAATATAATAATACTAATATAGCAAGGATCTATAAATAATCAAATGAAAATAAGAAAGCATTACAATTTGATTAAATAGCATTGAATCACTTTCATTTTGTAGATTACTTTTCTTCATGTAAAATAATCATTCATGCAATTTCTTTCATTTCATTTATCTATACATCCATCTAGCAAGCGTGATATGACACAAAGATGCGATAAAACGACTCAAAAGACAAGCTACTCAAATATCATTAGCTTATTCATTTACAAACGACGATACAATACCAAAAATTCACTCTAATGGCATAAGTTTTGTTTGACAAAAGGTTGTAACAACGAAGAACATAAAAACAGACACAGACATGCGTCCCGGAGTAAGTACTCTATTCAACAAATGAAACAAAAGTAAGGGTTTGTAAAAGAAGGTCGAGAAGCATTTTCAAGCATAAAATTGTTTACCCTCAAAATCTGATAACAATTGAATTTGTAAGTATTTTTAAGGATACGTGGATTAACTTGATAGAAAATGGTAAATTAGATTGCAATTGAAATAAATAATGATAAAGTAAATGCAAACCACACGAATTGGATAATTTCAGCCTTGGAAGGTTAGCCACCCTCGAGCCGAATAGACTTCGATCAATATCAAGATGCATAAGGATAAGAGCTTAAAGAGAATAATAATGTATTGCTTTGGAAAGCGTGTTACCATGTGTTAAATGAATTATCAGACCCCCTTTATATAGTAGAGGAGTCTTACTTTAGGTACAATTCTATAAAAGGTAAAAATCTCTTGATTTGCCGATTGCCAGTTCCTCATTGATATGTGCCGAGATTTCCGCCGTAATATCCGACCGATCACGGATATTTTGGTCTTTTGTTATGCTAACAATGTTTATTCGAATTCGTTCGGGGCTGGGATCGATTCCGGGATCACGGCCTCGATACTCTCGAAGGTAGGCGCTACAACCCCGGGTTCTAGTCCGGTGGGACTTGGGGTCGATCTTCAGTCCTTTAATGCCATGTTCCGAACTAGACCTACCATGTCGTAGGCGAGCTCGATTTCGACCGTAAATAGATAGTCCCCTCATTTTTCGAAGAGTAGACGATGAGAAACGATGTGAGCTTCCGATTCCTACTTCGATATCCCGTGACAGAAACGACAAAATGAACAAAACGTCTCCTCAGTCAAGTCTTAATGGCATTAAATGCATGTCAGCCGCTGGTCGGCCATTACTGGATGTGAACCTCCACTGAAGAACTATAAATATCCCCTCATTTGTTCATTCAAACTTTATATTCAAACCTTCTATCCTCGTACTTTAGAAATCTTAATACTTTCTGGCACTTATATCCTGGTTATTTGAGATCCTTTACAAGAAATTTTGTTCGTCTTCATCCCAAGCCATCAAGTGTACTCCTTCAACTTCTACTTTTTCCTCATTTTTCCTACATTTCCAAAGAAATGGCAAAGATTTCAAAAACTGTTCCCCAAAAAGAAACTCCTTCCATCTCGCGGCCGGCTACCGAGGAGACCGTTTCGCGTACTACTGTCGAAGAACCAGTACCGGAACCCCCACTGAAAATGTTCGTCCTAGGAGGATGCTCGGTAACTGTCGATTTCAAGGTTGAAAAACCTTCCCCCGTGCAAGGCCGGTGTGAGGAGGTCTCGAGATACGTATGCTTGATCACTGAAGAGGTCCTCCCTATGGTCAAAAAGGATTGCAACTGGGTCGACAAACACGTGGTGGTTCCCGGTCCCGATGAAGGCATCACCACCCACGTCGAGGGATATTTAAGTGTTTACACTTATCCTTTTATGCTTGGCCTATTGGATCCGGTCATCATCGACTTCTGCAAAAGATACGAGGTATGCCTCGGTCAAATTCACCCTTCGTTCTAAAGAATCATGTTCCTTTTTCGATTCTTCGTGACTAAGATCGATGGATTCCCGTTCACCGTCGACCATCTCATACGCCTATACAGTCCCCGAATTTTTCGGAGGGGGGGCTGATCAAGCTCATATGCCGGGCTAGTAAAGCCCTGTTCTAGAGCATTGATGAAAATTGAGATCGAGGTTGGCTAGGCCATTTTGTCCGAGTGAGGACCTCGGACTTGATCCTAGCTGATTGTATGTCGTTCCTCGAGAAGTGGAATATATCACGTAAGTAAAAGTTTTCTTAAAAAATTTTATTTTATGCTTTTTTCCTTCCTTCTCATCGGTGTTCTGTGGTGGTGCAGCTGCTGCTCGGTCCCGAATGCAGTCCCTCGACTCAAGGAGTAGGTCGAGGGCATTGTGTTACAAAGACCGTATTCTGAGCATTCATGGCGCGAACTTTCAAAGGGCCAGTGGGAGTCCCATTCCCATAGTGAGATTCCTTTCCCGTGTAAGTAACATTTGAGTTCCTCTCGTTAAGTTTTCACTTATTTCATTTCCTTTTACAGCTTTATCCAAGGACATCACAATGAGGCCTCCATCTGGTGGCGAGAACTTCCCCGTCGAGTCCCCTGTTCCGAGACAAGGTGGTGAGAAGAAAAGAAAGAGGGCCCCGAGTTCTTCGATCTCGGAGAAAAAGAAACTAAGGCGAAGGCTGGTGCGCAAATCCAAAGATAGCACGAGCGCTCGAGCACCATCTTCGGATTCACTCTATTGGTGGAGGCCCGAGTGCCGTCACGGCTTGAAGGGCAAGGGGCCTCCGAATCGGAGAAAGATAAGGCCGATCCGCCTCAAGTTAGGGAGGCCGACGAGGAGGCCGTGGCCGAAGCTTCTCAGGATATGGGAAATGCCCCGAAGGAGGCACTTGGTGTGATAGACATCACCAAGTCGCCTTCGTTCACTAAGTCCATGTACAACGAGGCTCAGACGGTGAAAGAACGTCCCAACGAGGGGGCCCACAGAGCAGACGACCCCTTCCGCGACTTTTTTGATGTCATGGAATCTACCGCCACGGAGGATGTCACCAGGTTGGGTGACTTGGAGGTGACAAAGAAGAGTCCGTCTTTGGGAACAAGCGGGCCTTCATCAAGCCCGAAGCTGGTCAACCGGTTCCCAACTCCGAGTGTGGATCCTGACCGGAAGCGGTCAATCGTCATCTCCGTTCCGGAGGATGCCCGGGTCCTTTCTGCCCCCGTAGGGGTGGCCAGCTACCTTCGATGTTTGGTGATCGAGGAAGACCAAGCTAAGATAACTGAGATGGGTGCACCCTGCCTGTTCAATGAAGCACAACAGGCGCTAAACCGCGTAACTTTAAATATCTCTTGATGACTTCAATTCATATTTAGACTAATTTGTAGATAATCCTAATATTTTTCTTTGTGTCTGCAGGCCTCGGTGCTTTATCATGAGACCTTTCTCCGATATCGAGACAAGATGAACCAGCTTGAGGCCGAGGTCCGAGGGCTCACTTAGAAGAGAAATACTTGCAAACTTATCAGCAAGCAGCGCGAAGGGGAGGCTAAGAGCCTCCGAGCTGAGCTGGAGGTGGTTCGGAGGAGCATGCCGATCTAGTCGAGCAGGTAAAAATATTTGAAGTTAGTGACGACGAGCTAGGCTCGGTGACTAATGGTCGGAATTCGCAGGTCCAATGGAAAATGGACCAGATCGCCCAACTTCAAACTGAGATGGATGTTGTCAAGGCCCGGACTGATGAATGGAGAGGCGGGATGGACCATCTGGCCTCAAAAAAAGAGACTGCCCGGAGCAGCTGACTTCGGTTGAGACCCAACTTCGAGCAGCAAAGGAAAAAGACGAGGTGCAGGCCAAAAAGGTAGAGGAGCTCCAGTCTCAGCTAAGTGTGGCCGTCTCTGATTGAGAAAATCTTGCCAAGGAGCTTGAAACGGCCAAGTCAGTAGTCGTTGTGGTTAAAGTCGATGCTGACGAGATGGTGGCTCGGGTATAAGGACAATGCCGAGGCGGCCCAGGATCGGACAAAGGGTATCATCGAGCATGCAAAGCGGCAATACCGTAGGGAGGCCCTCAAAGAGATTCATGCTCGTGGTTTCGACTTGTCAACCGAAATCAAGATTGCTAAGGGGCTCAAAGCTGAGGCCAAGAAGTTGGCTTATCCCGAGGATGATGAAGGCTCCGAGAGTTCGAGTGGATCCGAGGATGGAGGAGACTCCGAGGACTTTGGCAACGAGGCTGGCTCCGGTAAAGACCAGGCCGTTTAAGTGCCTTGTACATTTTTCTTTATTTTTTGTATATTTGTATTTTTGTACTTTTTGGTCAAGGCCGTTTGGCCTTTGTAAAGACTTCATGTATATATAATACAAGGCTTCCTTTTCCATTCGACAATTTCTGAGTTTTGTTTTTCCTTTTCTTTATTCTTTACGTTCGCAAAGATCGAAATGCCTTAGCATGAACTAGTTAGGTCATGTTCGGTGGTTCGAACAGGCCTTGCCTTTAAGATTATTTTGTTAAAGGCATTGTGGGGGTTTGGTATGACCAGAACTTTTCCCCAAAGTACTTATAATGTTTTAGATTATACTACCCGAGGGTAGCCTTTAGAAGCGATGAGAAATTTTTCAAGGCCTTGTTTTTTGTTATGGGTCTCGGACGTCTCCAAGCTGTTTTAATATGGTCGTAGCCTTTTAGTTCGGGTTTTTCCCAGTGGGCTTGTCACCTTGAGTTATCCGGACTTGCCTAAGATAATAGTCCCCGAATGGGGATGGCCGTAGCCTTATAGTTTGGGCGCGGTCTAATAGGTCTTGTGCCCCCGGGCTCTGATAGCCTGGGCCATCCAGATTTATTTCTGGACGGTAGTCCCCGAGTGGGAGTGATCGTTTGAACCCAGATAAAGGCGACCCTTGGGCTCGATACCCTTAGGGGATCAAATGTAGGAAGTTCAGAAAGAAAAGAAAAAATATTTAAAGGACAAGATGTTTATCCGCAAGGTAGAGACTTTCTTTTATTTCTATGCGTAATATATACGATTACACATGCGTACAAGCTTTATGTCAGGGCTCGAGCAATCTATGTGGGCACGGTTCATTCAACCATTTGGCCCTTACAGTAAATCCTATCGACCGAGCCGAGACCATTCAATCAAAAAGTTTCTTTCCTTGCTAAAGTCGTTATCCGAGTGTGATGCCCCCCGGTGTTCGGGGTCGATCATAGAGAGGCCTCGAATACTATTGTCATGATCTCCGATACCGGTTCCCAACCATCCTTCAATACTAAGTTAGCACGATTTACTGTTGCCTCATTAAAAACCTTGTCGGAAAACCCATTTGGGACAAAACCGGTTCAAAGGAAAAAGAGTGCAATGCGGGCTTTCAGGCATAAAAATTGTGTCGTTCTTTGACGGTCGCCTGCAAGTGTTAGTTCAAAATGCAACTAAGTAAAAGGAATGAATGGGGTCGTACCTTAGCAGTAATATCGCTTTAAGTGAGTTATGTTCCAGTTGTTCGGTAGTTGCTCACCATTCATTGTTCCGAGTTTGTACGATCCCTTACCGGTAATCTCGATAATTTGATAAGGACCCTCCCAGTTCGGTCCAACTTCCCTTCGTTCGGGTTCCGAGTACTTAGCGTGACCTTCCTTAACACCAAGTCCCCGATATTAAAATGTCGAAGGTTAGCTCTTCGATTATAATACCTCTCGATCCGCTGCTTTTGGGCGGCCAACCGAACAAGGGCGGCTTCGCGCCTTCATATCTAATAGCTCCAGGCTTGTATTCATGGCCTCATCGTTCGATTTCTTGGTTGCATATCAGAACCTGAGACTTGGTTCTCCAACTTCAACCGGTATTAGAGCTTCGACGCCGTAAACCAGCGAGAACGGGGAGGCCCCGGTACTGGACTTCGAGGTCGTACGGTATGCCCATAGGACTTCGGGCAAGATTTCCTTCCATTTTCCTTTGGCATCAGTTAACCTCTTTTTGAGGTTTTGCAGTATGGTTTTGTTGGTTGATTCTGCTTGTCCGTTCCCACTAGGGTGGTAGGGTGTCGATAGGATCCTTTTGATCCTATGGTCTTTGAGAAACTTGCTCACTTTGCTGCCGATAAATTACTTCCCGTTTCCGCACATGATCTCGGCCAGCATTCCGAACCGACATATAATGTGATCCCAAATGAAATCGATGACTTCTTTTTCTCTGACCTTCTCATATGCCTGGGCTTCCACCCACTTAGAAAAATAGTCAGTCATAAATAATATAAATTGAGCCTTACCGAGCGCCCATGGAAGGGGGACGACGATGTCCATTCCCCACTTCATGAAAGGCCATGGTGACAAAAACGAATGCAGCAGCTCCTCGGATTGGTGAATCAGCGGAGCATGTCTTTGACATTCGTCACATTTTCGTACGAACTCCTTCGCGTACTTTTCCATATCGATCCAGTAGTAACCGGCTCTGATTACTTTTCAAAACAATGATTCGGCGCCCGAATAATTTCCACAAGTGCCTTCATATATTTCCCTCAGAACGTACTCGGTATCACCTGGTCCTAGACATATCGCGAGTGGGCCATCGAATGTTCTTCTGAATAGGGTTCCATCTTCGGACAAACTAAACTGAGTTGCCTTCATACGTAGGGCCCTCGATTCTTTTGGATCCGAAGGCATTTTTTCGGCCTTCATATATTCTATATACTCCCTCTGTTTCAATTTATGTGAACCTATTTCCTTTTTAGTCAGTGCCAAAAAGAATTGCCTATTTACTTATTTGGAAACAATTTACTTTTATGCAAAGATTTATAGCCACACAAAATATATGTGCCTCATTTTACACCACAAGTTCAAAAGTCTTCTCTTTTTTCTTAAACTCCGTGCCCAGTCAAATGGGTTCACATAAATTGAAACAGAGGGAGTATTTGTTTTTCCAGTCCCAAGTTAGGCTCGTTGAGTTAATCTCGGCATGGCCTTCTTCCACTACCGATCTCATGAGTTGTACGACTGCCCCCGAGTTGAACTTGTCATCCTCGACCGATGATCCCAAGTTAGCAAGGGCATCGGCCTCACTGTTTTGATCCCGAGGTACGTGTTGCAAAGTCCACTCCTTGAACTGATGTAATGTTACCTGCAACTTATCCAGGTACCTTTGCATTCGTTCTTCTCTGATCTCGAACGTCCCATTAACTTGGTTCACCACGAGGAGGGAGTCGCATTTAGCTTCGATCACCTCCGCTCCCAAGCTTTTGGCTAGGTTGAGACCTGCAATCATGGCCTCATATTCGTCCTCGTTGTTAGTCAATTTCATAGTCCTAATAGATTGTCTAACTACATTGCCTATTGGTGGCTTCAATACGATGCCAAGTCCGGACCCTTTTGCGTTCGAGGCACCATCCGTAAAGAGGGTCCAGATCCCCGAGGATGTCCCCGAGTTCAACAACAACTCTCTTTCGACCTCGGGTATTAGTGCATGCGTAAAGTCGGCCACGAAGTCTGCCGATATTTGAGATTTAATGGAGGTCCGGGGTCGATATTCAATATCGTACCCGCTGATCTCCATGTCCCATTTGGCCAATCGTCCCGAGAGCTAGGGTTTATGCATTATATTTCGCAATGGGTAAATAGTCACAACACATATAGGATGACATTGAAAATATGGTTTCAGCTTCCTAGAGGCGCTTAGCAAAGTGAGCGCCAATTTTTCTAGGTGAGGGTACCTAGTTTCGGCCTCACCTAGAGTCCTATTAACATAGTAAATTGGAAATTGCGTACCTTACTTTTTCCCGGACCAGGACTCCATTTACCGCTATCTCCGATACTGCCAAGTATAAGTATAGTTGTTCGTCTGTCTTTGGCGTGTGATGCAGTGGTGGGCTCGATAGATACCGTTTGAGTTCCTCCAAGGCCCATTGGAACTCCGGGGTCCAGGAGAAGTTATTCTTCTTCTTCAATAGTGAGAATAATCGGTGGCTCTTATCGGAGGACCTCGAGATGAATCGCCCCAGGGCGGCTATGCGTCCGGTTAATCTTTGTACGGCCTTCTCGTTATCCACAACTGTGATATCTTCGATGGCTTTGATCTTGTCGGGGTTGATCTCGATTCCTCGGTTGGATACCATGAATTCGAGGAATTTACCTGATACAACTCCAAACGCACATTTCTATGGGCTCAACTTCATATTGTATTTCTTCAATAGGCTGAAGGTTTCCTACAAATGTTTTAAATGGTCCTCTGCTTGCAGAGACTTAACCAACATATCGTCAATGTAAACCTCCATTGTTTTTCCTATTTGTTCCTCAAACATCCGGTTTACTAGGCGTTGGTAAGTGGCACCGACATTTTTTAATCCGAATGGCATCACGTTATAGCAGTATGTGCCGTATTTAGTGATGAAGGAGGTTTTTTCCTGATCACCCGGGTTCATCCGTATTTGGTTGTACCCGTAGTAGGCATCGAGAAAACTAAGGATCTCGTGGCCGGTCGTGGCATCGATCATGCGATCAATGTTGGGCAAAGGGAAGGAGTCCTTGGGACATGCCTTATTCATATCCTTATAGTCTACACATATTCTTAATTTATTTCCTTTTTTGGGGACTACCACTATGTTTGCTAACCAATCCGGGCATTTAACCTCCCGAATAGACCCTATTTTAAGGAGTTTAGATACCTCGTCCTTAATGAAAGCATGTTTGACCTCGGACTGGAGCCTCCTCTTCTGCATGACCGATGGAACTTTGGATCCAGGCTTAGCTTGTGAGTGGTTATCTTCGGTGGTATCCATGTCATATCAAGGTGAGACCAAGCGAAACAATCTTCGTTAGCTATAAGAAATTGAATGAATTTTTTCCTGAGCTCTGGGATTAACCCTGTGCCCAGGTATACCTTTCGATCGGGCAAATGTTCGGTTAGTACGACTTGTTCCAGTTCCTCGACCATTGAATTTGTAGCGTCGGAATCATCGGGGGCTATGAAAGATCTGGGGACTCCGTAGTCATCGTCCTCGTCTACTCTTCGTTCCTCCAATTCCGTCGAGGTTGGTATCGGTGATTGCTATTTGGCCACGTCTTTGACCATCCGATTCGGATCCTCCGATGTCGAGAGCATGGATACCGAGATCACCTGATCGACTGCGAACATCTCCTTGGCGGCCAGTTGTTCCCCATAAACTATTTGGACTCCTCCGGGTGTTGGGAATTTCAGCACCTGGTGCAGTGTCGAGGGTACTGCTCTCATGTTGTGAATCCATTGCCTCCCGAACAAAGCGTTGCGTCTCATATCCCCTTCAATTACATAGAACTTGGCTTCCTGCACGGTTCCGACGACGTTCACCGATAATGTTATTTCCCCTTTAGTGGTCTTGCATGCCATGTTGAACCCGTTCAGGACTCGGACCACAGGTACGATCTGATCTTGTAGTCCAAGTTGTTCCACGACCCTCGATCTGATGATGTTGGCTGAGCTACCTGGATCAATTAATACATTCTTAATTCGAGATTTATTTATGAGTACCGATATTATCAGTGCGTTATTGTGGGGTTGCACGATCCCCTTAGTGTCTTCGTCTTTGAACGACAAGGCTCCTTCTGGTACGTAATCGCGAGTCCATTTTTCCCTTCTGATGGATACTTTGGTGAGTTTTAGCATCGGACCTTGGGGAATGTCGACTCCACCGATGATCATGTTAATGATGTGCTGAGGCTCTTCCTGCTCAGTATTCTTATTAGAATCCATGTTCCTGAACTCAAAGATGCACGTTGTTGAACAGCCGGGCCACCTTTTCTCTTATTTGTCAGCAGTCTTCCGTTCTGTGGCCATGAGTATCGTAATATTTGCACATCAGGTTGGGATCCCTTTGGGACGGATCGGACTGTAAAGGTCTAGGACATATGGTATCTTTGATGCATCTGATGGCAGATACAATAGTGGCGGCATTGACGTTGAAATTGTACTCCGATAATCTCGGTGCTTCTTTAGGCCCGACGGGCCTATCGAAGCTGTTTTTGCTCATTAGTTCCCTGTTGCTCTAACCTCGATCACTTATCCTTTCATTTCTCATAGAGTTTCGCCCAGGCCCACTGCTTCTTCGGTCTCCATTGTATGGCTAATATCGATCCCTGTTTGATCTCGGTTCGCGGTCCATGTCTCTCTTAACTCTACCGATGGTTCTGACGCGATACACAGACCTGGAAGGGGCCCCAAGCTGATCATCTTCGACCCTGATTTTTGATTGATATCGGTTATGGACATCGGCCCAATTGACGGTCGGATATTCCACCAGGTTTTGTTTCAACTGCTGTGAAGCCAACGAGCTCTGAATGTTGAGTCTTTGGGTGAAAGCCTGAACGGCCCAATCTTCAGTGACCGGTGGCATTCCATCCATTCCATTTGAAACCGGGACACGAACTCTCTGAGCATCTCATTATCCTTCTGTTTTACTTTGAAAAGGTCTGACTTCCTGGTCTCGACCTTGATAGCCCCGGCGTGTGCTTTCACGAAAGAATATGCAAGCATAGCAAATGAGTCAATAGAATTAGGAGGTAAGTTGTGATACCATATCATAGCTCCTTCTGACAGGGTCTCTCCGAACTTCTTCAACAAGACAGACTCGATCTCATCATCCTCCAAGTCTTTTCCTTTGATGTCACATGTGTAGGAGGTTACATGCTCATTTGGGTCGATCGTTCCGTTGTACTTAGGAATCTCGGACATGCGGAACTTCTTAGGGATCGACTTTGGAGCCGCGCTCGGGGGAAAAGGTTTTTGCATGAACTTCTTGGAATCCAGGTCTTTCAATATCGGTGGTGCTCCTGAGATTTGGTCGACCCTGGAATTGTAGGTTTCCACCTTTTTGTCATTAGCTTCGATTTTCTTCTCCTCTGATTCTACCCGTTTTGTCAGTTCCTTGAGCATCTTTATGATCTCGGGGTTAGTTCCCGATTCATTTTCATTTGATATCTCTGCGACCGGTTCATCCCTGCGGGTGACTTCCCGGGGTGGATCGGGTTCAACTCTGCTTGGTGTGAGGCTTTGGTTCTGTAACTGAGCTATTGCCGTCTGTTGAGCTTGCAACATTTCGAAGATCACCCGTAAATTAATCTCGTCTCCTCCAATGTTTTGTGTATTTTGAGCCGCTGATCGGGCTCCACTACGGATGCTATTCTCGGGATCAGTATGCAGGTTTGTGTTGATAGCCACATGTGAATTACCATCAATCGGGTCCGCGGCCGAAATTCAGATCGGATCAATGAGCGGTATCTCATCACCGGGCGCTACGTTGTTATTTTCACCGTGATAACCGGACTCATTGTCAACATGTAGGGGTGCTGATTGAGAGTTTGACATTTTGTGTTTTAACCTGAAATTAGAGACATTTCAAAGAACAAGTATAAAGTAGTGTGTTATGGAGATTTATATCAAATAACCACTATTATCCTTAGCCCCACGGTGGGTGCCAAATTGTTTACCCTCAAAATCGGTTAACAATTGAATTTGTAAGTAGTTTTAACGATACGTGGATTAACTTGATACAAAACGGTAAATTAGATTACAATTAAAATAAATAATGATAAAGTAAATGCAAACTCCACGAATTGGATAATTTCAGCCTTGGAAGGTTAGCCGCCCTCGAGCCGAATATACTTCGATCGATATCAAGACACAGAAGGATAAGAGCTTAAAGAGAATAATAATGTATTGCTTTGGAATGAGTGTTACCATGTGTTAAATGAATTATCAGACCCCCTTTTATATAGTAGAGGAGTCCTACTTTAGATACAATTCTATAAAAGGTAAAAAATCTCTTGATTTGCCGATTGCCAGCTCCTCATTGATACGTGCCGAGATTCCCGCCGTAATATCCGACCAGTCACGGATATTTCGGTCTTCTGTTATGCTAACAATGTTTTTTCGAACTCGTTCGGGGCTTGGATCGATTCCGAGATCACGGCCTCGATAATCTCGAAGGAAGGCGCTCCAACCTCGGGTTCTAGCCCGGTGGGACATGGGGTCGATCTTCAGTCCCTTTGTAACACCCCAAAAAATTTTGAAGAACTTAAGTGTAAAGCTCAGTAAAATTTGCAAAGAAAATAATGTTTCATGGTATTGGACCGTGGCTCGGACCTTTTGGGTTGAACAATGCACGGGAAAGTAAAGGAAATTTTTTGGCGGAAAAGTGCATTTCTGCGGTCCATGATAAAGTAAATGCAAACTCCACGAATTGGATAATTTCAGCCTTGGAAGGTTAGCCGCCCTCGAGCCGAATATACTTCGATCGATATCAAGACACAGAAGGATAAGAGCTTAAAGAGAATAATAATGTATTGCTTTGGAATGAGTGTTACCATGTGTTAAATGAATTATCAAACCCCCTTTTATATAGTAGAGGAGTCCTACTTTAGATACAATTCTATAAAAGGTAAAAAATCTCTTGATTTGCCGATTGCCAGCTCCTCATTGATACGTGCCGAGATTCCCGCCGTAATATCCGACCAGTCACGGATATTTCGGTCTTCTGTTATGCTAACAATGTTTTTTCGAACTCGTTCGGGGCTTGGATCGATTCCGAGATCACGGCCTCGATAATCTCGAAGGAAGGCGCTCCAACCTCGGGTTCTAGCCCGGTGGGACATGGGGTCGATCTTCAGTCCCTTTGTAACACCCCAAAAAATTTTGAAGAACTTAAGTGTAAAGCTCAGTAAAATTTGCAAAGAAAATAATGTTTCATGGTATTGGACCGTGGCTCGGACCTTTTGGGTTGAACAATGCACGGGAAAGTAAAGGAAATTTTTTGGCGGAAAAGTGCATTTCTGCGGTCCATTATGCGACCACAGAATCACTCTGCAGACCGCATAATGGCCGCAGAGTGAGGCAGTTAATTGGCTCAGTTGGAAGCAATTATGCAGTCGACTATGCGACCGCATAACTATTATGTGGTGTACTATACGACCGCATAACTGTTATGTGGACCGCATAGTGACCGCAGTCTTAGGCAGATTTTTGGTCATTTTGGACACCAATTATGCGACCAATATGCGGTCCGCATAACCATTATGGGGTCGCATATGCGACCGCAGAACCTGTTTTGGAGCTTCATTTTTGGGTTTTTAAAGTCCGATCCTACTTCGTTAAATACATGCAAAGGGTCATTTTTGAGCAAATATTCTGATGTTTTAGAGATAAGGGAGAGTGTTGTAGAGAGAGAGAGATAAAACCCTAGGCTAATTATTCATCAAGTCTTGCTCAAATCTTGGAAGATTAACAAGGAAAACCCACAAGTTCTTCATCTAAGAGGTAATGTTCCATACCCTAGTTTTCAATTTCGAATTTGGGTAGAAAATGGTTGATTAGGAGTATGATTCATGGGTATAAGAGTATTATTTATACATGCATGTACCAATAAGAATTGTGGGAAGATTGTTGAACTTAAATAAGTAACGATTGGGTTGTGGAGTGAAGGAAATCTTGTAGAAGAACCTTGTGGTTAAATTTGCACACCTAGTGTTTGATAAAATGCTCAAATGAGCTGAGACCATGAATATCTTCCTAATTATGGTTCAATTTTGTTATGTCTCAAAATAGATTGGGATTGCTAGAATTTTCGGAATGTTGTAGTAATTTAAGGAAAGCTCAATTGAGGTATGTTGGCTAAACTTTCTTTCTTGGAATTGAATTTCATAATGTTACCGTGAGTTTCAAAGTATGGGTTGCGTATTAAAATGTTGTGGCTTTGAATCGTATTTCAAATGAAAGCTAGTATGCCAAATTGTGTGAGAAAATCTCAATATTCTTAAGACTCTTAATTGCTCATATGTGTACCTAAAGTCTTGACTGGGAATGTCTTATTGTTGATAACCTATAAAGTTGGTTGGAAGTGAAATCAGTGAATTGGGAATATAAAGTGTGGCCAACGTGCTAATAGTGAAAGGTATACTTGTGGCCAATGGTGCCGATGTAATGAAATAATGTGAGAAAGATTATGAAATGAGCTTTGACTCAACTATTCCAAAATTGACTTCGACAATATAATCGGCTAAAAGTTTATGAACTCAAGTGATGCCCATATGTGGTTGTTTTAGCTAACGTTATGCTTTGTAAGTAATTTTCAATGTGCTTTGCATTCTTACATATTCGTGAGTGGAATTGTGTATGATTTTAATTTATACTTTGATTGCCAATCATTTTACTCCATTTATTGGAAAGAAATCGATTATGTTTAAAGCCTTCATTACTAATGAACTTAAAGTTGTGATTTCCGGAATATTCTACTTGTTGATAATTATGATGATGATCTATGAAATGGAAGAAATGAAAGTGTGAAATATAAAATACGGCCATTGCGCCATGAATAAAAAATCATATGTATGGCCAAGAGAGCCAATGAAATAATAATGTTGTAAGTGGTTGAAAGTACGGATTGGGTGATATGTGATGTGAAAGGTTATGAGATGTACGTATTTGTACTTTTGTTTCCAATGTGTTATGAAATCCTATGGACGGCCTTTGAAACGCATAGGTATATTTTGTTATGAAACCCTATGGACGGTCTTTGAAACGCATAGGTATATTGTGTTATGAAACCCTATAGACGGTCTATGAAATGCATAGGTATATTGTGTTATGAAACCCTATGGACGGTCTATGAAACGCATAGGTATATTGTGTTATGAAACCCTATGGACGGTCTATGAAATGCATAGGTATATTGTGTTATGAAACCCTATGGACGGTCTATGAAACGCATAGGTATATTGTGTTATAAAATCTTGTGGACGGTCTATGAACACATAGGTATATTGTGATATGAAATCCTGTGGATGGTCTATGAACGCATAGGTACATTGTGTTATGAAATCCTGTGGACGGTTTATGAAACGCATAGGTACATTGTGTTATGAAATCCATTGTGATATGAAATCCTGTGGACGATTTATGAAACGCATAGGTACATTGTGTTATGAAATCCATTGTGATATGAAATCCTGTGGACAGTCTATAAAACGCATAGGTGCATTGTGTATAAGAGGTATAGATGTACGGTATGAATAAACACTATAGACGATCTATGAAACGCATAAGTGTATAATATGATATGTGAACACTAAGGACTGTCTAATGAGACACATTATTAATGCAGACATTAGGTGCCCATTTTGTTGTCCTTGTTTGTACAGGTTGTTTCAATTACATTATATTATGTGTTCCACGTATAGATCATATGGGCATTCTATTTTGAAAGAGTATTTCTAGCTATACATACTAGTGTTATTTGACAGTACTAACATCCATTTTGCCAGGGGAACTGCATCTTTAATGGATGCAGGTGGTTCTACAACAGGTGGCATTGATCAGTGATAGCAGTACACTCCTTTCAGCCGATTTGGTGAACCCCACTTCATTTCGGGATCGTGTATCTTTTGTTTCGCATGTACTTTGTGGTTGAGGTATAGCCGGAGCCTTGTTGCCGGTATTTCCATATTACTCTTCAGTTGTACTTATAGGCTCCGTAGACAGGTTGTGGGTGGTATTTGATGTTGGGAATTGGATTAGAACTGTTGGCATTTGGCAACATATTTTTCATTAAATCTATAAACTCGTACTATTTTGAAAATATTGAATGATGCTGTTAATGGGAATGAAATGGAAGCGGTTAATGAAATCTCTTCAGTATTTGATTAACGGAGTATATCTCCTCTTTATTCACGAATGAATTATGGTAGAATAAAATTTAACATGCTTGCTCAGTCGGGTTCACTCGGTTGAGCGCCGATCGCGCTCCTCGGTTTTGGGGCTTGACACCCTTATTGTCATATTCCGAACTTGACCTACTACGTCGTAGGCGAGCTTGATTTCGACCGTATACAAAAACAAAAGTGTAGAGAAGGAAATGTTGGGATCAAAATAACATGCTGCATGCGGAAGCTAACAATGCAAAGCTTGATGGACGATAAATTAGAGTATATACTAAACTAGGCATAATAATTTATTAGGGTTTGGACAATCAACCTACATATGATCTATCACTAATATAAAAAGAGAAAATAAAATTATTGAGAGAATAATTTTTCCTAAACAAGACTCTTTAATGACTATATTGTGGATGCTAATGTTCTTGTTATGAGGAAAAAATGTCAATTTATAGAAGTACAAATCTTCTCCTCCAAGAAAAGGATAAGACATATGAAGGAGATTTATTCCTTTTAGGGGTTCTTTTCCCTTCTTTCAAGAAAGAGAGTCCTAATAGAATGGAAATTCAGGACAAAATCCTAACAGAAAATACTAAAGGAGGAGAAAGTTGAATGACTATCCAAGACCAATTTATGAGGCTAGGATGAAAATCTAATATAATCTAATTAAACTTCATATTACTTAACTATATGTAAATAACATTTATAGATATTATTGTCCAAGGCTTGAGTTTTGAAGGTAGAGAAGGAATATTTACAACATTGGTTATGAATTGGGCAAAAATCACAGCAGTGAAGAATGGTTGGAATTTTGCAAGCTTTAAAGTGTTTTAGAATCTTTATAACCTTAGATATTAATTAGGGAAAAAATTATAGTTTTTCAAAATATTGGCAATATGAATTATCCAAAAAGTATAGTAGTGAAGAATCTTAGGCTCGAACCCTAAATCTTTTTACGGCATTTTGGCCTCATAATCCTTGTTTGTCCATATCGACACCTATACAATTAGATTAGGGTATAAAAAAAATTATATGTTGCAAATATATAAGAATAAAGCATAAATGTTAAAGATTAACTTTGAAAGGAGTACCTACCAACATATGTGGAGTGAATAACAATATTTGCTGAAACCGTGGGCATGAGGTTGTTTTCTTTGGAAGATTTCATGGGCGTCAAAGTAATCATTTGGTGAGGAAAGGATTTAGAGTTTAGCAGGTGAGTAGCGGGGTTTTTACTTCCCCCTCCCCCCCCCCCCCCCCCCCCCCCCAAAAAAAAAAAGAATGGGAGTATATAGATATTTTAAAATAAGGTGAGAAAATGGGGTGAGAAATAGAGATGAAGTACAGAGTAATTGGTAGAGTATAAAAAGATAAGTATGGGAAAAGAGTGTAAAAAATCATTATGGGCAGTTGTGTATGTGAAGCGTTGTGTTTGCATCGTGAGGAGACTTGTGTTGTTAAGTGGTGAATTTTCAGGATTAAAATGCGGAAAAACGTTGAGGCATGAAAATGCATTTCTTGTTAAATGGGAGTACCATGTAGCATGTCTGTGTCCCTCTATTATATTATATATAGATTGTTTGGTCAAATTTGTCGCTTAATGTTTAAGGTTATACAATCGCATCACATGAAAGTTTGGGGTTCCAGGAAGAAAGTCGCAATCGCAGCCCCTGGGGCCACAAACGCGATATATGAAGTTGAGTCACCTGCTGCAGCAGCCACATAGAACAGCGATTGCGACACCCTTGCTGCAATCACACGTTTCGAGATTTGGACATAATGTCTTCCTTGTTTGGGTTGCGACCCATCTTCCTTTGTTCTGAGCCAATCCCCTCAAAATAACTAATGCTGCGATCATGCCTCCCTTGCTATGATCACGGCACCCGTCCATTTTGGCAATTGTGCCCTTTTATCACCCAAAGTCTATTTTTGAATTTTGGTTTGGGTTTTGGTGGCTCTGCCTCCAAACGCGCTGGCCCCTTGACCCCTATCGCTAACCGGCTGGAGAGACCACCACAATGGGTCACCACTCTATCGCACTTGCAGTTTTTTCTCATCTTGTGGTTAGTGTCAAAACAGTAAAATAATGGAATCCCTACATATTTTAAGAAATAGCAAGATTAAGTGGGATAAAAGACAACTCCAGACCGATCTCACTTCTTCATCAAGATAGGGCTCGATCAACAATTGTTAATATACATAAAGTTGGTATTCCAAAAATAGCCAAATCATTGACCTCCGACAAGTTAACACAACACCTCCAGCGTCAATCTTTCAGTAATCATAGCTCTCGTTACAAAAGAGGTGGTTGATTCCCACCAATTGAATAGGCAATGTTTTCAATATTAATACTTAATCCAGAAAGAACAGTAGAATATAGAGGGTTCTGACGAATAATTCACAAACCAGAAATTGGGAAACATAAAACGAGTAGATGCAAAACAGAATCTACTACCTGTTTACCCAGAACCCCAATCCATCCTTGTTCCCCTTGATAACGTACAGTGATGTCTAGAAGAGCAAATGAAAACGTTGGCATAGCCTCAAATCAGAAGCTCACAAACTCGGCCAACTAAAAATTAGCCATACCAAAGCAATTACATTGATAAATCAGATTCGCGCGTTTTTTTTTTTAAAGTACAATTTTTTTTTAAAGTACATTGATGAATCAGATCCTCATAGCATAATAGCTTAAAGTTTAGAAAAAAATGACGTTATACAAATAGGCCAAAAATCCAAATTGAAATCGTAATTATAATACTAGGGAATTTTCCAACAATATCTCACTGTAACTTTTCTTTATAGCTGGTGTCCTCGACTAACCACCGAGTTCCTTCTATCTCTGGCCGTACTCGTTAAAACTCTATCCAACAAGGTTAAGACAGTTGGGAAGAAATCACCTAGTGCTTTTTGAATCCACCGAAATTTGAACTGTGGTCCTCGATAATCTTCTAGCTGCTTCAAGGACCAAACCAGTAGTTTTTCACCACTGCCATTCAAAAAAAGAGAGCCTTGTTTTCATGTCACTGACCACTACTTCATGTTAGTCTTCAGGACAGAGTTCCCTTAACCTCCCTCTTGGTCAGTTCTCCCTCTTGCTCAGTTCATCTTGTGAAGATTGAGCTAAAACCTAGGGCTCTGAATGAATGACTTCAACAACTTCATGCTTGGACCATGACAATGTAAAATATCTTGGCCCTGCCGTCTCATGGTGATATTATGATATATCTGGTCCATGAAAACTGGAATAAGAAAATGTAGAATCAACAGCCAATATAGCTCCATTCATCACTTAAAAATAAAATAAGGTAGGAAATTTGCTGCTACCTTGACACTCACATTGTTGTAGAAATTCCTCAAGATCCACCACTTACAGTGATACTTGATCTTTCTCCAGGTCTCCACAATCAAGCAAGTATTGAGCTCCAGAAAAAATCATGGGTGTGCTCCTGGATAAGCGCTTGACATTATAGTTCACCAAAAACAAGAGAATAAGCTAAGTCAGGCCCACACAACAGTAGAGTTCATAGAAATTGAAAAGCCAATTGAAAAATCAAAACCATAATAATATTATGGTCTTAGCCGGTTTATTAACTTGGAGCCTTACTAACAACAGATTACAGTGCTAGTTCTTAGAGGAAAGATTTTATTGAGAGATATGGAAAAGAGAGATGTGATAAGGTAAGACAATACATCCCCACATTACCAACAATCAAAAAAATACGTTCCCAGATTACCATATAAGAGAATTCAGAAGGAAATAGAACCATAGAGGCTCTCTAGTCTAATTCCACTGTAGTTATGTTAAAGCTAACGTTAAGAAAAGCCTATAAACCCTCCAAAGAAACCAAATAACATTTTCTTTATTGTTAAAGAAGCCAAATATCCTATTCCCACATAGACCCAAATGCACTGCCATAAGAAGCAACCCTTCTTTTTGGTCAGTACCATAAACATACATATAAATATGATACGGCATATAATGGTCAACTATTTGGATCTTCCACCCGAAGACAATGTCACATTCAATTCAACAAAACTATTAAATCTTAGCTCACCATGGAAAGCATTTCTGGAGATGTATAAGCCAAATCTTTTAAATGTACCACTAACACATGCAAAACAGAGAACCATACAATTAAATAATTGAGAGATAAATTGGACCTTGCAGACACATTCAACCGTGACTTACCAACTTGGATAATAAGACTTTTATAAAGTCTATATCTTTAAAGTCTTTCCTGTCAATGCCCCACTGTCAGTCCACCAAGAAAGAAATTCACCAAGTGCGAAATAAGCCACCATTTTAGCATGGTTTTTGACGTTTCATGAACTAAAATAAACAGACATTTATTACCAGTTTGAATTACATATTCACTTGAGTATTATTTGGACTTCCCTTGGCCCAAAAAGCAGACTACCTCATAGGCTAAACTAGATATGCTTTTGCCAGGTTAGTTGTGCATTCATATGTAAATATAAATACGCATAATATATATACATATGTATATTGTGTATATGTACATATACGTATGTATATATATGTGTGTATAATATATATATATATATATATATATATATATAGCACTTGTTACTTGATCAAAGAAAAAAGTTTCATATATAGCATGGAGAAAAAATATAAAGGAAAAAGGGAAAACAGAGAGGGGTAGGCTCCTAGGAGGGGCCCTCAAAAATTCCTGTTACTCTCCATTCTCACATATGTTGCTCGGGCCCTTCAAATCCCTTCCGCACCCATGTCGATCCAACACGATTTGCGTGTGGGTGGAGGAGGGGGGTCCACATTGGATTTGGTCAACTTACCTTGGATGCTTTGACTACATCTACTTGGTTTGAGTTTTGGGTTATATATCATACGTAGATAGTTATATAAAGTATGAGAACGCATTACTATTACACGAGAAATCTTATGAATAAAATATTAGGTATTTATTAACAATTATATTTTATTAGTTTTAGCTCAATAAGTTTTACTAATCATTTATATACTTATATATGCTTCAATGTACATTTATTGGCAGTATCCCAGCACATGTATCTGTACTCAGATCCATTACCCCAAATCCTAAAACTTATGTGATGAAGAATCCGACCTCTATCAGCACTCGTATCGAGTACCCGCATCTGAGCAACATAGATTCTCATGCACCAAAGACGAAGGGAAAAAGAAGGAAGAGAGACATCTCCGACAATGCATCTCACTGAATGGCTTCAGATTCATCCTCAGGGCATCTACCATTGCGCTTTTCAATTTGAACTCGAAATTGAGTGTGGTGTAGTTCTCCAACACTTCTGTCCACTGTACAATGTAGAAAAGATATTTATTGTCTTTTTCTGACACATGAAACAACGACTGGTCATAATCCTCCCTCTATATTGCAGTTATCCAAAAAACAAAAAAAATAAATGATTTAACTTTTATTTCCAAAATATCTAGCATTTCTGTGTGGGCTTCTACATCTTCTTACTTTTGGGTTTATGCTAATCTCCGCTCACCACACAGAAAAAGGAGGGAAAAAAATTTCCTTTCATACCATTTTTATACAGATTCAAAAGTATGAATGATATAACATTTAATAATAAAATAAAATAATCATCATCTTATCTCACTTAAATATTTAAAGAGAAAAATATTCCAACTTTTAAAGCCTTACTAAATGAAAATTCAAGATAAATTTTCTTTTATTGGTAAGGTAAAGTCCTAGTTGCCCACAAGAAAATCGCAGAGTTAGGCTTAATACATACATTAGTCCTCCAACTTGCACAGAAATCCCATTTACACCTTTTCTTCGTGGCATCCTTAATTCTGCAAAAGCCATGTCTAAGACCCTCCTAGATAACATAAGACCACTCCCTCTTGGAAGTACATGATACGCACCACTCATGACACATGTCATGGGAAAAAAATGAAAAAAGGTCCATCCTTGCTAGCTTTCCACCATTTTTCCAAGCCAAATTTACCGGCGAAAACCCCCTTTTCCCATTGTCC
Source organism: Nicotiana tomentosiformis (assembly GCF_000390325.3). NCBI lineage: Eukaryota > Viridiplantae > Streptophyta > Magnoliopsida > Solanales > Solanaceae > Nicotiana > Nicotiana tomentosiformis. Next base: position 59,470,274 of record NC_090823.1, read on the forward strand.
TTTTCTTGGTTGAAATTTTGGCTGGACCAAATCTTGGCAGTCTCTGTAGAAATCTTTCTCTGTTTTCATTCCCATAACCCTGTGGGCCTTCTACCGTCACTTTTTCTCGACAAACTTTGCCTATAACGAACCCATTTTCCCATTAACAGATTTAAAACAAAAAAGAATGCAAAATATGCATGAGAAACAAAGGATCTATTTCCATTATCCTTATCTTTTCTATCTTTTCCCTTCTTTCTCGTTCCTTCTTCCTAACTTCCCTCTGAGAAATCTTGGCAATCAAGTGACCAAGAGAGCTTCTGCTTAACTGGACCGTGGTTGAGTTCATGTGGCTAACAGTAGAGCATGCACCTCTAGTTGTTGCGTTCGATATGGTTGAGCTCATGTGGCTAACAGTAAAGTGTGCACCCTATAGTGGCTGCTTACTGGAGCAACGCCGTACCGAAGAGTTCAGAGGATAAGAACTATTGGAGAAGAAAAAGAAAGAAGGAAAGAGAAAATAAAGAAAAGGAAAAGAAAATACAATAAGAAAGGGGTTCAGAATTATAGGATAAAGATGTGCTGAGAAGGTGCATAGTTAGAAAAGTTCTGACTCCTGCGAAGGAGACTCCAACTCTGAATGATATCAGGAGATGGGCCTGTAACACATGGAAATCTACCTTTGGTGTGAATGTGTACGAGATGAACGATTCCCAGTTCTTGTTTGAACTACCTTCAACGAAGGATGCCGAACATGTTCTTAAGGGTGAATGGCATTGGAACAAGACCAAAGTGATCCTTGAATAGTGGAAACCTACTACTGGTTGTTGGCCTGAAGAGGTGGAGCGTAATTGGGTTTGGATTAGGCTCCTGGGTCTTCCCATTAACCTCCGGTCACAGAAAGTTTTCAAAGCAATAGGTGATCAATGTGGCGGTTGGATTGAAACGGAGGAGGAGACAACATTAAAAAACCATTTACACTGGGCTAGAATCAAAGTGAAGGGAGATGGAAGTAAGGTTCCGAGATATATATAGGTGGACAGCGATGGGTATCTATACAAAATTCCTGTATGGTGTGAAGTTCCGACGACGGTGATGGCTGCTCTGATTGCCAGTGTAGATGGGAGGAGAGAAGATCTGCTGGTTAATAGGGGTAGCCTGGAAGATGGGACTTATTCAGTGCAGCAGTACCTAGGTCACGTGGGCACATCGAATGAAGGGGAGAATTTTAAAAAACTTACACGTGTCTGAGTCACGTGAGGTGGATGCTGAATTCTTTAAACAAAAAGAAGTTTTGGGCCACAAACAATTAATTCGTGTGGGCCCAATTTTGACAGATCCATCATCTGATTGTAGGTGCAAAGGCCCAACCCTAACAACCCAAGTTGAGGAATTAATTAGTGTGGGTCCCAATTCTTTTGACCTTTATTGCAGATGCAGATCCAAGAATTTGAGGAACCACATGTGGCTATCTGTAAAGGCCCAACTGATGAGGATTCTAATGGCCAACTTCTAAAGACTCTAATGGGCCTATTATTAATAACCTATTAGACATCAGACAAATTTCTGGATCTCAATTGCCATCTTTGGAAGCATCGATGTTTCCGTCTACGAAGGAGCAGACGAAAGAGATGAAGGAAGACCATTATGATCCTATGCTTTTGGAACTCAATTCGTCTTCTCCTTCTAATGTCTCTACTCTGGGCATCGGAGAGGACTTGGCTCAGGTTCCTCTAATCTTGCACTCGGTCCAGGGAGGTCAACTCATCAAAGAAGGGGATTCATTGCGTGCGGATGATGGTAGCAAACAATTGGTTATTTTTGGGGATCCATCTGCATGTATTGATGAAGAAGCTATTCCAATTGACATGCAAATTCAAAGGGCGGAAGAAGAAGCTTCACTGTGGGTGCATAACCAAGTAAGCAATTTGGGGTTGATTTTGAAGGGTGTGAAGGGGATGCCATGTCTTTATTCATGAAGATTGACAGTAGAAGGCATAAGAAGATGGAAGATATCACTACCCAAAGCAACAATGCAATAAAACCAAAAGGTCAGAACCAATTAGAGAGGTTAAAATCAGGCATTAAATATAAATATGGGCAATCTAGGGTCAGGGAGAGAGGCACCCTCAAAGTTGATTAATGAAGATCAAGATATTGTCATGGAACATGTGGGGATTGAATGATGGGGAGAAAAGGAGACTTATTAAAACTGTTCTTAATGAATGGAGATGTGATGTAGTAGTTCTTCAAGAAACAAAGATAGAAGGTGATATATCTCGTGTTGCCAGACATTTATGGGGGAGTAGATGGGTGGATTTTGTCAATCTTGAAGTCATTGGTACTAGTGGGGGAATTCTTATCATGTGGGATAAAAGGCTATTAGAAGGGGAGTTGATTATTTCTGGAAGTCAGAGTATCTCTTGTAGATTGACTGCAATAGGCCAAGATTTCTCATGGTTCATCACAGGGATATATGCCTCAAATTCCAGAATTGAGAGGCAAGACTTATGGTGGGAGTTGGCAGCCTCAAGAGGACTTTGTAATGGGCCATGGGTGGTCTGTAGGGATTTCAACACAACCAGACACTCAAATGAAAGAAGCAACAATCATCGTCTCACCAGAGCTATGAGAAATTTCTCTGACGCAATCAATGATCTACCGTTAGTAGATCCACCACTTTTTGGGGGTTCCTTCACTTGGAACAAAGGGAACAATCAGGGGATTGCTTCGAGAATTGATAGATTTCTTTTTTCCATTGAATGGGATGAACACTTTAGGAATATTAGACAGTCTACTCTGCCAAGAATCACTTCGATCATTGTCCTATTAAGCTAACTTGTGGTGATTGGGAACAAAGGAAACCATCATACTTTAAATTTGCAAATTGGTGGTTGGAGGTTGATGGCTTCAAAGATCTGGTTAAAGCTTGGTGGCTATCTTTTGCAGTACAGGGACACCCAGACTTTATTTTAGCAACAAAGCTGAAACTCCTAAAAGCTAAACTAAAAGAGTGGAATGCTGCTAACTTTGGGGATCTAGCAAAAAAGAAGACAGAGCTTTTGAACCAACTAACCATTCTTGATGTTTTGCAGGAACAAAGAAATCTCACTGATGATGAATTGATACAAAAAGCCAACATTGCTTTGGATTTTGAGGAAATATCCAAATATGAAGAATCCTCCTGGAGGCAAAAATCTAGAATTCTATGGTTAAAGCAGGGTGATAAGTAACACAAAAATCTATCACAAGATGGCTAATGCACATAGGAGATTCAACACCATAGACAAGTTGGAGATAAATGGGATTGAAGTCACTGAACCAGTAGAAATTAAAGGAGAAATCATCTCCTTTTATAAACAACTATACTCTGAGACAGAAGCATGGAGGCCTAATTTTACTCCTCAGAATTTTGCTTCAATTACAGATGAGGAGCAAAGTTGGCTGGAGAGACCTTTTGAGCAACAAAAAGTTCTCCATAGTTTAAAGCTATGTGCTATAGACAAAGCGCCAGGTCCTGATGGTTTTTCGAGGGGGTTTTTCATTACATGCTGGGATTTTCTGAAGGTCAACATCCTACAAACTATGGCCAATTTTCACTCTCTGGGTATTTTTGAGAAGAGTTTAAATGCCACCTACGTGGCGTTTATACCCAAGAAAAGTGGAGCCAAGGAATTAAGAAACTTCAGACCAATCGGTCTGATTGGGGGCATCTACAAGATTATTTCCAAGACTCTAGCAAAAAGACTTAAGAAGGTGGTAGATAAAATTGTGAACAAACATCAGATGGCTTTTATCAAGGGAAGACAGATTATGGATGCTGCCCTCGTAGCTAATAAATGTGTTGATAGTAGACAGAAGGAGAAAAAACTAGGGATCCTATGCAAACTAGATATCGAAAAGGCATTTGATCATGTTAATTGGAGGTACCTGATCAATATTCTGAAAGTTATGGTTTTGGGAATAAATGGCTTAAATGGATCTTTGTATCAGTACAGTGAAGTTTTCTGTCTTGATTAATGGATCTCCTGAAGGCTTCTTCTTTTCAACGAGGGGTTTAAGGCAAGGAGACACTCTATCTCCTTTCCTCTTTATTTTAGCCATGGAAGGGTTGAGTAGCATGAAGAGAGCCTCTAATATCAGTAGTTGCTCGAAGGGATTTGAAGTACAGAACAGAATTAATAGCATGGAGATTTCGCATCTGTTGTATGCAGACGATGCTCTGGTTCTTTGTGATGCTGAACCTGCCCAGCTAATGCATTTGAGGCTGCTTCTCACAGTCTTTGAAGGTATCTTAGGTCTTCATATTAACTGGAGAAAAAGCATGTTGGTGCCTATAAATGCAGTTCCAAACAGTCCAATACTAGCTGGCATTTTGGGTTGTGAAGTAGGAAATTTACTAACTAAGTATTTGGGATTATCTTTGAGTTCCAAGAACAAAGCTGCAGATATATGGGAAGGGGTACTTGATAAATGTGAAAAGAGATTTACAAGGTGGAAAGCACAATACTTATCCCTATGGGGAAGGATCATTTTAGTGAGCTCTATCCTGGAATCCCTACCCACCTACATCATGTCCTTATTTCCTAGCCCAGCCAAAGTAAGGAGAAGAATTGACCAACTGAGAAAGAACTTTATTTGGGAAGGGAACAGGGAGTCCAAAGGCTCCCATCTTGTTAACTGGAACACTCTCATTTCCAGCCAGTGTAGTCAAAGGCGAAAAGCTCGAAAAAGCGCTCTAGGTCTATTTGGGCTTTAAGCGCAAAGCGCACTTAAAGTGTGAGCTTTAGTTAAAAAAGGCAACGAAGGAAATAAATAAAAATCTATATGTATTTCAAGAACAAAGTAACAAATTCATTTATAATGTTTCCCTTAGCAGCTAATACACTTATTTCTGATTATAGTTGTTTTTTAGTGCTGCTTGATTCAAGAGAGAACTCATGGGCAATGAGGCGCACGCTTTAGTGCCTTGCCTTACAGTCTTACACTGAAGCGCAACTAAAGCAAGGCGAAGCGCCCTCCTTGAGCTTTTCTGAGCTTCAGGGCTTAAGCGCGCCTTAAATGAGCCTTTGACAACATTGTTTCCAGCAAGAGAGTTGGCGGTCTAGGCATTAGAAACTTAAGTTTGCATAACAAGAGTCTCTTAATGAAATGGTTATGGAGATTCAACACCGAGAAGCAAGCCTTATGGAGACAAGTTGTCAACTGCAGGTATGAGCAATCAGGACACTGGAGCACCAAACCAGTGAGAACTCCTTATGGAGTTGGCAATTGGAAAGCCATCAGGAATCTATGGGAGGAGTTTACAACAAACACAGGTTTTAGGATAGGAAATGGGAGAATGATATCATTTTGGCATGATGATTGGATTGATCATGGAGTATTGAAAGATCTTTTTCCTAATCTGTTCAATCTCACCACTTCACCTAATGCCACAGTAGAAGAAACTTGGAGCTCTCAGGGCTGGAACCTAATTTTCAGAAGGCTTCTCAATGACTGGGAAGTCACTAGAGCTACTGAGATTTTCAAAATGCTAGAAGGTTTTGCAGGATTAAGTGAGGCGGAGGATTCTCTTACATGGAAAGGAGGCAAGGGCTCTAAATTTACAATCAAGGCAGCATACAACTATCTATCATCCAGAGGACACCCCAACTATCCTTGGCCTTGGAAAAAGATTTGGAAGATCAAAGCACCATTCAAAGTTATTTGCTTTTCATGGTTAGTGGTAAGAAAAGCCTGCCTCACTCTGGAAATTCTCCAAAGAAGAGGTATTCAGACCAGCTCTACATGCTTTCTATGTCAACAGGAAGATGAAACCAATGAGCATCTTTTCTTACATTGTGTTATTACTAGACAACTTTGGCAGCTCTTTATAGCACTAGCTGGTATTGTTTGGGTAATGCCCAAAGACACCATTGGTCTGATATGCAGCTGGAACGGTATTAGGGGAAGAACCTGTCACAAGGAATGGTGGAAGATTGTTCCAGCTTGCATATGGTGGACAGTTTGGAAGGAGAGAAATGCAAGATGTTTTGAAAGCAAGAGCAGTTCAACACAAAAAATCAAGAGTTCTTGTATTTCTCTTTTTCATTTTTGGTGTAAAGAACAGTTGATAGGTAATGTAGAATCACTACTAGATCTTTTTGATTCTCTGTAAGATTTTCAGGGGCTGTACTTGTAAATATTAGATACCAGCCCCGTTTTATGGGTGTTGAAGAATATAATTGTTACCTTTTTCAAAAAAAAAAAAAAAAAGATAAAAGAAGTGTAAAAAAGGAGGTAACATCTAAAAAGAAGAAACAAGCTGAAAAATATTTTAAAAATGGGATTTTGACATATTTTTAACCCTTGCACGCTTTGCTTGGGCTGGTAAGTGATGCAGTGACGCACATGCCACGTGGCATTTTCGTGGGGCTTTTGCTACAGAAAATAGACACGAAGAAAAATAAAGGATTTTTGTCCAAGTTTGGGGAGTAAAGTATGTATTAATCCTATGATTTACAACCTTATGCCTTAATATTAATGTGTTCATAGAACTTTAAGGAAATAAAATGCATTTTTATCACTTCTTTAGAAGAGAACTTCCGCGTTAGACATGATTAGCTGACAAGGGGATGACTAGCACAATTTCTAAAACCAAGACTGGTTGATTAGCTTTTAGTATTTCCTAGCCACAAAGAAGCATCAATTTAGTCTTTTTCTTTTGATATTTAGCATGATTTGTATCCCTTTTCTTTTCAACAAGAAGACATCAAACCCAAATGCAACATTTCCAACCCAATGTTAAGCACCAATTATGAGACAACTTACCGCCTTTCTCTGTTTCCGGGGAGGATCAGACCTAGGGGACAAGCCGATAATTCTCTCTGCAACCAGGATCACAGCACAAAAATGAATGGTATCACCTAAGAAAGACAAAAGAACCAGTTGGGTCGATACATATATTGACTAGTATCATGCTTACACTAGTTGTTTTTAATAGGGGTATCTAGTTTACAGCTAAGTTGCTCGGACACGGGTGCGGGTGTCCGACACGGGTGCGGATCTAGAGGTCGGATCCTTCGAGATGTAAATTTTAAGATTCGGGGATACGGATCCTAGTACGGATACGGGTGCAGGGATCCGACTAAAAATAATTCAAAAGAAAATATAAAAATATCTTTAAATTATGATAAATTTTGTGGAATATTTAAGTATAGCTTGTAAAGTGTCGATTTCTTTTTATTCTCAAATTATAGATAAGTAAAGGATTGATTTCTTAGATAAGGTATGCTATTTTCTTCAAATTTATCCTAGTTTTGGTTCTGATTTTGGGAATCAAATTGTATCTCGTGTCGAATATTTCCGTCTGTTGTGATCAAAGTACCCAAAATTATTTGACCAGATCTGGTACGGATCCCATACCCACACCCATACTAGTGTCGTGTCGACACGGGTGCGGCACCTAAATTGCCATATCGGAGCAACTTAGGTTTACAATAGTCTTATTAATATCTAGCATATGAAACAACTACTATAGAAGCTTTGTTTTATATGGAACCAAGCACAAATAAGCAGAATACAAAAGGATGATATTGATAAATTAGTAGAGACACTGGACAAGCTATACATCTAGTTTAGGAACCTCCAAGAACAAATATGAAAAAAGAGAGGATGACAAGGAAGGCCCTATTTCAATCTCCGACAACTCATCTTTAACTTCTTATGAATCACCATTAATTTAACTTCCCCTAACAAACTAAACTTTCATTAATAACTAAACCTATAAACTGTTACGCCTAGAAATACATACTTTCAGTAGAGTGGATAACCCTCATTTACAGCAATAAATCTGACACATAAAAGATTCTTGGAAAAACTTTCAAATACAAAAGAAGAATGGTGCGAAGGATATACACTCAATAGTATACTGGGGAACGGTTATAAAATAATATCCGAAGAGCTAGACGGAAGGTCGAAACTGGTAAGCTCATCTCCACATCCCAGAATGCTTTTATTGAAAGACATATTCTAGATGCATCCCTTATAGCAAATGAAACGGCCAACTCGAGATTCAGGAAAGGAGAACCAAGAGTATTGTGTGAATTGGACATCAAGAAATTATCTTATCTATGTTTGGAAGAATGGGTCTCGGCTACAAATGGATAACATGGATAACATTGTGCATGAACAGTTAAATCTTCCATTCAGTAGTACACCATTTTTGTAGTTTAAAGAAACAAGACAAGGGAATCCTTTACCACCATATCCTCTCTTTTTTTTAAAAGGTATTTTATTGATGTATCAGCAGTAAGCTGGTGCTGTGAATTACATCCAAAAAGTTCCCGAAAATACACAACAGGTTCCTACTAACTGCTCATGTAGGCAATGAAATCTAGCAAGGTTTCAGCATTATATACAAATTCTAGTTTTCAACAAAACATAATATGTACTTACCAGTCAGTTGTTATCTCATTTTTTTCTACTTCAGAACATTTAAACAACATGTGAGCACAAAAGAAAACAGGAGTAAACTGAAACTTACCTCAGTATTGAGATGGGGTTGAATCGGATATGAGAAAAGACACTGTATAATCCGACCTCTTCAATGATAGAACCAGAGAAGAAAAATACTATTTCTCAGGTTTGCATATTATGAACTGCATAGTCGACTACTTGTAACCGACGTAAGTCCTCTTTTCATCATTTCACTTTGCAACACAAGAACTTCTTCTAGATTACCGATCTCTTGATATTTTCTTATAAGACATGAATATACAACCTCATCAGGTTTAACGCCCTTGTCAATCATCTCATCAAAAAAAATTCTTGCCTGAGGCACCTGGCCATTTTTCGAAAGCCCACAAATCAAAGCAGTGTAGGCATGAAGGTCAAGCTCCAAACCACTTTCGGTCATTCTCCTTCGCAAACCTAAAGCATCTTGAATATTTCCCTGCTTTAGGTTTCCATCTATCAAGGATGTATAAACTATTTTATCTGGAAGTATACCTTTGCCAAGCATTTCATCAAACAGCTTTTCTGCCACCTCTAGACATTTATTTCTACAGAGGCCATGAATAAGAGCTGTATAGACCACAATATTAGGATGCAAACCCATTTTTGGCATTGAATGGAAATGGTCCATTGCTTCGTGGACAAATCCCAACCGACACAAGCCATCAATTAATGCAGAATACGTCACAACAGTAGGGGAAATATCTCTTTCCTTCATTTCATTTAGCAGAGTTTGTGCTTCTACGGGTTTTCCCGCCTTAAAGTAAGCATCAGCAAGTATTGTGTATATGACATAGTTTGCTTCTATTCCAAGTCCCTTCATTTTATCAAATAAATCCTTGGCTTCTTCAAACTTCTCATCAGAGCAGAAACTCCATAAAACTATTCCATAGAGTAATGTGTCTGGTCTGATATTATTTTCTTTCATTTGCTCCAAAATATTCATAGCATCCACTAGCCTTTTTGATTTGATATACCCATGGATGAGAGCAGTATAGACTTCTAAATTTGGGATAATCCCATCCTTCAGCATGACCATAAAAACTTCTTCAGCTTCCTTGATTTTCCCTTCTTTAGAAAGACCATCAACCAATGTCGTGTAGGTCACAACATTTAACTTAACTCCTACCTCTAGCATCTCTTTAACAAGTTTCAAAGCTTCATCAACTTTACGAGCTTTAAAATGTGCATCAATCAACGAAGTATAAGTAAATTCATTAGGAGCAAGACCAACCCGCCTCATGTCAACAAAGAACTTGATAGCTCCTTGTAACATCCCTTCTTTGGCAAAAACATCGATAAATGTGCTATAAGTAACCACATTGGGCTTCAAGCCACTTTTCTTCATCTCATGCAGATACTTAAATGCTAATACCATCCTTTCAGATCGACAAAAACAATTGATCAGTGTATTATATGTTACTACATCAGGAAAACATCCGACTTTCTTCATTTCTTCGTATAGAGAAACCATATCGTCTAGCTCCCCATGCTTACCAATTCCATCAATGAGAGAATTGTATGTAATTATATCTGGATCAATGCCAATATCCTTCATCTGAGTGAATAACCTTTTTGCAGCATTCAGGTCCCCATCCTTACATAAATAGCCAATCATTATATTGTAGGTGTACACTGTTGGAACAATTCCAGACTCAATCATATCCTCAAAGAACTTCAAGCATGAGCTTTTATGGCCTAACATTGAGAGTCTGTGCAAAAGATAATTACAAGACCGTGCTTTGGGAAGAACTCTAAAACTTGTCATCCTTGAAAAGCACTCACTAGCCTCCTTAAGCAACCCTAACTCAATTAGAACACTAAATAATGCATCAAACACCCCATACCCCGGCACACAAGTGTTCCTCGTTGACCAAAGAACATCAAGTACATGGGAACAAGGCAACACCTTTTTAGCATCACTTAAAGTGACCAGCTCTTTTAGAACATCAAGTGTATCACTATACATTCTAGAACAGAACAAAATGTGAGCTACAATACAATAACTCTCGGCAGTATGAACAAAAGCAGTCTGCGTTTTGGCCCACTTGAAAAACTTGAAAACTAACCTTGGTTCTTGTTTCAATGCCAAAAGGATTTTGGGGATCCAAATAGGAGCTAAAGCGGAGTCAAAGAGTCTCACAATCCTAAAATCATCCCATTTCTCTTCCCGTATGAATTTCTCTATAGAGTCGGCATCACTAAAAGTAATAGTATTATTTGTGGAAAATGAGTATCTGAATAAGAAAAGGTAACTGTTGACAAAGAAGAACAAGTTTTGCGGGAATGGAATAACGGGAGTAGTAGTAGCAGATGATGAAGTAGGAGAAGCTAACAAATGGTGCTGAGACTTTCTGAATAGGCCGCGAACAAAAATTAACATGGCGTGAGCATACAAATACAACAGTAGAGCTTCAGTAATTGACTCCATTCATTGCTACCCAACACACCCGTTTTTGTGCCGCTGCTGCTGCTGAGTTTTAGGGTTTAAGCAGCGGAGATGTGAAATACAACCAAGTCCAGGGCCTCTTGCTAATCCAACACTAGCCAAATAGACATTCTACTGTTTTCGAGTATACAATACTAGTAATGTCTAAACATTGTACACCTACATCTTAAGTTTTTAAAAAAACTATTTATGTAAACATATTTAACTAGATATGAAATTTAAGAAATAAATACGATATATATATTTTGCGTGACTATAAATTATTGTATAAAAGTAAATTATTTCAAAATATGAAAAGGGAGTATTTTTTATTGCACAAACTAAAAAAAGAAAATAATTTCACATAAATTAAAACGGAGAAAGTATTTCTTTGGATGGTCAAATAAAAGTGATTCGCAAGTCTTCTGCATAGTAAGAAGTCGTCGTTTCCAAGGTGTGAGCCGCAAGTTTCCATCCTCCACGTTTGTGATCATAGCCTAACTCTGCATTCGTGGTCAAATCCCAACAACAAGTGATCCATTAATTCAAGAACAAGCAAAGCCCTCGAATTAACGGTCGTGAGAAGAAGAATCAGATGATTAAATCTTTTAACTTAAGATTGTTCAAAAATTATAACCCACGTAAATTATTGAAATACAAATACTTTTATTTGTCGTTATATTTCATATCTTGATTATTATTTTCAGGAACGAAATTTTAGTTGTTACAAATCTTTGCATGCCCAGTGGGACTATCTTTGTCTCCCATCTCTTCTCTCCAACAATCAAAATCCAAGAACACTAAATGTCTCCTAAGAAGATCAACTCAAAGTTTGCTTCCGCAAAGACTGCGGAATCCAAATTTTTTGCTGTTGTGGAAAATATCCTCGATGTTACTAAGGGAAGCGTGGGTGTCACGGCCCAACCCTGGGGAGCGCGACTAGCACTCAACCGAGATATCCCAGTCAAGCAAGCCTACCTGATGCCTTCTACCTAGCCTTACCCATGAATAACTTGAGAATCAATAACAAGAGGTAGACAGTGAGAGGATAAAAGGACACAACACCTATTCACATTACTTGTATAAGCTTCATTAATAATTACCAAAATATTACAAGTTCATAGTTTAAAAGTGGGAACGTGTCCGACATCTACAACATTTTTAGTTTGTTTTCCCAATCAAAATACGACCCACAACACATTTACGGAACCTCTAAATGAAACAGAAGAGTAGTATGAAAGTGTAGGTGACAAGGCTCTGGCTATACCTCAAATGTAATGTACAAAAGAATCAAAATGACACAAGGCCCCGATATAGAGTAGGGCACAGCAAGTCAGCTGAGAAGAGGGTATGATGCTATTAACAATTAATGCCACCTGCTGAGGAACTACCTACATCCATTAAAAATACAACGCCCCAGGCAAAAGGGACGTTAGTACATATGGAATAGTACTAGTATGTAAAGCTAGATACCCTCTCATGAAATGGAATACCAAGATAAAAGGATGAGAAACATGGAAATAGTAAGTATATCAATCATATTTAAATTCCAAGTTAAAACAAAATAGAGCTTCAAGTAAACATTTTCATTTTTGGTTGGGAGATCTTTAGTACCGACACACCACCATGCCCATGGCATGGAGTACGATCTTCGCTAGATCGGCTAAGCCATCACACCCCAAAGTATGCGGGTTGACATAGGAACACAATACTACTATGCGGGCAGCTTGACATCCGATCTCCGCCCGATCGGCTAGGCCGTCTTACCACAATGTTGTGTGGTTCGACACATCTTTGCTAGCTATCAACGCATCCCAATCGAGGGGAATAATCTTAATATAATATAATGGGGACTCACCCCTTAATCCACTCCTACACCGGCACGTCTAGTTTCGGGCTTGAGCATTTATAACTTAGCCTTCCTCGGTGACCTAACGATACTCCTAAAATAGTTTCTATATAAAATCAAATTATGCATCTCATAGCCTTTTTATAATTCTTTTCATTCCATTGTCACTCTTGGATGTACATGTAAATCCTCATTCTTGGCACGATGGCCGCATTTCATATTTCATACTTTCATTCTTTCACTTTCAAGGATCACCATAAGTCATCAACTTAAAGAACATTTGGAAATCACGACTTTAAATACATGAGTAATAAGAGTCTTAAACACATTGAATTTCTTTCCCAAAGAGAGCATAATAATTTGCAATCGAAACATGAATTCAAGTCATAAGTATTAGATACAATAACCATAGTTGAAACATTTTCCGAATGGGGAGTAATATGATAGTGCAATTGGAACATGACTTGAGTACATAAGCATTTGGATAAATCAATTGTTAGAGGCAATGCATAACGATAAGAATAGGGGCTTGAACAAGCCACATTTGAAATTTATAAGGAACTCATGGATTCCGATTCTATAGGAGGAGTTTAGCCATCATACCTTGATTGGGCTTTCCTTAGAATTACTACAACTTCCCACTGCTCTTAGCAACTACAATCTATAGAAACATAATCAAATTGAACCATTATTATGAAGGTATTCATGGTCTAAGTGAAATAGGAATTTTTTTATCAAACACATAATGGGCAAGTTCGACTACAAGGTTCATAGTGGAATTCCTTCGCCCTACAACTAAATTCAAACATGAATTACATGCATGCCAATGACACATCCCCAAATCAAGAACCACACCTCACATTCTTCTCATGCACCCCACATTTCGAAATAGAGGGCTTATGGCTTCCGATCACTATCTCATAACCCCCAAAATGGTACAATCCATACTAAAACCCATTACAAACATTGCATGAAAGCTTAGGGGCGCAAAATTACCCAGTTTGTTGAAGACCTAGTGAGTAGCTTCCTTGAATCTTCAAGATTGAGCAAGAATTAAGGAGTAAAATGGTTGGAGATTCTTCCTCTCTCTCTAAGATACTCATCTATCTCTAAAATAACCGTATATGCCTTCCAAAATGACCTATGATGCCTTTTCTTAAAATAGGGTCGGGTAAAATTTTCCAAAAATTAACCCTTTGAGTGGGGTCTGCAATCGCAGATGGGACCGTAAAACAGGTTATGCGCTCCGCGAAGTGGACCGCAAAATGATTCTCCAAAACTGGGCTGGCTTGATCATGTCTGCGGTCGCACATTGGACCACAAAATCTCCTCCCAAAATTTTCCCTTACTGAAATGCGACGGATATGCGGTCCGCGAAATGGTTATGCAATCGCATATTGGACCGCGAAATAGCCTTCAAAATTGAGCTTCTTCTAGTCAAATTTGTGATGGTGCTGCAGCAAGCAAAACTGATCCGCAGTCGCGAAATGGACCGCAGAAATGCCAATTACTATAAATTTTCGATCAACTGCACAATATATTGCACAACCCAAAAATTTTGTACCACGACGAGCTTCCAAACACATTAGCCTACCGTGGCACCATATAACCTCAAATTCTTGGCAAAATTTTAGGGGGCCTTACAGTGGGACTAATCACAAGGAACCAAGCCAAATTGTTGGGACAACGTTTATCTCAAATGTAGTCTGAATCTTTTGTTGTCTTCGGTTCATCAACTTCAAAAGGCGTGAGATCCTCCACAAGCATAGCCGTAGAAGGGAATAACATTGTCGAAAGGATCGAGAAGGTTCTTGCCCAACTTAGCTTTTCTAAATCCAAGAAGTCCCCCACGTAAATTGATGATGATACCTTGAGTACTGGATCTACTCTGCACAATATGTCAAAATATCATTTTCATGAGAATCCATGTTGTTCTCCATCGTCTACTATGGTGATGCATGCAATTATGACCAATGCTTTTATAACGACCAACCGATCATTTTGAGAATTTTTATTTCATTCAGTAGTTTAAGGTCTTTAGTAGATTCATATGATGTATTATGAATTGCTTGTATGGCCGGTTTTGGTTTTTGAGTGGTCGGTAATTGGTTTGGAAGAATGGTTCTCAATTTAGTAGCTTTGAGTTGAAAAGGTTGACCAAGTTTGACTTTTATGTATTTAACCTCATATCGGAGTTTTGATAGTTCCCTTAGGTTTGTATGGTGATTTTGGACTTAGGTCTGAAAGTTGACAATCTGAAGGTTTAAAAAATTTTTAAGTTTGACCATGGTTTGACTTTATGGCAATCGGGTTCAGATTTTGGTTTAGGGACTTGGAATAGGTTCGTTTTGTCATTTGGAACTTGTCCGCAAAATTTGGTTTCATTATGAGATGGGTTGGTAGGAATTGGATGCTTGGTTGTGATTTTTAGCGATTCGTGAGTTTCATTGTGAATTTTATGTATTTTGGTGTCCGATTCGTGGTTTAGAAGTTATTTTTTTGTTTTGATCTTGCGAGCGAGTTTGTATGATATTTTTATACCTTTGTGGTTGTTTGGTGTGTAGCCCCGGAGGCTCGGGTGAGTTTAAGATGCGTTTCGGATTAGTTTGGACTTGATCCTCAGCAGCTGGTGTGCTGGTGTTGCAGTTATCACAAATGCGTGCACCAATTCGCATTTGCGAGATGCATATCTCATTTGCGAAGGGGGATGGGAAAGGGAGGCTTCGCATTTGCGAAGCCGGCATTGCAAATGCGAAAAAGGACCTGGGCTGGGCAGGTCTCAAATGCGAAGTCAGTGTCGCATTTATGTCATCTCCTGGGATCAGCATGCGCCACTTTTGTGATTTTTTTTGCGCAATGGTGAGGGTTCGCATTTGCGAACCCCAGGCCGCATTTGCAACACCCGCAACTGAACATAAGGTTGGGATTTTGGGACTTAGTCTAATTTTATCACATTTTGGAGCCCTAGACTCGATGAGAGGCGATTTTAGGAGGAGATTTTCATACCAAACTATTGGGTAAGTGATTTTGATCCACTTTTGATTATATAACATGATAATTTATGAGATTTAACATCTAAATCGTGAGATTTTAAGAGAAATTTCAGGGGGTTTTTAAACTATGTTTTGAAGAATGAAAATTTGAGATTTGAGAGTCGATTTGGACTCGCATTTGAAAACCAAACACATATATGGACTCGTGGAGTTATGGGTAGTCAAGAACTATCCCTTGACTCGGGCTTTGACCGGGCGGGCTCGGGATTGACTTTTAGGTATTTGTGTAAAGATCTTAACTTTATTAATTGAAATTGGTTTCTCTTGCATTGTTTGATATTATTAAGTCGTTTTTGTCTAGATTTGAGTCGGGCGGAGATGAATTTTAAGGAAAAGCATTTTAGAGTATTGAATTGGCCTAATTGAAGTTAGTATCTTTCCTAACTTTGTGAGGGAAATTACCCCACAAGATTTGGTCTATTTGCACTATTTGTACTATGTGAAAAGACGTGTGCACGAGGAGATGAGTGTGAACATGGGCTTATGTGTGGTAATTGACCATATTAGACCCTTAGGTTATTAATATGCCTTGAATTAAAGTTGTTTTTATATGAAGCACATTCATTGATGATTTACTTTCCGTACTCTTGTGTTCTTGTTGTTATTCTTGTACTTATTGTTGTTGAGCCGTGGACTATGTATTGTTGTGGCATTGGTATTGTTGTTCGAGCAATATTTTGGCATATGGGCACATGGTGTGCAATTGATTGTTGTGTTATGATTGAGATGTGCATGTGTTGACATAAGGGTGGTGTGTATATTGATGCACATGCGACGAGATAAGGGGGCTTATGTGCGTGGTGCAAGTAAGGGAAAATACTTCATTGTTATGCACACGCGGCGAGATAAGGGGGCTTAAGCGCATGAAGCTATTTCGGGAAAATATTTTTAAAAATGTGAAGCTCACGCGACATCATAAGGATGATTTGTGATTTTGATATGTTGCACATCAGAGTGACTCTTATTGTTATTTTTGTGTTGGAATGGTTTATGACTTCTTGTGTGTGTCATGCATTCTACGTGTTTTGTTGCGGTGTTTCCTCTGTGCCAACATGTGTCTCTGTTATTACTTGATGATTTGGTTGCCAAAGATGCATTTACCTATGTGGAGTTGTTATCTCATTTTCTGTTAAGTTGCTGGTAACATAATGGACTGAAGTAAAAAGGAAGTCGTTATCATGCTTACTTTGTTTGATTCTTGATAAAACCCTCTTGAACATATTGTTGGTAACTGACACGGGTACGATATGCATGTTGGTACAGGGCCTTTGTCGTGCGAGTATTACTTATATTGTAGTACGAGGTCTTTGCCGTGCGGGTGTGACTTATGTTGTGGCACAAGGTGTTTGTCATGCGAGGGTGATCCATGATGTGGGCACGGGGTGCCATATGTGTGTGATTCAATTTGATGACTTATCGTCGAGACTGGACCGTTATCTGTTCTAAATTGTTATTACTTATTCTGATGAGATTTCAGTTAATGCCTTAGGTTACTCTTCCTGTTGTCGGTCTTCGACATTTTTGCACAGGTTATATTTGACTAGTGAGTGTCTTGACTTGAACCTCGTTACTATTCCACTGAGGTTAGCCTTGATACTCATTGGGTATCGACCGTGGTGTACTCATACTAAGCTTCTGCACATTTTTGTGCAGATCCAGGTGTTGGAGGTAGCGGACCCAGGTTGTGAGAGATTCTTTGATCGCAAGGATTCAAGTTAGAGCTGCCTTGTTCGTCACAGTCTCTTGGAGTCCTTTTCTTATATTTATACAGTCATTCACTATCTGAACAGTACTGTACTTTGAGATATTTTTATGTATTCAATTAGAGTTCGTGACTGTGTACTAACTAGTCTTGGGATGTATTGTGATTATCGTCGTGTTGGCTTATATTGTCACGACCCAAATCGGAGGGCCGCGATGGGCACCCGGTGCCTTACTCAACCGAGTACCAACGTAACGTATCTTTCTTATCATACCATCATGGGTAAATGGGCTAGAAGGGCCGTCATGAGATAACTAGAATAAAACATAAGGGAATACTCAACATAGAACGACCCAACATGATATACAAATTTATACATGTGACATACGGGCCTATAAGACAAAATGATCATTTGTACAGTCAAAACATAGACCGAAAAGGCCATACAATCATCCATATACATGACATCTGTCTACAAGCCTCTAACATAAACGTCATAAAGGTCGGGACAGGGCCCCACCATACCAATGAATACATGTCCAAAGCATACTGACCAAATAGGCAACTCCGGAGCAAGTGGAGTGCGTCAACACCTTCCATTGAGTTGATAGCCTACTAGGAGGACTGTCAACCTGTCTATCGGGACCTGCGGGCATGAAACGCAGCATCCCCAGACAAAATGGACGTCAGTACAAATAAAGTACCGAGTATGTAAGGTAGGAAAGCATAAATAAGAACAGTAATATAAAGAGAGATAGAGAAAATACAACCTGTAACATCTGAGTACCTCTGAGAGCGTCTGGCATGAAATGCATGATACATATATATACATATACTTTCGAAAAACATAAGCCTCTATGGGCATCATCATCATTATATCGTACCCGGCCTCAAAGAGGATTCGGTAAAAACATACTCGGCCATCATAAGGCTCGGTAGAATTGTACTCGACCACGTGGAGCTCGGTAAAACCCAACTGATCAGTGGTTGCATAATAGGTGTCGTACCCGGCCGATTATAGCGTGGCTCGGTAGAGTAAAATAGATATATATATATATATAATGCATGTTGGACTCATGGAATTACATTCTCAACATTTCGGAGTGACGTAAGGTCGTTGCTCCTTCGATTAATGTTATGGACATCCATACCATCAATATGAACCTCAATAGGATTCAAGGATCATAAATACTTTCTTAGAATAACTTTATAAGGAAAGAACAACATGGACAACCTTAGTTGCTAGGAGTAGATCCATTATGAAATAGCATATCGTTTACGTTCATTTCACTTTAGATCATGCCAAAAGAAAGAATGAAGTGCCTTAATATACCTTTGCAATATTCTCTCCAATCACCGACCAAGCTCAATATGATCTTCTTACGTCTACAATGACTAAACCGACTTCGTCGTTATCATATAAGCGTTGTAACTCTAATATTTTGAAACTAATATTCTACAAGAAAATTGATAGCACCTCCCCTATTTTAACTATATCCCATAATTTACTAAAAGTAACCAAATAGCCCAAACAACAGCCAATAGCTATATGGAACACAACTAGTACAATAACACGTAGAGCGGCAAGCTCGGTTTATGTCTAATAACACTATATTTTGAACCCTTTCCCTCTTATTTTTATTCAGAAAAATGTTGATAATAACAACAAAATATACTCAGGTTATTTCATAAATTTTCCAGCCATAAAATGTTGCAAGAACACCTCCCAAACAGTCCAATAATCAACAACATTACTAACAAGCCTTTCGATCGATATCTCACAAGTTCTAGCTTCAACGACTTAGACGTAACTTGGATAAACTCAAATACATGTAGAGTAAGAGGTTCATTACCTTTAAACAGATATAACAACTCCAATTTGAGATTACTTTACCACGAACTATCCTTCCAATGCAGCCACAAGAATAAGGAAGCAAAACTAGCAATCAATTCGGGTTTCTCGACACTAGAATCACTTTGGAAGACTTGAAATCACCTAGGGTTGATATGAAAACCTTGGGAGAGTATTTTACATAACTTAAATCACTTTAAACACCCCCCCCCCCACACGAGCTGGAACCACACCAAAATCTGCAACCACAAGAAGAACAAGAAACTTACTAGCGCCACGGGATTCCCGACACTTGATTTGTGTTGTTTGCACAATCATGAGAGAACTTTGAGAAAAAGTTTTTAGGTGTCTAGGGTCTGAAGAGAGTCAAAACTAATGAGTTAAAATGGGATTTAGGTGTCACACATATATCAAGATATTCTCAACCGCCTAAGTGGGTCCCATAGGGAGCTGCTTGCGCAATCTCACGAAAACGCGAATATCTCTCTACTCCGATATCGTATCGATGAATGGTTTAATGCGTTGGAAACTAGACTCGTAGATATTCAATTTTCTGTGTGGATAATCCCGTAATTCAAACTATATATGGAGAAAATATCAGCTAAAATTGACCTAAATTTTCAGCATATTATGAATGTAACTTGTGATGACCTTTGCCAACTTTTGTTCCACAACTCGCTTGACTTCAAAGCATAACACACGACTGTCATTTAGCTTTAGCTTTCCAAACCTATTGGAACTTGTTATTCATGATATTAAATTTTTGAAACCTCCAAGGTAACATGATTAACTTACTTTATGTACTTTCAAAGATGATCTCATTTTTGAGCTTACATCATTTGACTTACGACATACTCTCACGTACGAAAATATGGGGTGTAACATGTATCACCTTTATTTCCATATTTATATTAAACTCTATTTCATAATATCATGTTTTATTGGTTTAACTGTTGTAAGTTATCGGCTTACCTAATTTTAGAGATACGGTGCCATCACGATCCTTAAAGTGGAATTTCAGGTCGTGACAGCTTCGTCCACAGAGGACCAACTTGCAAACTTGACAAAAGCGATCAAAGGCTTAACCAAATGTATGCAGGGTCAAGAAGCTCGAATTGATAAGTTGACAGATAGGGTGGATGGCCTAATGGAAGGAGATTCTAGTCATACACTTGGGAAGAATCCAGAAGCACAAGAGAGAATTGATTTTCCGGCAACACAAGTGGTATCTGCTGAGGAAATCCCAGTCTCTTCCGAAAGGGATGATCCCAATTGATCAAATGAAGGATTTCATCATGGGGACTCTCAAGGATAAATATGAGGTGGCTTCTAAATCCTCTCTCACATATGCAAAACCATACACCGCAAGGATTGATAGCTTGAAGATTCTTGCTGGTTATCAACCCCCAAAACTTTAGCAGTTTGACGGAAAAGGAAATCCGAAGCAATATGTGGTGCACTTTGTCGAAACATGCAACAATGCTGGAACATATGATGATTACCTCGTCAATTAGTTTGTTCGTTCCCTTAAAGGGAATGCTTTGACTGGTACACAAACCTTGAATCTTGTTCCATTAGTAGCTAGGAGCAATTGGAGCAAGAGTTTCTCCATCGCTTCTATAGCACAAGGCGTACCATAAGCATGGTGGAACTTATAAACAGGCGCCAACAAAAGGGAGAGTCGTTTATTGACTTCATTAATCAATGGAGGCATACAAGTCTCAATTGTAAAGATAGGCTTAGTGAAGCCGCCTGGAATAGAGATGTGCATTCAAGGTATGCATTGGGGTCTTCGTTGTATCTTGCAAGGCATAAAGCCAAAGAATTTTGAGTAACTGGCCACTTGCGCTCATGATATGGAGTTAAGCATGTCCGTATTTGAGAATGAAGGGCCGCCTATCCAGGAACCTCGCAAAGGCAGAGACAAACAAGAAGTCAAGAAAGTGGGAAAATTTGTACACAAGTATGAAAGTAAAGAATCCATGAATGTCAATGCTTCACTTGTGAAGTTTACAGCTAAGGTAAGCAAGAAGTAGAGTGTGAAGACGACTTCTCTGGAGGATAAGGCAAACCGAAAACTGGCCCTGAAGGAAATGTAAGATAAAGAGTACCCATTCATTGATTCTGATGTTCCTGTAATCTTCAATGAACTCCTTGAGCTAAAACTTCTGGAGTTGCCAGAGATGAAAGAACCAAATGAAGCAGGGAGAACCAATGAACCAAATTATTGCAAGTACCATCGATTAGTCGGCCACACTATTGAGAAGTGCTTTGTCTTCAAGGATAAAGTTATGGAGCTAGCCCGTGAAGGAAAAGTCACATTTGAAGATGAGAAAGCAAATACAAACCAAGTTTGTATCAGTTTTGGCTCACTCAATCCATGCATTACCTGCAATGTTGCTGAGGGGCATGACGAGAAAGACATATCAAGAATGAATTCCTGCCAAGAATGATCAGGTTTGGGGACTTTGAACCTGTAAATGTAAACGAATTACTATCTCATCCCATGCCAAGTGATTTAGTGCTAGTAGATGAAGGATCCACAAACAGAGATGAAGACCAAGTATATCAACTTGATGACGAGGGTTGGACTCTCATGACTCCGTAAACATTGTAAAGCAAGTTCACAAAAGGAGTTGTCCAAACGACAAACTAGTTAAAAAATGGTGAGGAAATCCAAAATGAAAAATCCAATTAAATGCTCAAAGAAGGAGAAAATGGAGGGGCACCACTATCAGAAGGCACGTCGACCTGCCACGTTGGAAGAATTTTTACCAAGTTGGTTTCGCACCAAGTTGATTCATAACAACATCAAAGCTTTGTGTTGTAACATTGATGAGAAAGAAGTAAGAAATGCAACCTTATCATGTCCGCCACCACTAGAGGACCCTCCAACGTCCTCTCGTGAAGTCATATATGCTTGCATTGCTAAAATTACTTTTATCGATGACGATTTTCTACTTAGTGAAACACTGTACAATCGTCCTTTGTTCATGATGGGATATGTGCTTGAGCAGAGGATAAACTGAATCTTAATATATGACGGATCCGGAGTCAATATTCTTCCCATCCGCACAATAAAGGAACTTGGAATTTCAACTGAAGAACTTTCTGAAAGCCAATTAATGATTCAAGGATTTAATCAAGGGGAAAAGGGCCATAGGTTGTATAAATTAGAGGTCACCATCGGAGATATGGATTCAAGTGCATGGATGCATGTGATTGACTCAAAAACTTCATACAACATGTTACTTGGTAGGCCGTGGATACATGGGAACAAAGTTGTCCCATCCACCTACTATAAAAGTTTGAAGTATCATGAAGATGGATTAGAAAAAAAGATAGTTGCCGACAACAAGCCATTCACTAAAACTGAGTCATACTTTGTGGATGCAAAGTTCTACTTAAATAACTATGTCTTTAGTGAAGTCAAAGTTGACAACGTCACGAAGGGCAAAAGTGATGACATTGCCACGATCAAGAATGCTAAGCCCATTACCAAGAGAGCCAAAGTGGGACTTGGGAAGGGTGTCATTAAGGAAGATCAAATGATCACCAAAACCAATAAGGTACCTCAAATGGATATCGCATCTTCAAGTAAAAGAGTAGCACATGTTCTTCGCTATGTTCCTGTAACGATCCGGCCTGCTGTTTTGAGAATATTATCCTCGATCCCCTATTTAAGTTTACCTCTATTTCATTTTGTGGTTATGTGACTTTTTGGTGCACTTGGTGTCTGGTTCGGGAGAGTTTCGGAGTGGAATAAGACGCATAGTCCCTAAATTGGAAGTTTAAGTAGTAAGAGTTGACCATAGTTTGACTTGTGTGAAGATGACTCTGAACTAGAGTTTTGTTGGTACCAATAGATCTGTATGGTGATTTGAGTCTTAGGAGCGTATCTAGATGTTGATTTGGAGGTCCGTAGGTCATTTCGGCATTAATTGGCAAAAGTTGAAAAGTTTGACCGGGATTGGACTTTTTGATATCGGGGTCGAATTCCAATTTCGGAAGTTGGAGTAGGTCCATAATGTCATATACGACTTGCGTGCAAAATTTGAGGTCAATCGGACTTGATTTGATAGGATTCGGCATCAGATGTAGAAGTTAAAAATATATAAGTTCATTAGGCTTGAACTGGGATGCGATTCATGTTTTTAATATTGTTTGATGTGATTTGAGGCCTCGGCTAAGTTCGTATCATTTTTTAGGACTTGTTGATATATTTGGTTGAGGTCCAGGGGCCTCGGGGGTGATTCGGACCATGTTCGGCGCATTTCAGAACATTTAAGATTGCTGAATCTGGTGCTTCTGGTTTCCTTATACGCGATCGTGAGTGGATTAACGCAATCACGAAGGGTAGTTTGGCACTGGGGGAAATTTGCTCTATGCGATCGCGGAAGGTTGGCTTTCAGTGAATCGCGAGCGCATGAAGGAAATCGCGTTCGCGTTGAAGAAATGGCGAGGCTGGGGACTGAGGCAGTTTGTGCTATGCAATCGCGTGGCCTAGGATGTGGTCGCAAAGTTGAGGCAGTCTGTTTATCGCGTTCGTGATTGGTTTCACGCGATCACGAAAAATAAATTGGAGATGGGCAGAATTTGTGTTACGCGATCGCGATGTGTAAATCACTGGGCAACAGAACTTAAATTCCAAATCGAGGGTTTTCTTCATATTTCACAATTTGGACTTAGAGAGTTCGGTTTAAGGCGAATTTTCGAGGGATTGTTGGGGTAAGAGTTCTTAACTCATTTTGATTAAATTCTCTTAATCTATCATTGATTTTATCATTTAATTAGGGATTTCAGTTAAAAATTTGGAGAAATCACTCGCAGCAGAACTTAAATTCCAAATCGAGGGTTTTCTTCATATTTCACAAATTGGACTTAGAGAGCTCAGTTTAAGGCGAATGTTTGAGGGATTTTCAGAGGGATTGTTGGGCTAAGAGTTCTTAACTCGTTTTTGATTAAATTCTCTTAATCTATCATTGATTTTATCATTTAATTAGGGATTTGAGTTAAAACATTGGGGAAATTGGAAGAAATTTCTTAGGCCGAATATTGGGAATTTGAGTGAGATTTTGGTATCAGATTTGTATAATTCTTGTATGGTTGGACTCGATATCGAATGGATGTTCGGATTTTATAATTTTGGTCTGGTTCCGAGACGTGGGCCCGGGTCGACTTTTTGGAGCGATTTTTTTTTCAATTCGTGCAAAAATCATTATTTCATTATTTAAACTAGCTTCCTATAGTTATATTTATAGTATGAAATTGTTTTGGCTAGATTCGAGCCGTTCGGAGTTGAAAAATCGAGGGAAAGGCCTTCTTATTGATTGATTGAGCGTGGTTTGAGGTAAGTGACTTGTCTAACCTTGTGTGTGGGAAATTCCCCTTAGGATTTGGTATTTTGGTAATAATTTGTGATATGTGAAGGCCGTGTACGCAAGGTGACGAGTGCGTACACGTGATAAATGTTAAAATCTTCGGTTTTTGCTGCGTAGTTTCCTTTTCCTGCCTTAATTGAGTTATTTTAGCAAGTTATAGTCATCATATTTAGCCTAATTTCACATGCCTACTTGTCTTATCTCCTATATGCAACTTGTATCATATGTTTAGTTGAATTACTTGCTTTTCTTGATTTCCGTATTCATTACTTAACTGTGGGAATTCTTTACTTGAAATTGCTATCATTAGAATATCATTTATTCAGTTGTTGTGTTTTGGCTTTCGTGTTATTGTTGAGGTGAATGTTTGGTTGTTCGCACGAGGTTTCTGTCGTGCTGTTGTTATTGTTGCATGAGATTTCTGCTGTGCGGTTGTTATTGTTTGCACGAGGTTTCTACCGTGCAGTTGTTATTGTTGCACGAGGTTTCTGTCGTGCCATTGTGATTATTGATACGCATGCAATGGTATAAGGTCTGGGTGTTAAAACGCATGCGGTGAGATAAGGTGGGCTTGATATGCGTGTCTAGTAGGGGAACTACTAGAAACCATGCGGTGTGATAAGGTGGGCTAGATGCTAATTGATTTTCAAAAACCAAATATAAAGGCTCATGCGGTGATGTAAAGAAAGGCTGTGATTTGTTTTTACGATTTGGGACTACGAGGCGGTACCTCGAGAGTGCCCCTATTGATATTCTTTATTTGCTGTATTGTTTGGTTCTTGAGTCACAAGCAGGTTTAGTAGAGTCTCGCGAATCGATATGAAAATGTCTATACTTATCTTCGGGAGGCTATGGAACTGTTAGGAAAAGCTTCACTTCTTTTATTCCCTTATCGTGCGAAACCTTTGACTTCAGATTCTAAATTTCTGTCTTTCTATTCTCTCACAGATGGTGAGGACACGTACAACTGGATCAGATGACCAGGCACCCATGCCCCTTGCTAGAGCCGTGAGATGCCAGGGTCGGGGCCGGGGTAGAGGCCGAGAACATCCATGTGGTGCATCCAAAGCACCCGCACGAGCTGCTACAGAGGAGCCACTGGTAGCTTTAGTTGGAGGCCAAGCACCTGAGACGCCTGTTGCTGCACCAACTCTCAAGGAGACTCTCGCCCAGTTTTTGAGCATGTTCGACACTTTAGCTCAGGCATGGTTGATCCCACTTGCTCCTGCTACATCTCAGGCCGGGGGAGGAGCACAAACTCCTGCCGCCCATACCCCAGAGCAGTGGGTCCAGGTTGACCAGGTCCCAGAGGATATACCAGCGCAGCTGGTAGCCCAGTTCATCCCAAGGTTAGGGTAGCAGCTTCTGAGGAGGAGGAGCTCAGACTCGAGAGGTACAAAAAGCACCACTCTCCTACTTTCAGTGGCTTGGCGTCAGAGGACGCCCAGAGTTTTCTTAAGGAGTGCCCCCCATATCCTTCGTACTATGGGTATTGCGGAGTCTAGTGGGGTTACTTTCACTATGTTCCAGCTTAGGGGAGCAGCTTATCAGTGGAGGCGAGCATATGAGTTGGGTAGTCCGTCCGAGGCAACTTCACTCACTTGGACTCAGTTCTCGGATATGTTCTTGAGGGAGTATCTTCCCTAGAGTCTCAGAGATACATGGCACGTAGAGTTTGAGTAGTTGCGCCAGGGTTCTATGATCGTGTCGGAGTATGCGGTCTGGTTAACTGATTTGGCTAGGCATACGCCAACCTTGGTTGCTACTGTTAGAGAGCGGGTCTGCCGATTTATTGAGGGGCTCAACCCCAGTATCAGATTTAGTATGGCCCGAGAGTTAGAGATGGACATCGCATACCAGTAGGTAGTGGGGATAGCTAGGAGATTGGAGGGTATGTTGACTCGGGGGAGAGAGGAGAGGGAGGCCCGGAGGTCTCGAGAGTCTGGCACATATAGTGGTACCCGTGCCCCAGTTGCAGCTCATCATGGTAGGGGCTATGTGAGTCGCCCTGTTCATTCCGCACTTCCAGCTTCCAGCGGTATTCTGGTCACTCCTAGGCCTCAGGCTCCCTATTATGCACCGCCATTATCTAGTGCACCTCTTGCACGAGGTGCTTTTAGCGGTCAGTCTAGCCGATCAGGCCCAAGCCAGCCTTAGTAGCCACATCCTCCGAGAGCTTATTTTGAGTGTGGTGACACTCGTCATATGGTAAGGGATTACCCCAGACTCAGGAGGGGTGCACCTCCACAGACTACTCAGGCTCCGCATATTCCACCGGGACCTCAGGTTTCTCAGTCCATGGTCACTGTACCAGCTGCCACCCTACCTGCACAACCAGCTAGAGGTGGAGGTCGGGCAGGTAGAGGTCACCCTAGAGGGGGAGGCGAGGCCAGATATTATGCTCTTCCTGCTAGGACGAAGGCAGTTGCATCTGACTCTGTCATCACATGTATTGTTCCGGTCTGTCATAGAGATGCATCAGTCTTATTTGATCCAGGCTCCACTTATTCATATGTGTCATCTTATTTTGCTCTGTATTTGGGCGTATCCCGTGATTCTTTGAGTTAGCTTGTCTATGTGTCTACACTTGTGGGAGATTCTATTATTGTTGACCGTGTGTATCGGTCGTGTTTAGTTGTTCTCAGTGGTTTTGAGACCAGAGCTGATTTATTATTGATCAGTATGGTAGACTTTGATATTATTTTGGACATGGATTGGTTGTCACCCTATCATGCTATCCTTGATTGTCACGCCAAGACGGTGACGTTGGCCATGCTAGGTCTACCACGGTTAGAGTGGAGAGGTACTTTAGATTCTGTTCCTAGCAGGGTTATTTCATTTCTAAAGGCTAACGGATGGTTGAAAAGGGGTGTGATGCATATCTGGCATATGTGAGAGATGTCAGTGTTGATACTCCTACCGTCGGGTCAGTTCCGGTAGTGAGGGATTATCCAAATGTATTCTCGACGGACCTTCTGGGCATGCCGCCCGACAGAGATATCGACTTTGGTATTGATTTTACCGGGCACTCAGCCCATTTCTATTCCATCCTATCGTATGGCCCCGACATAGTTGAAAGAGTTAAAGGAACAGTTGCAAGAGTTTCTTGATAAGGGCTTCATTTGGCCCAGTGTGTCGCCTTGGGGTGCTCCAGACTTATTTGTAAAGAAGAAAGATGATTCTATGCGTATTTGTATTGATTATCACCAGTTGAACAAGGTTACAGTGAAGAACAAGTATCCATTGCCACGTATTGATGACCTATTTGATCAGCTACAGGGTGCCAGGTTATTCTCTAAGATCGACTTGTATTCAGGCTATCATCAGTTGAAGATTCGGGAGCCATATATCCTGAAGACTGCCTTCAGGACTCGGTATGGACATTACGAGTTCCTTTTGATGTCTTTTGGGCTGACCAACTCCCTAACAACTCCCTAACAACATTCATGCACTTGATGAACAGTGTATTTCAACCCTATCTTGACTCATTCGTCATTGTGTTTATTGATGACATTCTGGTGTACTCTCGGTGTCGGGAGGATCATGAGCAGCACCTGAGGACTGTGCTTCAGACCTTAAGAGAAAAGAAGTTATATGCAAAATTTTCGAAGTGTGAATTCTACCTAGATTCAGTGGCATTTTTGGGTCATGTAGTGTCGAGTGAGAGGATCAAGGTAGATCCAAAGAAGATTGAAGCAGTGCAGAGTTGGCCCAGACCGTCCTCAGCTACGAAGATTCGGAGTTTTCTTGGTTTGGCGGGGTATTACCGTCGATTCGTGGAGGGTTTCTCATCTATTGCAGCACCTATGACCAGATTAACCCAAAAGGGTGCTCCGTTCAGGTGGACCAATGAGTGTGAGGAGAGCTTTTAAAAGCTCAAGAATGTTTTAACTACAGCCCAGTGTTGGTATTGCCTACAAGTTCGGGGTCTTATACTGTATATTATGATGCATCACGCATTGGTCTCGATGCGATGTTGATGCAGGATGGTAGGGTGATTGCCTACGCGTCTAGACAACTGAAGGTGCATGAGAAGAGCTATCATGTCCATGACCTCGAGTTAGCAGCTACTATTCATGCCTTGAAGATCTTCCGGCACTATTTGTACGGTGTCCCTTGTGAGGTCTACACCGATCACTGGAGTCTATAACATCTGTTCAAACAGAAGGATCTTATTTTGCGACAACGGAGGTGGTTATAGTTGCTTAAGGACTATGATATCACCCTTCTATATCATCCCGGGAAGGCCAATGTGGTGGCCGATGTCTTGAGTCGCAAGGCAGAGCGTTTGGGCAACTTAGCATATCTACCGGTAGCAGAGGCCATCAGCCTTGGATGTTCAGGCCTTGGCCAACCAGTTTGTTAGATTGGATGTTACTGAGTCGAGTCGAGTTTTAACTTATGTGGTTTCTCGGTCTTCTCTTTATGATCGTATCAGAGAGCATCAGTATGACAACCCCCATCTGCTTGTCCTCAAGGACACAGTTCAGCACGGCGATGCCAATGAGGTCACTACTGGAGATGACAGTGTATTATGGATGTAGGGCAGGCTATGTGTGCCCAATGTAGATGGCTTGCGTGAGTTGATTCTCCAGGAGGCTCACAATTCGCGGTACTCCATTCATCCAGGTGTCGCGAAAATGTATCAGGACCTGAGGCAGCATTATTGGTGGAGGAGAATGAAGAAGGACATAGTGGAGTATGTATCTCAGTGCCTAAATTGCCAGCAGGTGAAGTATGAGCATCATCGGCCAGGTAGATTACTTCAGAAGCTAGATATTCCGGAGTGGAAATACGAGCGGATTATTATGGATTTTGTTGTTGGGCTCCCACGGACTCAGAGGAAGTTCGATGCAGTTTGGGTGATTGTGGATCGGTTGACCAAGTTAGCTCATTTAATCCTAGTGGTGACTACTTACTCTTCGGAGCAGCTAGCTCAGATTTACATTCGCGAGATTGTTAGGCTTCATGGCATACCGGTATCTATCATCTCTGACCGAGGTACGCAGTTTACATCGCGGTTCTGGAGAGCCGTACAACATGAGTTAGGTACTCGGGTGGAGTTGAGTACAACATTTCACCTTCAGACGGATGGACAGTCTGAGCGCACTATTCAGATATTGGAGGATATGTTTCGTGCGTGTGTGATGGATTTTGGCGGTTCTTGGGATCAGTTCTTGCCGCTTGCGGAGTTTGCCTGCAACAACAGTTATCAGTCGAGCATTCAGATGGCCCCGTATGAGGCTTGTATGGTAGGCGGTGCCGGTCTCCGGTGGGTTGGTTTGAGCCGAATGAGGCTAGGCTATTAGGTATATATAGACTTGGTTCAGGATGCTTTGGAAAAGGTTAAATTGATTCAGGATCGACTTCGTACAGCCCAATCCAGACAGAAGAGTTATGCGGATCGGAAGGTTCGCGATGTTGCATTCATGGTTGAGGTAAGTGACTTGTTTAACCTTGTGTAGGGGAAATTCCCTTTAGAATTTGATATTTTGGTGATAATATGTGATATGTGAAGGCCGTGTACGCAAGGTGACGAGTGCGTACACGGGCTAAATGTTGAAATTTCGATTTTTGCTACGTAGTTTCCTTTTCATGCCGTAATTGAGTTACTTTAGCACGTTATAGTCATCATGTTTAACCTAATTTCACATGTCTACTTGTCTTATCTCCTATTTGCAACTTGTATCACATGTCACTACAACAAAAAGAGACTTTAGGGGCAATAAAAAAACAGCATTGGCGGCAGTACCAATAGCCGCTATATCATTTACCGGCAATTAGTCTTTAGCCGCTTATGCCGGGGTCGGTAAAGCTTTTAGCGGCGTTTTGCACAAAAGCTGGTAAAAGGTATGATGTATTGCCGCTAAAACTCATTTGCTTTAACGGCAAATATTTGCGACAATTATGATGGCTATTAAACCCACTCTAAAACGGCTAATAACGCGCTTTTAGCGTCCGCTTTTATAGCCGCTAAATTCAAAATAATTGTCGCTAAAAGTCCATACCTTTAGCGGAAATTGTTTTGTGGCAATTAGAGCGACAACAATATCTCTTCTAAAAACGTATTAGTATGCCCTTTTAACGTCCATTTTAATAGCTAGTAAATTCAATTAAATTGCCGCTAAAAGTCATTTTTAACAGCAATATAATAGCTACAATATCCTTGTATAAACGTCATAATTTGCCTTTTATCATCCATTTTTATAGTCGGTATATCCTATTAAATTGGCGCTAAAAGTCACAAGCTATAACGGTAATAGTTTAGCCATCATTAATAATAGCTACTACATTCAATCAAAAAATAATTCAAATAATAAAACATATCAATATTAATTAATAAAACCATAATATATCTCATTAAATCTTAACAAACAAAAGGAAATACTAATCCAAAATATTAATATCACAGTAACTTAAAAGATAAACTTATATTGTTTGAACTAAATAGCTAATGTCATTATATAACTAATCCTAATGAATAATAATCTTCAAATAATTTCTGCAACTTTTCGTCGTATTGAAATCTTCCACCTGCTAAACTATTAAACATCAGGACTGTATGACCTGAAATTATAAAATAACTATGTTAATAGATGAAATATAATAATCCTCAATTCTGAGCTAGTTGGAGCTTGCTTTATAAATCACTCACGATCCATTTTACTCATTTTGGACCCATTACACTCCAAATCTACAATCAAGTGACAATATCATCGAAAAAGAACCGGAGGGAAAAGGAGAGAATTTCTGCATACAATATCAGTTAAACACAACTAAGAAAGTTTGCAATGCACTGTAGATGTATACATAAACAAGTAAATCTTCTTCTCCTACTTTAAATAGAGCTATGCAGCCATCTCTCTTCCAGAAACTTAAGCACAATTATGCAGTTACAATTCTTGATACATTCTATTTGAAAAATCTGGACTGTGCTATTCATCTATGGTCAACTACAGGACATCTTGGTGTAGTTAAAATATTAACACAAGCTTTTCATTATCATGAGTCATTTGAAAGCTAGCTTTGAAACTTATACGTGTAAGAAATAGCCATGACAAAGAGGCTTTGTGCAGCATGGTGCTAATACTTTAATCATACTTTTAATGTTAATAAGTTTAGATTTGAATTTAACTATAAAGGAAAAATGGCATTGTTACTCATCGGCGGCGAGTAACCAAGCACTAAGCAGAAGTCAAAATATTCTTCCCTTTGTACAACAGGGGCTAGTAACCCAAACATTTAGCTCCATCC